>NW_027397094.1:17053287-17160406 GCF_003265705.2 Callorhinus ursinus
CCTCTGTCATGTTTCTTAAATTCTTCATATCACTGAGATCATAGGATAATTGTCTTTCTCTGATTGACTTATTTCGCTTAGTATAATATGCTCTAGTTCCATCCACATCATTGCAAATGGCAAGATTTCATTTTTTTTTGATGGCTGCTTAATATTCCATTGTATATATATATATATACCACATCTTCTTTATCCATTCATCTGTTGATGGACATCTTGGCTCTTTCCATAGTTTGGCTATTGTGGACATTGCTGCTATAAACATTGGGCGCATGTGCTCCTTCGGATCGCTATATTTGTATCTTTGGGGTAAATACCCAGTAGTGCAATTGCTGGGTCATAGGGTAGCTCTATTTTCAACTAAAATTCTTCTTTAATTTCCTGGTTAACCCATTCATTCTTTGATAGGATGTTCTTTAACCTCTATGTATTTGAGGTCTTTCCAAATTTTTTCTTGTGGTTGCCTTCCAGTTTCATAGTGTTGTGGTCTGAAAATATGCATGTTATGATCTCAATCTTTTTGTACTTGTTGAGGGCTGATTTGTGATCTATTCTGGAGAATGTCTCACATGCACTCGAGAAGAATGTGTATTCTGCTGCTTTAGGATGATGTTCTGAATATATCTGTTAAGTCCATCTGGTCCAGTGTGTCATTCAAAGCCATTGTTTCCTTGTTGATTTTCTGCTTAGATGATCTGTCCATTGCTGCAAATGGGGTGTTGAAGTCCTCTACTATTATTGTATTATTATCAATGAGTTTCTTTATGTTTATTATTAACTGATTTATATTATTGGGTGCTCCCAAGTTGGGGCATATATATTTACAATTGTTAGATCTTCTCTTTTTTCTTTTATTTTTTTTAAAGATTGTATTTATTTACTTGAGAGAGACAGAGAGAGGAGCACAAGCAGGGGGAGGGGTGGGAAGAGGGGCAGGGGGAGGGAAAGAGGGAGAGGGAGAATCAGACTCCCCATTGAGCAGGGAGCCCAAAGCAGGGCTTGATCTCAGGTCCTGGGATCATGACTTGAGCTGAAGGAAGAGGCTTAAGCACCTGAACCACCCAGGCACACCTAATTGTTAGATCTTCTTGATGGATAGACCACTTAATTATGATACAATGCCCTTCTTCATCTCTTGTTACAGTCTCTGGTTTAAAATCTAATTTGTCTGATATAAGTATAGCTACCCTGATTTTATTTTGACATCCATTAGCACAACAGATGGTTCTCCATCACCTCACTTTCAATCTGCAGAGGTTTTTAGGAGTAAAATGAGTCTCCTGTAGGCAGCATATAGATGGATCTTTTTTTTTTAATCCATTCTGATACACTATGCCTTTTGATTGGAACATTTAGTCCATTTACATTCAGAGTGATTATTGAGAGATATGAATTACTGCCCTTGTGTTACCTGTAGAGGTGGTGTTTCTGGTGATGTTTTCCATTCCTTTCTAGTCTTTGTTGCTTTTAGTCTCTTTTTTTCTTCACTCAAAGATTTCCCCTTAATATTTCTTGTAGGGCTGGTTTAGTGGTCATGAACTCCTTTCCTTTTTGTTTGGGAAATCTTTATCTCTCTTTCTATTCTGAATGACAACCTTGTTGAATAAAGTATTATTGGCTGCAGATTTTTCCCATTCAGCACATTGAATATTTCCTGCCACTTTTTTCTGGCCTGCCAGGTCTCTGTGGACAGATCTGCTGTGAACCTGATCAGTATTCCCTTATAGGTTAAGGATTTTTTTCTCCTTGCTGCTTTCAGGATTCTTTCCTTGTCTGTGTATTTTGTGAATGTGACCCTGATAGGCCTTGGCAATGGCTGGCTTTTGTTGAATTTAATGAGGGTCTCTGTGCTTCTTGGATTTTGATGTCTGTGTCCTTCTCCAGATTAGGGAGGTTTGCAGCTATAATTTGTTCAAATAAGCCTTCTGCCCCTCTATTTCTCTCTTCATCTTCTGGGACTCCTATGATACGAATGTTATTATGTTTTACTAAGTTGCCAAGTTCTCTAAATCTACCTTTGTGGTCCATTACCTTTCTTCCCCTCTTCTTTTCAGCTTCAGTATTTTCCATAATTCTATCTTCTACATCACTGATTCGCTCCTCTGCTTCATCCATCTTCATTGATATGGCATCCATTGAGTTTGCATCTCGGGTATAGCATTTTTAATTTTGGCCTGACTAGATTTTATTTTTTATCTCTGTAGTAAAGGATTCAGTAGTGTCTTCTATGCTTTTTTCAAGCCCAGCTAGTATCCTCATAATCATTATAAATTCTAGTTCATATATCTTATGTCTGTATTGATTAAATTCCTGGTTGTGAGTTCTACCTCATGTTATTTCTTCTGGAGTGAATTCCTCCATCTTGTCATTTTGTCCAGAAAAGAAAAGAAGAGAGAGAAAAAAGAACAACAAAAACAAACAAAAAACAAAAACAAAGAAAGAGAAAACAATAGGAAAAACAAAAACACAAAACAAGACACCCCCAAAAAAACTAGATCTGGGGCACCTGGCTCACTCAGTCAGTTAGTTGTCTGCCTTTGGCTCAGGTGATGATCTTGGGGTCCTGGGATCAAGCCCAGAGTTGGGCTCCCTGCTCAGCAGGGAGTCTGCTTGTCCCTCTCCCTCTGCCCCCTTCCCCCCTGCTTGTGCTCTCTCTTTCTCAAATAAATAAAGTCTTTAAAAAATACCAACTAGATCGTAGGTGTGTTTTGGTTTGCTTGTTAAAAGAATCTAGATCCCAAAATAAAAAATAAAAATAAAATAAAAGTAGAAAAAATTAAAAAATGAAAAGTGTATATATAAATTTTTTAAAAATTAATAATAAAAATTTAAAAAGGAATTGAAAATATAAGAAAGTAAATGAAAAAAATAAGAATAAAAGAAATAAAGATTAAAAGTAAAAAGGAAGCTCCATCTTATTTCCCCTAGATCTGAAGCTTTGCAGCGCTCTATGATCAGTAAACTTGGTGTGAGCGAGTTGTTTGTGCTGTTCTTCTGGGGGAGGGGCCTGCTGTGCTGACTCTCAGGCCGACTTGTTCAGTGCTAATGTGCCTCCAGGGCGCAGGCAGTCAGGGCTAGGTGTATATGCCTCCGCTGTTTTGCTCCCTGAAGGCTTTCAGCACTGATAGGCGGGATGAATATGGCTGCGCCCTGCTCTGTACCCTTGCGCTGAAAGTTTGCACCCCCTACTCTTCAGTGAGCCCTCGTAGAAAAGCAATCACCCTATTTGTTTCCCTGGTTTCAGTCTCTACCCTGCATTCATCCTGCCCATGTCTGAGCCTTCTTATCTAAGGTGCGGAACCGAGTTTTAAAACTCCCAAATTCCGGGACACCCGCGGTGTGATCCAGCACTGTTCCTCCAGGGGAGGGTCTTGACTCGCTTTGGGGCCCATCCCAGAAAAGCAGTCCCACGCCGAAATGGCAGTTTGCAGTTTATAGCAGAAAGTCAGCACGAAGACCCACTGCTCTCTGCTGGCTTCCCAGCTCCAATGCTTGGAAACAGTGTAGCACCTTGGCGCCACCCATTCTTCCTGTGACCCAGAGGATGCTTAGACCACCCCGTCACTCCTGGGATTCTGCCCCTCTTCGCCACCTGAGCACATTTAATCCTGCCACGATCCCCACAGTAGTGAATTTAAAAGGTCAGATTTTGTGCCCTGCCTCTAATACTTTGTGGTCGCCCCTGTCAGCAGGCCCCCTCCCCACTGCTGCATCCACAGCTATGTCTCCCACAAGTGAACTTCCGCACCTCCTACCTTCCAAAAGGTGGTTGCAGTTCTACTTGTAGACTTGCAGTTTTTGTTGTCTCAGACCTCTGACTGACTTCTTGGGTGTTCAGAATAATTTGATAACTAGCTGTGTTCCAGGGACAAAACAAGTTCAGGGTCCTCCTACTGCTCTATCTTAATCCCTTTCTCCAGAATTAGGAATTCTTTAGCCTCAAAGAACTTTCTCAAATACATTTCCAAGGAAAACAAGCAGCTCACAGAAAAATATCATAAATATTTAAGGAAACAAGGTAGCATGAGTGAGAACCATTGCAAACAACAAACAATCGAGATAGACTTGCAAAGAGCTCAGATACTGGAATTATCAGACACAGAATTAAAATAGCCATATTTTCTATGTTAAAAAAGAAACAAACTTCAATGGCCAAGAAGACTCGAAAAAGAATGAAGTAGAATGTCTAGAAAGAAATTTAATAAGTAAAATAAATATCTGAATGGATGAGTTTAACACATTAGACATGACTAAAGAGAGAACTGGATCTTAAGAACTTACTAAATGTCCCATAGAAAGAGGAAGAGATGGGGCATTTGAAAGTGAAGTTATGAAGCAACAAATGAGAAAGTCTAACATGGGTGTAACAAGACGTTCAGAAGGAAAGAAAAAAGATAAGACAGAAGAGATGAGGCAGAGGCAATATTTAATGATGTAATGGCTACAATTTTTCAAGAACTTTCAAAAGACACAAATCCACACACAAAGGTCCAACAAATAGCTCACATACTGGAATTGCAGAAAAACTGACAGGGAGGAGATCTTAAAAAGAATCAGAGAGAAGAGAGAGGGTACCTTCAAAGAGGTAACCATTAGCTCAATAAATCTCAATAGCAACTGTAGAAGTCAGACAAAAACAGAATATTTTCAGCGTGCTGAGGGAAGAGAACTGTGGACATGTACAGACACACACCTCCAGCCAAAGTGTATTTCAAAGGCAAAGGCTAAAAAAAGCCATTTTTAGGCTAATAAAAACTCAGCTTTTTATTAAAAACCAGCCGACATCGGGGAGTTTTTGGTTTTTTTTTTTTAAGATTTATTTATTTGAGAGAAAAAGAGAGCATGCGAGTGGGGGTAGGCAGAGGGAGAGGGAGAGAGAGAGAGAGTCTCGACGAGACTCCACACTGAGCATGGAGCCTGACACAGAGCTCGATCCCACCACCCTGAGATCATGACCTGAGCCAAAATCAAAAGTCAGACACTTAACCAACTGAACCACCCCGGTGCCCCAGACATTGGAGTTTAGGGAAGTTTTAAAGGATATTCTTTAAGTAGAAGGAAGGTGATACTAGATGCAAGGAATGAAAAGCAAAGAAAGTGGTAATTATATGGGAAAATATATTTTTATTTCTATTTTATTTTTTTATTTTTTTGTAAGATTTTATTTATTTATTTGACAGAGACAGAGAGAGCACAAGCAGGGGGAAGTGGCAGGCAGAGGGAAAGGGAGAAGCAGGCTTCGTCCTGAGCAGGGAGCCTGATGTGGGTGTTGATCCCAAGACTCTGGAACCATGACCTGAACCAAAGGCAGAGGCTTAACCAACTGAGCCACCCATCTCTGAGAGGCAGGGGACTGGTTCTTTCCAGTGATCTCCTTCAGAGGAGCAAGAAGTAATAAACCTTTCTACCTGGGCCTACTGTAGCTTTGTCTGCAGGTTCAAAGCAGGAAGGAGGGTACACACCCAGTCATTAGTATCTAACATTAATGTAGCGAGGGCCCAATGTTGCATCAGTGTCATTTTCCCCAGGCTTTGGGTTCTCTGCCAATCCTGGGACAGGCCTCTCCAGGAACAGATGGTGGGATTCTTAGATGCTTCCTCTTGAGCAGAACTGTGATAGGCCCATCAACATGGAGGCCAAATGCAGACCCTGAGTTGGGCTAATTTATTACCAAGACACTGAGCTAATTGGCACCAGATGGTCAGCTGTTGTTCCAAGAGGGGAAGGGCATCCCTTCTGAGAGTGCCTGGCTATAGCATAAGGTTAGGGTCAGCCTGGGGAAGCGTGGAGGGACAACACAGCTGGCTTCTATCCCCTTTCGATTCTGACTTCCTGCAAATCCCTGGAATGAGTGTTGGAAAGCACTAGAAAACTGAAGCCCACCAGGAAGGATTAGAGGATGAAAAGTAGGATCATGATGATTATGGTGGAGAATTCTTGGTCACTCTCTTGAATTCTTAACTTGACCTGTAAATGTTATCTTTAAAACTCTTTGTTTCAATATCTTTAATATTAACTTATTCGCTATGCTGCTTATTTGTACATTTACTTCCCATTCTCAGCCCTCTGCATTCTAAGGCAGGACAGGCTACATGGGATTGTAATGTTTGAAGCCCTGGGAGCCACTGGCCAGCTGGGTAACCCTGGGCAAGTCACTTCTGCTCTGTCCCCTCCAGTCCCTCACCCCCACCCATCTTCTTCCTCCAAACCATAACATGCAGAACTAATGTCTTCAAAACACAGGTCTTTTGAAGATCATGAGGCTGCATTTGAGAAAATATGAAGCCAATAAGGGCTACCAAACATGCCTAAAAGTTGTTAATTTCTTCGAGAGGTTTATGAGTTAAAACTAAATATTAGGAATGTGCCCAAATCTCTCTTAGCTTTCTCTCTAACCTACACATCTTCTGTTCACAGAAATGTCCTCACACAAAACCACTGGAAATGCCATTCAGGCATTGCTTCCAAAGCTTCCAGCATCACCCAGATCAGAAGTGGGTTAAGCCGTATTTAAAGAATCAGATGAGTGATCTCAAGAAAGAGTTTGTGATGGTTCATATGAAGATATGAAGTACTCTCACATCCTTTCATTTACAGGCTTCATGATCTCAGGGTCAAATCTGAAGCATCTGTAATTCTGTGTAACTCAGGTAAAGCTCTTGCATATTTGTCGGTGAAAGGCATGCCATAAATAACATGATTACATAGGCAAATTGTATCATTTGCACAAGGTTTAAAAGATACAGGTGGGTGGCTTTGTAACGAAAAGTACCATGATGCAGAACTGTGTGTGGGGAAGGTTCTAATGCAGCAACACATTGTCATTCTTGGGGTCCAAGTCGGCCAGCTTCCTTTTCAATATTGGCACCCCACCCATGTTGCCTTGATGTGGATACCATCATCCCTGCACCAATGTTAACATTCGGGAATAGTGACAACATTCTCCCTATATTTAAACAGATGTTTTAAAACCAAATGATCCTAGTTTCCAATTTTATTAATAATTATAATCCTTGAGAGTAATTAAGGAGTTCTTATATTAAAAACACATGGTGCAGGGTGCCTGACTGGCTCAGTCACAGGAGCGTGCGGTTCTTGATCTCCGAGTCATGAGTTTGAGCCCCACGTTGGGTGTAGAGATGACTTAAATAAATAAACTTTAAAAAATTGTTAGGTTTTTAAAAATAAATTTAAGTATAAAAATAAAAATGAAAAACACGGTGTGATGTAATATTATTTGCCTAAAGTCTAGTTAATCAGATCAAGAGTGATTTAAACTGAATTTGAGTAAGAGAGGAGAAACACCGACATGGATAGAATTATTATGGAAAACAGCAGTTATGGCAAAGAAATGAGTATCCGGTGATTAACATGAGAAAATAGTAAGGAAAGGAGCTGGGGGTAAGACTTATGACCTCAGATGTTTATTACATAGAATATGCAGAGTAAATAAAGTGAATTGAGTTATAACACCAAGTGGTAAATCTGACTATCACAGAGATTTGGAAGATACTGTTTAAATGGAACCCAGGGATGCGGGAGCTTGTTGTAGGCAGAAGCAGTTGAACAACAACGTGGATTTCTACGTCTAGAAATCCAGACCTGGCAGTAGGATCTTGGTGGAGCGTAGGGGTAAGGATTGGAGAAAAGAAATTACAAACACATTATCCCAGTGGGCGTGTTCTACGGCCACCTGATCAGGTAGAGGAAACTGGTAATAAAGTTCTCATGCAAATATGTTACAGTCAGGGATCCTTTAGCAGAAACCGCAAGACCCACAAAGCTCTGAAAAGCTCATGGTGGCAATACTTGACCTGATATGAAGCTATTGATACGCTTTTGTTGGTGGTAGCGCTCATGTTAGTCACTTTCAGTTAAACAAAACACACACACATCAGAGAAGAAATTAGGAAATGGAGATAAGAGTAGAAAATGAAAATTATCCAGTTATGAAAACTATCAGTGTTTTGGGGAGTCTCCTGCCACACTTTTGGCTTTCTACCTATCTACTTACCTATGAATCTAATTACTTGCCTACCATCCATTATCTTTCACATCTAATACATAAATCTAGCTATATAAATTCAGCTCTTTTTATAAAGGCTAGGTTATACTATACATACTACTCTATAAACTTCTTTCTTTCCATTAAGTAGTAGATCCCGAACAACATTTTGTAGAATTAACTATATGTTTCCCATTGTATTAAAGCAGCTACACTTGCAGGAATGTACCTTCTTTATTAATTAATCACAATTTAATGACATTTAATTTGTTCAGACTTTCCACTATCAAAAGCAATCCTGTGATCAACATGTTAATAACTAAATCTTTGCAAATAATTTAAATGATTTCCTTACTGTAAACTTCCAAATGTGATGTTATGAGTCAAGAGATATTTTGATAAGTATTCGATAAACTTGCCAAATAACTCTTTAAAAATTTTGTATCAGTATATAATCACGCCACCAAGATGTTGGTATACTAAGTATTTTAATATGTTGGTGGCATACCAACATATTAAAATGCTCATTTTCCAACAATCTTTCAACACTAAGTAACAGTTAAACATCTTTGCCAATTTTTAGGTGGAAATGGTGTTTACTTATTTTAATTTTAATATCTTTGATTACTAGTTGTGATGGTTTATTTTATGTGTCAACTTGACCTACCAGAGGATGCACAGATTAAACATTATTCCTGGGTGTGTCTGTGGGGGTATTTCTGGATGAGGTAATATTTGAACGGGTGGATTCCGTAAAACAGTTTGCCCTCCCCCAGTGTAGGTGGGCATCATTCAGTCCATTGAAAGCCTGAACAAACAAAAGGTGGAGGAGTGAGGATTTCATCCCCTTTTTCTGGCCTCACTGCTTGAGCTGGGACATATCAACTCACCTTCTCCAGCTCTTGGACTGGGACCTACACCATCGGCTCTGCTGGTCCTCAGGCCTTTGGACTCAGACCAAATTATGCCACCAGCTTTCTGGGATGTCCCGCTTGCAGATGGCAAATGGTGGGACTATTCAACCTCTCATGGAGATATACACACACACACACACACACACACACACACACACACACATATTCATATACATACATATTGGTTCTGTTTCTCTGGAGAACCCTAATACACTAGTGAAGTTGAGCACTTTTCCATGAATTAATCAGCCAGTTGTATTTTTTAAGTAAATTTTTTTGTTGTTGAGGCAAACACACAAAGAAAAGTGTACAAATCAAAAGTGCAGCAAATTATCACAAAGCCAACACATGCTATAACCAGAATAGAGGTCAAGAAATAGAATTCTCAGCACCCCAGACATCATTGTCCTTTCCCTTTCTCCGCAAAGGAGAGGGTGCAATTTTTGAGTCACTTAGCTATTGCCACAAAAATGCCAATAACAAACCATCGCAAAATTCAATGACTCTTTAAGATAGCAATCGCTATTGTCATGGATGTGTGGTTTTGCTAATTTCAGCTGGGTTCCTTTATGTGTCTGGGGATCAGCTGATCTAGACGGGGCTTAGCGGGGCCACTGTCCTGACATCTAACATAACAGTTAAGTTTTACTTCGTTTAGTACTTTACACAGATGGACTCGTACAATAGGTATTCTTTTATGTCTAGCTGATTTCATTCAATATTATTTTTTGAAGTTTGTCTAGCAGTGTGTCTCGTAGGAATTTTGGAAACCAGGTGTCAAACATAACTTATTAAAAGTTAAATGATAAAAACTCATAATTAAAACAAATTACATTAAAAACAAAGGTAATAAATACTCAAAACTCATTGTTTCCTAATTATTTAACTACCTTTTACTTTTATCTAGGCTCCTGAGGTTATTTAAATTAATTGTAACTGCATGGAATAAGCATTACTGAAAGGAACAGTACTGTGTATTTCTTCCCAATCTTGTGTTCAATATGGTCACATTGGTAGCTTGAAATTGGCCACAGTGGGAGTATTTACATCACAGAAATTAGTAAATACTTTAAATTAGGGCTTTATTTTATTGTTTTGTTGATTGTCTAGACTTAAGAAAGTGATGGAGAAAATGTTAAGAGTGCAAATCAACCTTAAAGGGCGCCTGGGTGGCTCAGTCGTTAAGCATCTGCCTTCAGCTCAGGTCATGATCCCGGGGTCCTGGGATCAAGCCCCACATCGGGCTCCCTGCTCAGCCGGAAGCCTGCTTCTCCCTCTCCCACTCCCTCTGCTTGTGTTCCCTCTCTCGCTGTGTCTCTCTCTGTCAAATAAATAAATAAAATCTTTAAAAAAAAAAAGAGTGCAGATCAACCTTAAAAGTATGTTGTGTCTGTAGCCATTATATTGTGAGAAACACAAAAAAATGAGTAAATAGCCTTCCAGTATTCAAAACTATTATCCAGTTCAGTATAGAAGTTCCTCTGTCATTGACAAGTGAGGCAAGTCTTGACATAAATCTTTATTTTCTTTTGTCTTATTCTTCAACATAAGTAAAACGATCAAGTAATATGCATGTCAGAGCTACATTTGTTTGTTGATTGCTTCCACAGGCTGGTTACAGATGCAAGAGTTCAGCAAAAATCAACAGAATTGACTGAGAATCAATTGGCAATATGAAATTTCCAGTAAGGAGTATTACAGATTTTATTATTTGTAGATTGTGTCCTATCCATCCTTTATAATAGTAAAATTTAGAGTAAGTATATGTATATATTTAGAGAGAGAGAGATTTTTTTTTTCCCCAGAGAGACAGTGTTACACATTTGCCAGCACCCCTCTGGATTCACTTACATCACGTATTGTTGTGTATAGTAGGAGCTCATTTATTTCTACTGGCTGTATGGTAGTCTATTGAATGATTATACCACCGTGTATTTATCCATTCTACTGTTGATTGATGTTTGGATGATTTCTGGTTTTATGTATTTATTTTTCTTTCTTCTTTTTTTAAATTTAAATTCAATTAGCCAACAAATAGTACATCATTAGTTTCAGATGTAGTGTTCAATAATTTATCAGTTGCGTATAACATGCTCATCATATCATGTGCCCTCCTGAATACCCAGCACCCAGTTACCCCATCCCCCCAGCCCCCTCCACCAGCAACCCTCAGTTTGTTTCCTATGATTAAGAGTCTCTCACGGTTTTCCTCCCTCTCTGATTTCTTCCCATTCGGTTTTCCCTCCTTTCCCCTGTGGTCCTCTGCACTATTCCTTACATTCCACATATGAGTGAAACCATATGATAATTGTCTTTCTCTGATTGACTTATTTCACTCAGCATAATGTTCTCCAGTTCCATCCACGTCAATGTAAATGGTAAGTATTCACCTTTCTGATGGCTGAGTTATGTTCCCTTGTACACCACATCTTCCTTATCCATTCATCTGCAGCACTGTCCACAATAGCCAAACTGTGGAAAGAGCTGAGATTTCTGGTTTTAGATTGAACAAGTAATGCTCTTGAAATATTCTTGTGAACGTATTTTGGTACACATATGTACTCATTTCTTTTGATGTTGTATTAGTTGCTTATGGCTTATATAAGAAATTACCACAAATTTAGTGCCTTAAAAAAACATAAGTTGATAATATTACAGTTCTGGAGATCAGAAACCCCACATGGGTCTCATTGAGCTAAAATCACGTTTTGGCAGGAATGCATTGCTTCTGGAGAGCCCAGGGGACCGTCTCTTAGCCTTTTGCTGCTTCTAGAGACCACCCACATTCCTTTTCGGCCATCACTTGATGCCGGCTTCCATTGTCACACCTCTTCTCCGGAACATGACCCCCTGCTTCCCTCCCATCAGGACCCATGTGTTAGACTGAGCCTACCTCAGTAATCCAGGATGATCTCCCATCTCATGATCCTCAATTTAAACACACTTGCAAAGGCCCTATTGTAGTGAGTCAGGTAACCTAATCCCAGATACCAGGGATTGGGAGTGCACATCTGTGGGGGTGCCAGTATTCTGCTTGACACAGGCACGTTCTAAAGATGGCCATAAACATGCATATAGTCAGCTTTAGAAAATATTACCACATAGTTTCCCCAAGTTGTCCCAATTTACCCTCCGGAACAATATCTGTGTATTTCAGTTACTCCCCATTTTTGCTTGATAGGGTCAGTCCTCTTTCTTTGGATCATTTCAGTGAATTAGTATTAGAATCTCACTGCAATTTTAACTCGCATTTCCTGATGACTAAAGCAGATTTTCATAGACTTATCCTATGAAATATCCTCTACTTATAAAGTGCTTGGTTGAGTCCGCCCTCTGCTCATTTTTATATTGGGTTGTTTGGTCTTTTCTTTCTTTTTTTGTCGTCATCTCAAATACTTTTTATATAAAAGTATAACGAATTTAATTAATCACTCTTTTTTCTTATTTCTTTTTTTAACTCAAGTATATTTAACATATGGTGTTATATTAGATTCAGGTGTACAATATAGTGACTCAGCACTTAGACACATCACCCAGTGCTCCTCACGATATGTGTGCTCTTAATCCCCTTCATCTACCCCCACCCACCTTTTCCTTTAGATGTATCAGAATTTTTAAAAAATCTGTATTCTGGAATCAAGACTTTTATCATTATGATTATTACAAATATCTTCTCCCACTCTGTCTTTCATTTTAATTCCCTTTATCATGTTATTTGATGAACAGAAGTTCCCATTTTAATATGATATACTTTATCAATCTTTTTCTTCGTGGATAATGTTTTCTGGGTTCTGTTTAAGAAATCGTTTTGCCTACTTAGTGTCTTGAAATTGTTCTCCTACATTATCTTCAGAAGCCTTATGGTTTTACTTGTCATGTTTATTTTTTTAAAGGTATTTATTTATTTGAGAGAGAGAGAGAGAGCACGGGCAGAGGAAGGATCAGAGGGAGAGGGAGAAGCAAACTCCCCGCGGAGCACGGAGCCCCATATGGGACTCCACCCCAGGACCCTGAGATCATGACCTGAGCCGAAGGCAGACGCTTAACCGACTGAGCCACCCAGATGCCCCTACTTGTCACATTTATATCTACAATCTGTATAGAACTGATTTTTGCGTATGGTGTGGGTTTTTTTTTTTTTCCCCATGTGGATACGAAATTGACTTACAATCGTCTATGAAAAAGAATTTTCCCTTCACTCTTGCATTATTGTCTATGTGCTTATTTTTAATTTAGTATTGGACATTGAGCATAAAAATTCTGAGGGATAATTTGAAGCTTTGAATGATTTTATCTTTCTCCAGAGAAGATTAGTTTTTATTCTGCAGTCTGGGGCAGATGATCCCTATGCAATCAAGGGTTGAGCTGACTGGAAGCTAGATCTTCAGACTTGGGGAAGCAGGTTTATTTCGAGGTTTCCCCTCCTTCCATGGTATGGCCCCCTGGGGTCCCAACTGCAGGTTTTAGGGTTTATCAGGGCCTCTCCTCTTTGGTGGGTCATAATATTTGTCTCTCCTACCCCATGGAAGCGCTGAAAGCTCTGCTCAGCTTCTCAGCCTTTTAGCTGTTTTTTTTCTTTTAGCTTCCCAGCCTCTTAAGTGCAACTTTAGACCCATGAAGGACTCCAGAACAGTATGGCGCTGTATCAGCTCACTCAAAATGAGACTGTAGCCCACCGGTCAAAGTAGAGGTTTATGGTGATGACTGGAGTCTGAATCACCGTGAGCCCACTCTGTGCCTATTTCTCCAGTTGCTGAATACTTGGCAACCAGGTACGTCACGGTAGGAAATGCTAAGTAGAAACCCCTGGAGTTTTCCGTCCTTACCAAAATAGCAATCCAGCAGCAATAGTGCGCCCCTGGTGGAATCGCAGAGATTAACACCACCGTCAAAGACTTGAAAGGGAAGCGAAGGCTATCTCACCGCCGCACCCCACCCCCACCCCGCCCGCCCCGTTAACTCACCTTTTTGGTCTGTGCATAAGCCACATTGGATGCTGGTGAATGACTGGTGAATGGGATCATCCTAAACTAAATCAAGTGGTAAGACTTCAGACGCAGGGGCTGTCCCCAGCGTACCATCTTTACTGGAGCAAATGAACTTAGCTCCTGGCTCTTGGTCCGCCGCTATTGGGCCAACGGTGTAACTTGATGGTGCTGTCTCAGGGCCAATCGGCTGCCCTGCTCTCTGCCAGAACATAGTCTGCGGAGATCCTGATCATCTTGGTTAGCGTCCCACCGGCCCACCACACTGATGACAGTATGCTGACCGGCAGAAGCGCTCGACCCGGATGAGCAGGGTAAACTGGGCTGCCGCAAACCAGACGCACACAGGACTCTGTCTGGGAGAGCCTGGGGGAATTCACTAAGTCATCTCTTAGCACTGCATTTCCAATAATAAAGAGTAATGGAAGACGATGTAGCGACAACAAAGGCAGGACAACTGGGGACTCAGGCCCTTTGAAAATGAAGATTTGGGTCACAACGCCAGGTAAAGAAGCCTGAGCAGCTGAGGCTCTAGCTGGGAGGGCAAGGGAGATATGGACTGGGCAGTGGAAGAAGATAACCAAAGATACCACGACCCTGAGGCCATTTACAGAAATGAATTCTGTAGAAGTTTTGCATATTTTTCCTGTGCTTATTATATGCCTATGTTTTCTGGCATATACCAGCCATTTTCTTTTCTTATCTCCTTCCCATTTTAATTTTTTTTTAGAAAATCTTTTTTTTTAGAGTTTATTTATTCATTTGAGAGAGAGAGAAACAGAGAGAGAAAGCATGAGCATGAGAGAGAGGCAGAGGGAGAGGGAGAAGCAGACTCCCCGCTAAGCTGGGAGCCTGACTCGGGGCTTGATCCGAGGACCCGAGCTGAAGACAGACACTTAACCATCTGAGCCACCCAGGAGCCCCCCATTTTAATTTTTTTAAAGATTTATTTATTTATTTATTTATTTATTTATTTATTTATTTATTTTAGAACACTCGTGGGAGAGAGTGGGGGGAGGGGCAGAGGGAGAGAATCTTCAAGACGACTCCCTACAGAGTGTGGAGCTGGACACACTGCTCTTGACCCTGAGATCATGACCCATGCCAAATCCAAGAGTTGGACCCTTAACCGACTGAGCCACCCAGGCGTCCCGCCTCTCATTTTAATTTTTTATACAAGCTGTTGGAAGTTAACATCACCATTCTAATTACTATTTCGTGTTTAGGTAACAACATTCCATGGGATGATGACTAAATCCAAAGATTAATTAATATAGCCAGTGGTGGATACGATAACTCTTGGGAGTCTGTGTCTTCTCATTTGGGGGAAAGGGGAGAACTTCTCTTGCAAGGAGGAATATCATATCTCCCTATGTGGAAATATCGAGTGGTTTTGGTTTTGTACGAAAGTCACATGTGTGCACAAGGGTGTGTGAAGAAGCGGAGTCGTGCGAGGGTTAGGCCGCCAGGCATCCACTCGAGGCCTCTCAGCTCCACGTTCACCCTTCAGTGCCTGCCCAGCAATAACGGACACAGCTCTTGAAGCTGTTCTCTTTTTCTTTTCTTTTCTTTTTTTTTTTTAAAGATTTTATTTATTTATTTGACAGAGAGACACAGCGAGAGAGGGAACACAAGCAAGGGGAGCGGGAGAGGGAGAAGCAGGCTCTCCGCGGAGCAGGGAGCCTGACGCGGGACTCGACCCCAGGACCCTGGGACCATGACCCGAGCCGAAGGCAGACGCCCAACGGCTGAAGCCACCCAGGCACCCAGCTGTTCTCTTTTTCACAATGAACATGATGACATGCTTTGTCAGTAGAGGGCACTGGAGGAAAGCTTTTCTTCCTGGTCCCAGTTGTGATTTGCTTTTGCTAGTTCCTGCTGCACTGCCCATCAGGGTGTTTGGTGGAAATATCAGTGGTGCTCTGCTCCAGCCGCATGCCCAGAGCACGAGCTCCTTGGCAATTTTGCTGTTCTGGTTGGGGCCCAGGGACCATCTCTGTGGCCCTCCTGACACACACACTGTCCTTCAGGTCTGCAGACTGCAGTGGGGCCCCAAGTCCCTCTGTGTGCTCACCTCCAGCCTTGGCTCACTTGCACCCAGAGACCTGTTTCCTGCTTACCTGGTGACTGTGGGCTAGCTCTGGCCAGCAGCCCAGCCAACTTCTCTGCCATCTGGGGAGGGGGGCGCTGTTACCACACCTTCTCTAATGAGGAGGTCCCCTTCCAAGTTTGCCTCCCCCCCACAACCCCGGGGACTCTCCCTCAGCCCTAGGGCACACTCTTTCATTTTCTTTATATCATTGTAGTTATTCTCCTGGAATAGTTTAATAATTCTTTACATTAAACTCCCTCGTTTTAAATTACTAGGCAGTTTCTGTTTTCTGATTGGCCCCAAATTGCTGTGCAAGGTGATAATGAAGGGAGGCCCCAAAATGTTAGCAGGCAGCTAGCCTATCCATCAATCAGTTCAAACTGGAACGAGAAGCCAGAGGGCTCTGGAGGGATGTGGCTAGAACTGATAGATTTCCTCACCACATGGAAAATTGAATTGAAAGGCTGTGGAGGACATGGGAAAAAATTATCTACACCCACACAGAATCATAAGAATATTATAATTGATTTGACGATGTGGAAAACTTTGTGTGGCCGTGGGAAAAGCGAGAACTGGCTATAGGTACATCAAAGCCTAAGAGAAAATGAAAATCATGCCATTGTTAAATCCAGAATTAACAATTAATTATAAAGGGAAGGAAATAACAATCATAATACGCTACTTGGATGTGGAGTTGACAATATTTATGAGGCAATAATTCTAATGATGCAATCAAAATTGTGATAAACCTGTGGTTGAAAGGAGGATAAGAAGCAAAGGTGGTGATAAAGTGAAGTAAGAAGCTAAATCTTTGATCTAATCTAAAAAACAAATCGTCCTATGATTAATAAGAGAAATTTCGGTGTAAGCATAAAAAATAGAAACATAAAGCTAAGCATTAGAAGAAACTATTAAGAGGGGATACCAATCATAGGCAGAGAATACTTAGAGCACCTCTAATACTATTTGTTACAAACAATTCAGCATTACTTGACATTTTAACTATGTGCATGTATTATACAAACTTATTTCAGAGGAAATCCTGATTTCAGAGGAAAGCTAAGGAAGCTCATTGGCCAGAAGACAGTGAAGAGGAAGCAATCTTATGGGTGTGAAAGGTCCCCGAATAGAATTCTAACAATACATTTGCAACTGATCTTGGAAGAAAAGGTTATGATACTGAAAGAACAGGCACACATGCCCAGAAACCACAGCACAGAGCCAACGTTTCTAAAGACGGCATGCGGACAACGGAAACATGGCTCGTACCACGTGCGAGGGAGGAGCATAATCTAAACGTGTGAGAACAAGAGCGGGATGCAAAATGTCACAGCGAGTGAGGGCTGGGTGGGGGGCAGGGGAACAGAGGCAAGCTCAAGGGACTTTTATTTTTTTATTTGTTTATTTTTTTTTAAGATTTTATTGATTTATTTGAGCGAGAGAGGGAACACGAGCAGGGGGAGTGGGAGAGGGAGAAGCAGGCTTCCCGCGGATCAGGGAGCCCAATGCGGGGCTCGATCCCAGGACCCCGGGACCATGACCTGAGCCGAAGGCAGACGCTTAACGACGGAGCCCCCCAGGCGCCCCTCAAGGGACTTTTAAAGCTTGTTTTGTTTTGTTTAACAACTCAGGCATTGTAAGATCAAGTTTTCAACTGAGAGCTGCCACTCAGGAGGACGTATGCAGAGAGATCACAGAAAACATGAAGCGAAGACCACCCAGAACACTACTCACCCCAGTGTTGGAGAGAACCAGGCCACGGGGCCTGTCACTGCGGAAAGGTCAAGTCTGTGTGTCTGAAACTTTAATGTGCAGATCACCCAAGATCCTATTAAAATGTAGACTTGTATTCAGAGAGTCTGGGATGGAGCTTGAGATTCTGAATTGCTAACAAGTTCCCGACGGTGCTACTCTTTGAATATCAAGAGTCTAAGTCACTCCAAGTTGGCCTTGCAACCAATCGCTTAGAAAAACCAAGCACGAGGCATTGATTGGGAAGGTCCGGGTCTGGGAAACACACAGGTACACATTACACAGGGCTGGTTCCGGCCGGATGCCGTGGGGAAGATCTGCCTGTATGCACCCCGGCTCTCAAGAACCCAGTCTTGGGTTTCAGCTCAGCTCAGAAGAGCACCGGCTCACACAGTGTGGTCAAGGGCGCTGGTCGGCAAGAACCAGTTACTTGAAGCTTCTCCTCCTCAATGGCATTGCTAGACAGTTAGGTCTAGAAAGTGCACCAGGAATTTGACAATTTTTCATGACACGTTTATGGACCATGTAAAGAAATGTGGATGATATGCTATTTATAGTTAAGTGGGGGAGTCACTGGTTTAATAACCATACCCAAGTGCATTGATTAATTGGCTGATGTCAGCTTAAAGGGAGGTTTTAAAGGAGCTATGGGCAGCTCGTCTGTGTTCAGCAGCATTAGTCGCGATTGGTGTGAAACGGGATGTAAAAGGTATGTGGCAGGACTCTTCTGCAAGTGACAGAAAGACCAGGTCACACAGGCTTAAGCAAAAAAGGGACTGTATTGTATATATTGGCTCATTATATGGATATATTGGCTCATTAGTATTTTTCAGTTTATTATGGTAAAATATACATAATGTAAAATTTACTATCTTAACCATTTCTTTTTTTAAAAAAATTTATTTGAGGGAGAGAGGGAACAGGGGGAGGGGCAGAGGGAGAGAGAGAGAATCTCAAGCAGACTGCCCGCTGAGTCCAGAGCCCAACTCGGGACTCGATCTCACGACCCTGAGATCACGACCTGAGCCGAAACCAAGAGCTGGACACTCAACCAACCGAGCCACCCAAGCACCCCATAATCATTTATAAGTGTATATGTCAATGGTATTTAATCCATTCATAATGTTATGCAACCATCACGAGCCATCCATCTCCAGAACCCGTTTCATCTTGTAAAACTGAAACTCCATACCCATTAAACAGTAACTCCCCATTCCTTCCTCTCTCCCAAGACCCTGGAAACCACCATTTTACTTTCTGTCTTTATGATTTTGACTACCCCAAGTATCTCAGATCAGTGGGATCATACAGTACTCGTTCTTTTGTGAGTGGCTCGTCTCGCTCCACATCATGTCCTCAAGGCTCATCCATGCTCTGTGTCAGGATTTCCTCCGTTCTCAAGGCTGGCCAAGATCCCGCTAGACATACAGTCCCCATTTGGCTTACCCATTCATCCGTCAGTGAACACTTGGGTTGCTTCTGATAGAGTAGGCAGTCAGTAGTTAGACAGGAACCGGAGGGAAAGGCGGCGATAAATATGTGACACATTCGGAGCCCAGGGGCACAGCATCCTAAATTTGTGGCTTTTAACATCCTAGCCTTACACAGCTTCCAACACCCCGCGCTAACAGACCAAGGGCCATTGGTGGAGAACTCCTCTTTCCCTGGGAAAGCTCCCTGGGGTTACCTCTGCCCCAGGGTAACCTATAGGTTCATTATAATATATTGACATTGTGGTTTTTACCCCCCCCACCACACCCTGCTCAGGGGAAGATGGCCATGTCAGTTCCAGCAAAAGCCTTGTAGGGCCAAAAACTCCCTCTCCCAACCAGTAGGAGGAGTCTCTTAGGGGACTGGAAACAGCCTCAGTGGGGGACCACCCTAGCTATGACCCATAACCTACACAAACATGAAAAGAAAAGACTCCCCTAACCCCTGAGCAGTTGCCACCTTTGGGCCTCCCGCTCTCCCACCTTGAGAGCACACTGTCCTTAGCAAACTGCTCTGTGTTCACTACCTTCCTTCTGGCCGTCTTTACTCCAGCACAGATCCTCGCATAGATCTTTTGAGGGGAATCCAAGGACGTGTGTGTCCATTCCCACAGCACAGACTCTCTTACCAGCAACCCTCCTTCCACATTTGGCCATTGTGAATCAGCTGCTGTGAGCAGGGGTGTACAAATATCTCTTGGAGACCCTGCTTTCAATTCTTGTGCATATATACTCAGATGTGGAATTGCTGGATCATATGATAGTTCGATTTTTAATTTTTTGAGTAGAGCCACTGGGTAGCCAGTGGCTCCGCCCAGTGGAATCTAATAATGTGGTAGCTCTGGAAATCAGATTCTCTCCCTTCTCCAGGGTTTTCTGGCTTTTCTTACTGTTTTTACGTATTGTTTTTTATGTTTCTTTTATTGGTGTGGGTTGTCTCTGTGCTGAGGATCAGACTGAAATGTAAACTTAGGGTCTTCTGAGATCTTCTCTGAGCCTTTCCCTGGGCGTGCACACTTTCTAATTTTCCCCATATATGTAGTCATTTCTTAGTGTTCTAGTCTTTAATGTCTGGCTTCCAAAAGGAGAAAGAGAGAAAAATGAAGGGGAGGGTAGGAAAGGCACCAGCATTTTAAAACTCTAGAAGTCACTTCAGCCGGATTTCAGGGGGTGTTGGGGGGTGGGGAGAGTCACTTGCAGCACAGATTCCCTGATATTTGGAGTACTGGGTCCTTTTTAGCCCCCCTGGCTCCCACGGGCTCTGGGCAGGTTGCTCCAGAAACACAAGCAAAACTGCTTTCTGCAGGGTGGAGGTGGGGGTTGGGTAGGGCTACTCTGCTAAGAGCTGCAAGGGACTGAAAAATTAACTGCAATTTACCATCTTGTCTTCCCCTGAAAGTTGGAGCTTTCAATAGACTGAAGAGTTCCAAAATAGTTGTATCTGGCAGGTTCCACTAGTGCAATTGTCTTGATGGGGAGACAGACGTCTGGTGCTTTTTACTCCAACATCTTCCCAGACTCCTTCCTACTTAGCTTTATTATTATTGTTATTATTATTTTCATCATAAGTGTGCTCATTAATCCCCATCATCCTATTTCACCCATAGACATCATTTTGTTCTCTATCGTTAAGAGTCTGTTTCTTGGTTTTTCTCTCTCTCTCTTTTTCCCTTTGCTCGTTTGTTTTGTTTTTTAGATTCCACATATGAGTGAAATCATATGATATTTGTCTTTCTCGGACTTATTTCGCTTAGCATTATACTCTCTAGCTCCAGCCATGTTGTTGCATGTGGCAAGATTTCGTTCTTTTTTATGACTGAATAATATTCCTCTGTGTGTGTGTGTGTGTGTGTGTGTGTGTGTTTACCACTTCTTTATCCATTCATCTATCAGTGGACACCTGGGCGGCTTCCATACTTTGGCTATTGTAGATAATGCTGCACTAAACATAGGGGAGCAAGTATCCCTTTGAATTAGTGTTTCTGTATTTGGGGGGTAAATACCCAGTAGAGAAATTACCGGGTGGTAGGACAGTTTATTGTTAACTTTTTGAGGAGCCTCCATGCTGTTTTCCAGAGTGACTGTACCAGTTTGCATTCCCACCAACAGTGCAAGGGAGTTTCTTTTTCTCTACATCCTTGCCAACGCTTGCTGTTTCTTCTAGTTTTGATTTTAGCCATTCTGACAGGTATGAGGTGACATTTGGCTTATTAATTTTAAAGTCCAGAGCTGAGGTAGGTTCTAGGCAGCTTGGGAACTCTGACTGGTTCTCAAACTGGTCCCAGCGAAAAACGTACGGGTATAGTCCGGGTATAAAAGAAAGAGAAATCAGATCCACTGGGCAAAGTCAAGAAAAACTTTTTGCTATGAAAAAGTCGTAGATGGGTCTTGATGGAGTCCTGAAACACGGATATACAGGCTTCAAGATGTCAGAGGGCCCAGTGTAGGAAGAACTACAGCACATTGAAGTCGGAATGCCTGGGCTCAAAGCCTGGCTCCACCTTGGGTGCTGCAATCTTAGACTAATCACACTTCACTGTTCCTTAGTCTTTGTTGTCGCATCCATAAAATGGGTGTCATGGTTGGATCGTTAGTAATTGCTAAAATTTACTGAGGGCATATGATATACCAGGTATCACATAGAACACTTTAAACACACATTTCATTTACCTGTGAGATGGATGTTCCTATCACCCCTATTTTCTCCCTCATAGAAAGAGAGGGTAGACCAAGGCTTGAAGCTCAGACAGAGGCAGGCCTCATGCTTTTAACCTTAGAGTCCTCCAGTGTTCTAGGAGATCTTTGTAAAACCTTTAGCAGGATGTCTGACACACAGTAAACACTCAGTGAATGTTAGTTGTCCCTACTCTTGCTTTGTGTTTGCTATTATTATGCTTGCATCTGATCTCCCTGCAACACACCCTCTGCCCCAGGCAGCTCAGCCTTGATATCTCGGTAGTGGTGGGGCCAACATCATCATCTACTGTCACATAAGATTTGGAGACAGGTATGTTCCTCCACGCTTGCCCCCATAAAATTCAACTCCACTTCTTCCTCAACAGTCCTTAAATTCTCCTGACAAGTTCAGATGAAACCAAGGTGAAAAGCTGCAAATCCAGCAGAAAACCTTTTTTTGAGGGATCTGTTTGCTTTAAAAATCACATAAAATTACTTTTCAGTGATCAGATTTCTCATAAAGACTGTGGTTTGAGGCACTTTCTTTTGGGCAAGGAGTTAATGCTCACAAAATGGGGACCTTGTTCTCAGGCCCAAGGCATTGCTTTACCTTGAGAGTGTTCTTCCAGCTCAGCACCAGATGCCACACGGCTCACTTTTATGTCCCTCCCTTTTCTTCCCACTTCCATGAGGCTATCTCCACATTTGCCACTCTGGGAATTGTCATTCATAGTTCTAATGTGGCCAGTTGTTCCTCTGTCCAGAGATTAGAAATATACAAAATATCCATACCTTAAATGTTTATCCTCTGGGAAGCAACTGTCTCCTATATAACTTCATACAAGTCTCATGATCCCAAACTCCCAAAAGGGAGGGAAAACCCAGGCTTAAAGTTGACTTGCTTTCTGCTCTGGGGAAGAAGAGGTTGGGACTGCTTTTGTAGGATTTGGACTCCCACCTTAAGATGGGTCACGAATCCCCTGGATGATCCCCAAAGCCACCTGGGGTGGTGGCTCTCAACTTTATCTGCTCATTTGAATTCACCTGGGGAGATTGTAAAAATTGCCAGTGCCCACAGGAATCTCGGGTTTGAGTTCAGGCATCAGTATTTTTTAAATTTCCTACACAATTTCAGTGTGCAACCAAGACTGAGCCTCACTGACCCTACAGCCATGCTTCTTAAACTTAAATGTGCCTGTAATTCACCAGGGGGTCTTGTGAAAATGCAGGCTTTGATTCAACAGGTCTAGGATGGGGCTTTCCCAACAAATTCCAGGTGATGTTGATGCTGCTGGTCAGTGGGCCATGCTATGCGCAGCGAAGCTCTAGGGAATACAGTTCTGCCTGCAGAAATTGAGACTGAAGGTCTTCGGGGCACAAAGAACAAACATGCCCCCAAGAGGACTGGTATTGATCAGTTCTTAATTCCATCAGTGCTTATTAGAATCACCTTTGGAGATTAGAAAAATTGGTTTCCATCCTGGAGATTCTGATTTCTTGGTCTAGGCTGAGACTATGTACTTATATTTTAAAAATACTCCTTGGGTGATCGTGGTACACAGTTATAGCTGAGAACCACTGGTAAAAATAACCACTACTCAATGAATTTATTCTTTCAGAAAATTATGGGGTGATGGGTTCAAGCTGTAGATTTTTGCAAACAAGGTTTTAGGGTCTCGGCTTAGCATACCAGGATTATCTATCTGAAATTGACATTTATCCATGGGCACACACAAAATAAATTCAGAGGACCAAAGCGGCTAGAAATCTTAGCACAATGTTAAGAAAACAACCTTACCTTCCATCCAAAAAGGTGAGGTGGTGGCAGAATCCAAGATTAATCCAGCAGACTAACTGCATCTCTCTGTCTCCCTCTGTCTCTCTGTCTCTCTGTCTCTCTGTCTCTCTCTCTCTCTCTCTCTCTCTCACACACACACACACACACACACACATACCCCTAGACACAACATTAATTTCCTTTCAGCCTATGGTTATTTTTCAATTTAACATTGATAGTGTTCCTATGAGACAGTAACTTGACTTATCTCCAAAGAACCCAAAATGACAGATGGAAATGAAGACAGATAACACACCCAGAGAGACTCGTATTCTCTAAAATCAGGAAAATGATGGGTTTCAGCTGTAGCCGCACGGGTGGCAGCAGCATGTCAGCACCCTGACTTGCCTATAGCCCCGGTTCCAGGCCCTTCTCTCAAGGGACTGAATCTGCACATTAAGTGCATGAAGCTAACTGAATTTATTTTTATTCATGTGATAAATTTTTACACTTGCAAATTAAAAAATCATCATTTCCCAGTGAAACTCTAGTTAAATAAGAAGCCCTTATTCATTTTCAGAACTCTGATATTTTGGAATTTGTGGCCTATTTTTTTTAACTGACAGTCATCCCAAATCGTGTTCTAAACAGAACAGGTATTCATAGGTGCTTATTAGGGAGGAGGATTGCAGTCATGTTTCTGGGGCACAGTGGGAAGTGTTAGAAACTTCTTCAGCCCCAAGAAAGACACGCAGGACCTTGAGAGAACAAAGAAGAAATGTTTTTCTCTCCTGTATGGTCTACATGGTAGAGAGCACCAACATTCACCCAGTTAGCAAAGCCAGACAGCCAGAAATCAGAATATTTGCTGAATGAATTCCTGCTTCTTCTGCATTCACACCACACGTACTGAATCAACTGGGGTCGATTAAATCCTACCATCCAGTATGCTCCAATTCACAGCTCTGTTATAGGTCTGCTCCTGCATCTTTACGTCCAGCTCTTTTCTCTCTCTCTAAGACAAGGGCAGTGAGCATTCTTGGGCATTGTCTAGATATCAAGCCCTATGCTTGGTGCAGGGCATACAAAGACAAATAAGACACAGCTTTATGCCTTCAAAGATTAATTCTAGAGGGGAAACGAGAAAAGTACTCCAAAACATTACTCAGGTATTTATTATGTGCCAGGCACTGAGTTAGATGCTGGGGTGGGGGAGGGGGGAGATAGGGGACAAATGAAACAACATTTCTCTCCTCTTTTTGTTTAAGAACAATAAACCCTCCTCCCAAAAGCAAACAAACAACCCACAGAAACCAACTTCAACTAGCTTGGGCCCCCGGATTCCAGGGAAAGGCTCAGCAAGCAAACAAGAACAGGTTGTATCTGAGCCTCAAGAACGTAAATAGCCCCAACATGATTTTCTACCTCCTTCTCTACACATTGGCTTCCTTTCCCCCACAAGCCAGATTCTCTGGAGTTTCATCTTACACGTTCCACTACCAGAAATCTTCCCCCCTTATGTGACCCCGTTTGGGGCCACACTTGGTGGTTAATTCGCTGTGGGCCCAGACTGGAGGGAACCAGACACGAGGAGCTGAAACCAAGGGAGAATCATAGGGGATTGAGGAGAAGTGATAAGGTCGTTTGGGCAACCGACTTGGGATTTCCGCAGAACATCCATGCGAGGGTCGGGGGAGGTTTGGGCTGAAGATAAGGAAGGAGTCATCAAAGCCCTCGTCTTCAGATACTAGCTGACTCCAAGGGGAGTGATGAAATTAGCAAGAGAGCAGAGGAACCAGTGAGGAACTATTACCAGTCAGCTTAGCATTGGGAGAACCCAGATCTACTTTCAGTATGAAACCCTATAAAACTGCCTCCTCATGATTACTTTTCACAGAAAGCAGAACTTTGACATTTTAGTGGCTAATAAGCATTCCCAGAGTTCTCTTGAATCCCTTTATTCAATAAAGTAGGCAATTCGGTTGAAAAAAAAATATGCACTTTTATGAGGTTCAGTGAAGTTATTTTTATTTTGGGTGAAAAAAAAATTCAGCCTTAAACCAGAATCTAGGCTGAAGGATGTAACTTCCATGCTCCATTGGAGCCCAAGAAATGTGGGGCGGGGGCCTGGGGGGTGATGATCTTATCTGCAGCTGAGCACAAAATAACCCGAGGTCCCAGTAAGACCCTCTCCAGAGCCGGAGCTACAGTGAAGGGCTGTGGGGGAGCTAACCAAAGGAGGATTTAAAGAAAACAGGTGGAGGTGTAGAAATGTGGGAGGGACAGGTTGCGCTGGTGACACCTCTTCTGTGCTCCCCTAAGACTGTGTGGCACTACTTAGAAATGGAAATAAGCTGAACTGACTGATATTAATCACTACTGTACAAACTATACGGTTCCCAAGGGCCTATTGGTGTAATTAACGCTTTGCCCCAGGAAACTGGGGAGCCTTGTGGATTACCTCGGGAAGTATACTAGGCTTCAGTATAAAAGGAATGATTGATGTTTCTGAGCTTATATCCCAAAGGGCAGACCTTGGTTCTCTCCATGGAAGCCCTTCTGAGAGGACTGTGGGTTGTTTGTTTGCTTTTGGGAGGAGGGTTTATTGTTCTTAAACAAAAAGAGGAGAGAAATGTTGTTTCAGAAAATAGCCTTAGGTTGAGGGACAAACTCCCTGTCCTCATACCCACAATTTTGTCTGCGGTCCCCTTGAAGCAGCATGTCGATTTGCTCACCAATGCCACGTCCCAGTCAAGAACACCCATCAGGCTGGGTGTAGCCAGCAGCATTTGGTGGTTAATTTTCTCAGCATTCTCCTGGATGTAAAACTCCTATTTTCCAGACTGATGGGTTGCATGCTGTCACTGTAGAGATGTGACAAGTTGTCACGGGCAAGACTAGCATGTTAAACAACCCAAAATGACGGGCTGTTTGCACTCAGACACTAAGCAGACTTTTCTTTTTAATTAATTAATTAATTAATTATTTTTAAGATTTTATTTATGACAGAGAGAGAGAGAGACAGCAAGAGAGGGAACACAGCAGGGGGTGTGGGAGAGGGAGAAGCAGGCTTCCCGCCAAGCAGGGAGCCCGATGTGGGGCTCGATCCCAGGACCCTGGGACCATGACCTGAGCCGAAGGCAGATGCTTAACAACTGAGCCACCCAGGTCCCCTAGACGTTTTGCTCATAACCGAACACCTTGGGGTGCTCGCTCTGAGAAGGTCCCCTTCTGTCCCCGGGGACAGCAGGGAGCGGCAGCCCCGCCCTTCCCCTTGCTGGTTACTAAGGGCTTCTTGAAAGTCAAGAGTGAGTTAAAGTTTTCCTACATACGTGGCTGCGAACATGGAAACATGGGGGGGGCATGCATGACCTCTATTGGGAGCTTTAAGTCCACTTCAAAAAAAGATGAAATGCTTCTGAGCAATGTTCTCACTCTCCCTTCACCTCTCAAATTTCAATGTGCAGATGGTGAAGGAAACCATCTTGAGCTGGAAGAGGGGCTCCTTTTCCAAGACAGAACCGTCCAGGTGCCGCAGAGTGGGTGTGAAGGGCGCAGTCAGAGAGAGCGATGGCACCAGCTGAGGGCAGGTGGGCAGGGGCCAGATGTTCCCGCGCTTTGGCAGAGGCCCTGGCACCCACTGATGGTTGAGATTCACCAGCACATTGGTGACCTGGGAAACCAAGAGGCACATGGGCCATAAGGGAGGACAGTGTCAGGCATGTTACACCTTAGATCCCAAGGGCCACGTCCTCCTCTTCTCAGCCATCACGCCCACCATGGGGAGGGCTGGGCTTGGAGGGAACCCTGGCGGGCCAAGCTATATGATTCCATCATGTAGTACATTGTAATCAAGAATGTGCCAAGAAATGTGCCTGGCAGTGGAAAGTTGTGGTAGCCATTCCCGTGGAGCTTACATTACATGTCAGTGGGACTATTTGCTTCCAAAACCAAAACAAATAAGTACATTAAATAATCACGAGTCACGGTAGGTTAGGAAGGAAATAAATAGGGTATGGAGTGGAGAATAATGGGGGGGGTGTCTTAGACATCTCCAAAGGGTTGTGGAGAGAGACTGAGAAGGAGCACACTGTGCAAGCGAGGGGGAGGGGGAGGGTTGTGCGGAGGGAGGGGGCAGCAGGTGCGAGTCCTGGAGTGAGAACAGGGCCTTTGGTGAGCTCAGAGAGCAGAGAGCAGTGACTGATGTGTAGGGAGCAGGGGTGGGAGTGGCTTAAGATGAAGCTGGATAGGGACACCTGGGTGGCTCAGTCGCTTAAACATTTGACTCTTGATCTCAGCTCGGGTCTTGGTCTCAGGGTCGTGAGTTCGAGTCCCACATGGGGTTCCATTCTGGGTGTGGAGCATACTTTAAAAAAAAAAAAAAAAAGATGAAGTTGGTTAGATAGAGGCCAGGTCACGTAGGACCTTAGAGCCAGGGTAAGAAGTTTGGATTCCATTGTAAGGGCAATGGAATGCTATTGAAGGGTGTCAGGCTGGCAAGAAACACATCGCCCTCTCCGGCCTCCTTATGGTGAATGAAACAGAAAGTAAGAAAAAACTAGGGAGGCTGTAGGGCTGGTGTACAAATGGCCTCATATTTATATTTCAATGGCTTGTGAGACTGCTCACTTTCTCTTGTTCCTGGTCCCTATTTTTTTTTTTAAGATTTTTATTTATTTGTCAGAGAGAATGAAAGAAAGAGAGAGAGAGCGCACACAAGCAGGGGCAGAGGCAGGCAGAGGGAGAAGCAGGCTCTCCGCTGAACAAGGAGCCCGATTCAGGACTCAATCCCAGGATCCTGGGATCGTGACCTGAGCCGAAAGCGGACGCTTAACTGACTGGGCCACCCAGGCGTCCCTCCTGGTCCCTATTTTATTCTTTGCCCTGGTGGCTCTCAATCCTGGCTGATCAGAATTACCTGGTGGAGCTTGGAAAAATTGACTGATTTTGCCCACTCTTTACTAATTAAGTCAGAATCCCAATTATAGTTGACAGATAAATGACAAACTGGAATAAAACATTGTAACTTCGGTAAGACAAAGGTTTAGTACCTATGAAATAGAAAAGTGCATTCTCAGGGTGCCTGGATGACTCAGTTAAGCATCTGACTCTTGGTTTCGGCTCAGGTCATGATCTCAGGGTCATGAGATCAGCCCTGCGTCAGACTCCACGCTCAGCATGGAGTCTGCTTGAGTTTCTCCATCTCCCCTCTGCCACGCCAGTCATTCTCTCTCTCTCTCTCTCCTCCCACTAGCTCTCTCTGTGTATCAAATAAATCAATCAATCTGTTTTTTTAAAAAGTGCGTTCTCTTCAGAATCAGTAAGAACAGGGTTTTAAACAACTAACAGATAAAACCAGGACATCACTCATAAAGGAGAAATAGACCTGGCCAGTAAGCTTCATACACAACTTCTCCAGCAATTAGAGAAATGCAAAACAAAATTGTAATGAGATGCTATTTTTCACCCAGAAGATGGATTTTCAAGAAGGAAATCACTAGTCACAATTGGTAAGGAGGCATGGAACTGGTATGCTTAGATCCTGTGGAAGCATAAAGTGGTTCAGCATTTTTAAAGAGTTGGCAATATTTATTTTATACTCTAGAGCATATGCCCCCAATCGAACAATCTAGTATTTCCACTCTGAGTTTCTCTTCCACAGAAATGTGTGTGTGCATGAAGATACATGTACAAATGTGGCATTGATAGTAGGCTTTTTTTTTTTTTGAAGGAAATGGACATCTCCATTAAGAGAGAAATGGTGGCTGAATTATGGACTAAAAACTTCATTTTGTTTAAAAACGGAGATGTTGATGTAAATATACTGGCAAAGAAATATGTTTTGTATCTTCCTCAGTGAAAAAAGCGAGCTAGAGAATATAATGTACAGTAGGACCCATTTATATGATCCTATATATTTGTGTGTGTGTCCCATTATTTTGTGCATTGTTCTCTGTTTCTCCCCACCTCGAGGCATAGATTCTTGGTGATTTCTTGCTTTAGTGATTTTCACAGGTAGAAACCCAAGTTGTGAGAAGTCAATAAACTCACTGAAGAGAATACACTAGGGCATGCCTTTGAAAATGAGACAGGAAGAGAAGGAATGCCATTCTGGTAACAAGCAAGAGCAAACATGAGATTTCCTGCTGTCTGAAATGAAGCGGAAGGTAAGGGTTTGGATCCAGAGGAAAACTGGATATTGCCCCAGGGGTGGCAAGGGTCAGCAAGGATGGAACCCCGTGGGCCCTGTGGGGCTGGACCCAGGGAGTGGGTACCTCCGTTTGTCAAAGAGGCCAGTATTCCTGCCTCAAGTGAGGACAGAATCAGCAGAGCCACTGGATCTGAAAGGACCCCTGGGCTCACACAACAGGTGACATCCTCCTTGGCTGGCATGGGACCCTGGGATCTTTGTGTCACTCTGGGAGTGAGGAAGCCCCAGGGATGGAAGATGGGGGCTTGGATTCAGATTTAATCTGATTTAAAAAAATAAAGGAATGGAACATTTCAAGTGACATCTGATTTGTGAGAAGGAGGTTCACATGTTTCCAAATACCTGGAGAAAAGACTAGAGGGGTCTATGTTTATAGCCGACAGCTCCTAGTGGTTATTCTGGGGAGAGGAGAGAAATTGCTTGAAGAGGAAAGCAGGGACTTGTAGATTCACACTCACGCTTCCCTATTGTTTGAATTTTTGACATTGAACATCTGTTACTTTTGTAATTTTTTTTTTTAATATTGAAAGAGTTCTGCACGATCTCAGGTTACCCCGCCTCACCACGAACATACTGCCTGGTCCTGTAAATGCTCCTGACCGTGTCTCTTGGGTCCCTGACTCCTGATTCTTCTCTGGAGACCCACATGTCTCTTCGGTTGGCAGGGGGGGTCTGGTCCACTTTCCTCAGCGGCTTTCTGGGCCTGCTCCCCCCACGACAGCGCCAACTACAGCCTCCCCCGCTTGGCACCCACCAGCCTCCAGGAGGCAGGGTCCACTCTGAGCTACAGACAGTTGCCTGACTTATTCTGACAGCCTTTCTCCCTGGGTCTCATCAGAGGAGTGAACAGCTGCTTTCTCCTGCTTGGGGGAAAACATCATCTGTGCAGGAGCTTCTGGAAAGCAATAGTGGGAAAAACACAGGATGTGGAGCTTTGATACCAGGACCCTTATGACCAGAAGTCAGGGCCTTTTGTGGGCTTGGAGTCCCTTCAGGGAGGCAACAACCAGTCTGGCTCTGAGGGGATTGGATGATATCACTGGTTGGGGTGGACATCACTGGACCTAGGGTTGGGTACTGAGGAGGCATTCTGAAGTCAACAGTGAAGCGCTTTCTGGTTCGTGGCAAGTATTCTATACACACAGCTTCCCTCCCACCAGCACCTGGGAGATGGCTCTTCAAATGGGGGGTCATGTTTTCCCAACCAAAGACCTATAGACATACATAAAACTGACAGAGAAGCTCCAAGAGAAGGAAATTTTCCCTCATGTTTTTATGGGACAAGATTAAATAAATATAAAGACATTCAGCACCTCTGGCCACTGCTGGGTTTGGCCAGACTGTCCTCTGCCTGGTTGCAGGGACACATCCTAACAATTGTCGGGGGGCCATGTTTTCCCACTTTGTGTCTTTGTGGAGTATCTACGTCTTTGTAGTATTTAAACAAGAAAACATCGATGGTTTCCTTCAAATTCCTGATGAACTGGAAGGATCTCACCATCCATCTGTCGTTCTTCATTTTGTCTTACTGTGGTAAATATATACAACATGAGATTATCCAATGTGACCTTTATGTGTAGGGTTCTGTGGCATCAAGTACATTTGCAGTTACCACCATCCACCTCCAGAATTTCTTCACAAACTGTAATTATGTACCGACTAGAAACAAGCCCCCTTCACCCCTCTCAGCCCCTGGCCACCACCATTCTACTTTGAGTCTCTGTGAATTGACTTCTCTTGGAACCTCGTGTAAGTGGAATCATACAGTGTTGGCCCTTTTGTGACTGGTTTATTTCACTTAGCTTGGTGTCTTCCAGGTTCATCCCCGGGATGTTCCACGTGTCAGAATTTTCTCCAGCCATTTCAGCTTGGAGAAACTCCTTCTCCGTGAGGTTGCCCATGCTGCTCCTCAGCATTAGCTCTCTGTTCCCTGGAGTGGTCGGGGCAGAGGCGTGGAGAAGGAGTGTGACGGATCCGCACATGCCTGCCCATCTGTTTCCCACGGGGCTGCACTCTTTTTCCAGTTGTGAAAGGGTTACCTTGGCAACAAATGACTTTTCTAATTTTTTTAAGGTTGTGAACAGATGACCAAATGACGGGAGCAAAAGATTATGAAGGCTGAGCGTACGTATATGGAAGACTGAATTAATTCTGTAAAGGTGGTATCTCGTTGTGGTTTTGATTTGAATTTCCCCGATGGCTAGTGATGCTGAGCATTTTTTCATGTGTCTGTTAGCCATTTGTATGTCTTTGGAGAAGTGTCTGTTCATGTCTTCTGCCCGTTTTTTGACTGGGTTACTTGTTTTTTGAGTGTTGAGTTTGAGAAGTTCTTTACGGATCTTGGATATCAGCCCTTTCTCTGTAGTGTCATTTGCAAATACCTTCTCCTGTTCCAGGGGCTGCCTCTTAGTTTTGTTGACTGTTTCCTTTGCTGTGCAGAAGCTTTTTATCTTGATGAAGTCCCAAAAGTTCATTTTTGCTTTTGTTTCACTAACTCAACATCACTAGCCATCAGGGAAATGCAAATCAAAACCACAATGAGATACCATCTTACACGAGTTAGAATGGCAAAAATTAACCAAACAGGAAGAAACAAATGTTGGTGAGGATGTGGAGAAAGGGGAACCCTCTTACGCTGTTGGTGGGAAAGCAAGCTGGTGCAGCTACTCTGGAAAACAGTATGGAGGTTCCTCAAGATGTTAAAAATAGAGCTCCCCTATAACCCAGCAATTGTATTACTGGGTGTTTACCCCAAAGATACAGCTGTAGTGAAAAGAACGGGCACATGCACCCCAGTGTTCATAGCAGCCATGTCCACAAGAGCCAAACTGTGGCAGGAGTTGAGATGTCCTTCAACAGACGAATGGATAAAGATGTGGTTCATATATACAATGGACTATTACTCAGCCATCAGAAAGGATGAATACCTACTATTTGCATCGACATGGATGGAACTGGAGGGGATTGTGCTAAGTGAAATAAGTCAAGCAGAGAAAGACAATTATCATATGGTTTCACTCATATATGGAACATAAGCAATGGCATGGAGAACCATAGAGGAAGGGAGGAAAATCTGAAGGGGGAGAAATCAGAGAGGGAGACGAACCATGAGCGACTCTGGACCCCGGGGAAACAAACTGAGGGTTTCAGAGGGGAGGGGGTAACAGGGTAATGGGTATTAAGGAGGACACGTGTTGTGATGAACACTGGGTGTTATACATAACTAATGAATCATTGAACACTACATCAAAAACTAATGATGTACTGTATGTTGGCTAACTGAACATAATAAAAAAAAGAAAGAAACAAAACACAAGGCAATTGTGACATGGTTCGTGCACTTCCTGCTGAATCCAAGAAATACGTCTGAGCGCCCTACTATGTGCCAGGCACTGTGCTAGGTGGGGGGATACAAGCGCGAGCAGGACCCAAGGTAGCACCCTTGGCGCTGGCAATCAACAGGGGATAGACATGAACCCAATAATTACAAACCCAGCTGGATGCTGGAGGGAAAAGACCATGTTTTCACAGAAGCCTAGACCAAAGGGGCCTGACCTAGACTGGGACGCTGAAAAGCTTTCCGGGAGCAATTAACACGGAAACGGAGACCGGAAAGAGCTGTAGCATTTGCGCCGGCAGTTTGGGAAGCAGATGGGCAGCGGGAGGCAGCTGAGCACGCTTGCCGGTGGTGACCAGAGAACACTCCCCTACGCCGTAATCAGTCGGACAATCCCAAGTCCTCCAGGAACAAAGTCCACGTTACCTTGTCCTGTGCAGGTGGAGGCCAAGGTAGGGATAACACCTGGCAGGACAAGATCTTGGGGTTTACAATTTCGTCGGTCCCGCCCCTGGTTCTGGGTGTTTCGGAGGAGGGTCTCCGGGCTGGTTTCGGTCATGGCAGTGAGCGCGGCCAGCGCCTGGATCAGGGCTGGTCCGTCTGGGATGCACGGGACGAGCCAGGGGGCCCCTGGGGACGTGGAGAGGAGGGGCCGGCTCTGGGGAAGACGGGAACCACGAAGTCAGAGCACAATCTGGGGCTTAACCATTGGCTGGAGGTATGGGGCGGATGGGGGCGGGGGCGGGGGGGGGACTTGAGCAGAGCTAGAAAATCCAAGTGGCAGCCGCCCACCTGACAGACTGGCCGTGCCTGGTGGGGCACCGGCGCCCTGGCCTCGCAATATTCTTCTCAGGCGTGAGAGGAGGCTCATTCACCAAAGTGCACACAGCCACTCTGGGCCTGGAGGGGGCTCATCTTTGATTTTTCAGCGTTCAGAGGCAGCTGAAAAGCATGGGCGTTTGGTGAAAGGGAAGGGAGGGCAACATAGTTCACGGCCGTCTGGGGCGATTTGGAGGAAGATGTCTGTGCTGGTGGGAAAACAACGTTGTGGCGGGGGCTCTCGGAGACCAGCCTCAAAGTCAATGGAAAGACCATCTTTAGATGGCGGGTTTGCCACCTATCCACTAGGAGGACTGACAGAACTCGGAAAAGTGGTGAGAGTCACGGTTATGGTTTATTACAGTGAAAAGAGAGGGGTTAAAACCAGCAAAGGGAAAAGGTGGCGGGGGGGGGGGAGGGATGAAGCCCAGGGGAAAGCAGCTCAAGCTCCAGGTGTGCTCTGCCGAGTTGTGCAGACCGTGGCTACTTCACCCCACACGTGTGGGGTACTGACGGCCAGGGATGCTCCCCCAAGCCTCGGTGGGCAGGGTTTTTACTGGGGGTGGGTTATGTAAGCGGGGAACACCCACACGGCTGTCCTTAGTTCTCAGTCTTCAGCTACTCCAGGAGTCGCAGTGATATGGCATGACCCCACCACAGGTCCCCACCACAAGCATGCTGTCACCATGGGCTAGCTGGGGTGGCCAAAGCTCCAGGTCTATAAAAGTATACTTACGGCGCAGCATATACAAAGGGCTTAGAGCCCATCTCTCAGGAGCCCCTCAAGGGCTAATTTCTTCAGAATGCATGAGGTTTGAACCCCCCCTCCGCCCCAAACCTGCTCAGTTAACCATTTACTGCACGAGCATGAATGGCCAGTGTCAAGAGATTGAAGAGACCTCCATCAGGGAAGGAAGAAATATGCCCTGGACAATTATCACCACTTTCAAAATTTTGCTTTGTCAGGCCCTTGAATTTTGGCTCTTTTGTGTCTCCAAAATGCCAATCACAACTTCCATGTGACTTTTTCCAGGTGCCCTCACCCCCCATGCCCTCCTCTTTGCCTGGAATTGGGCCAAGTTGTGGTGGGGCCGGGAGGCATCAAATCAGCGATGATCGGATATTTAATGCCCCACTTTGATGTCACTACGAAGCTAGCCTGGCTTTGCAATGATGCATATGGTAATCTGTGGGATGCTTCCAGGGTTCATCTCAGCATTTGCCGTACACAGCACACAGATGGTGTGTGCAAGATATTTTATCCCCCATTCTAATCACTGTGAAGCTAGGATACTCACTGTCTGGCCACCTCTCCCAGCATACCCTCCCAACTCCCTCCCTCCCACCCCCCAGCCCCTGCACCAAATATTGCTTATTTTAGCATTGAGACAGATTCCTTCATTAAGTTACAGGCCTCAGCATTTTACCAAAATGCTTCTACTTGCAACTTCTTAAAGGCAACTAACCAAAGAGACAAATCATTTTCCCTGTGAATGTTTTAAATATGTTTGAAAAAAAAATGGGATTTAGGCAGAATAGAGAGTAATTCTGCCAAAAAAGAAAGTAATTTTACCCACAAACTCTCCCACCATGGATCTCATCATCACAGGAAGCCACTTTACCGTGAGGTCACTTTCAGTAACAAAAACGCCCATGACTTTGCCTTTCTCTTAGGTGGAACTTTCTAGAAATGCAGTGCCATGATTCACACAAACAACTGCAGTTCCAGGAGTTTCGGGGCTAAGGCCTTTCGGTATTTATCAAACCGTTTTACCTTTTCCATCTAAAAGTGGGGCCGCAGGTCAGTGCTAAGTGGAGATGATATTTAGCAGGTGTTCACTAGGATGGCACGCTGGTCAGTGTCGGTCGGCTTGGCTCCTGCTCATGCCTGCTGATTGTTAAATACTTTGAATGTCACGCCAAGCTCCACGTGGGAAGTGTGAGCACGCCGGGGGGGGGGGTGGGAGCTGAGTCATACCCTATTCAGTGGAGCATATTATAAATGGATAACATGATTTTCTTAACCAAAAGTTAGAACAAAAGGCTTAACTCAGGATGCCGTAGGCAGATCCCGGAGCAGTAACAATTCCAAGTGCTTCATGAAGTTAATCTTAGTATTTATGATGGCCTACTTATTGCAGTTTTGTTTTAGAAACTGTTCACCTCTCACAAAAATGTAGACATCCACAGGATGTATTGTGTGACAAGGATACACGTTTCCTCCAAGGCACATTGCTAATCAGAGCTTTAAGTTGTCAAGGGCAAGAGGCTGTGGCTATCTCCCCATCTGCGACGTGAATCATTCCCTATGCCAGCATTTCTCAAGCCCATGCTCTGCAGGGTGACAGGTGAACTGAAAAGAAAATTCACACTCAAAAATTTTGGAACAGAGAACCTGGAGCCACTGCCCGTTCACATGTACCCACGCCCCAGACCTTGACTCTGGAGCTAGTCTGCACACGCCTCTGACCTAGACCCCGCCACCAAGAGGAACCTTCTTGGCCGTGACTACCCCTTGCAGAGGAAAAGGGGAGCAGGAGGACCCTAGGAGCCCTTGCCACCACTGCAGACACCCACAGCCTTGGCCACTGAGGACCCCTGCAGGCCACTGAGGGCCAGGATACCGTCCTCAACTGATGGAGCTACCCAAAGTCTACACTGCCGAACTCTACGACAGGAGCCACCACTGCTCCCCCTGAGCAGGACCAAATGGACCGAACAGACATATACAGAATTTTCCACCCAACGGCAGAAGAGTGCACATTCTTCTCAAGCACACATGGAACATTCTTTAGGATGGATCACACGGTTGATCTCAAAACAAGTCTTGACAAATTTGAGATCTAAATCATTCCAAGTATGTTTTCAGACCACAGTGGAATAAAACCAGAAGTCAAATGGGAAAATTCACAAATACATGGGGAGACTAAATAACACACTCTTGAACAATCATTGGGTCAAAGAGGAAATCAAACGGGAATTTAAAAGTATCTTGAGACAAAGGAAAAGGAGAACACATGTACCCAAACTTAGGGGATGCACTGAAAGTGTTCTCACCACACACATGAGAAAACAGTCCACAATCAAGGTATGTGAACACATCTACATTCCTATTCTCTCCCCCCATCCCCAAGCAACTACTGATCTGCTTTGTATCACTATATTTTAGTTTGCATTTTATAGAATTTTATATAAATGGAATAATGTGATATGTACTCTTTTTTGGTTATTGTTTTTGTTTTTGTCTGGCTTTTTGGGAAATCACATCTTAATCATCTCTTCATCCCCAGGGCTGAGCACTGTCACCCTGTCAGTGAGTCAATGGACATTTCAGAGTACCTACTCTGTGCTAGGTTTTGGCCACACAATTCTAGGCACATAATAGGTGTTCAATAAATGCTTGATGACTGATTCTGTGAATCCGGGTAGCTCAGCCTCTTTTTTTCACCAAGATATATTTTGCATACCATAAGTTAACCTTTTTAAAGTGTAGAATTCATTGGTTTTTAGTTTGTTTACAAACATGTGCCACAATCAGCACTATCGAATTCCAGAACATTTCCTCATCTCCCCCCTCCAAAAAAACCCCCAAATCCATCTGCAGTCACTCCATGTTGCTCCCATTCCTCAGCACCTGGCAACCACTAATTTGCTTTCTATGTAGATGTGCTTCTTCTGGACATTTCACATAAATGACATTATTACAGTAGCCGGTCCTTTGTGACCGCTCCTTTCACTCGGCAAAATATTTCCCAAAGGTTCATTCATGTCGCTGCCTCTGTCAGGACTTCTTCTTTTTATGGCTGACTAATATACCACTTGTGTTTACCCATTTATCAGCTGAGGGACATTTGAGTTGTTTTGACTTGTTGGCAATGATGAATAATGACGTAATGAACTTTCAAGTACAAGTTTTTGTGTGAATATCTGTTTTCAGTTCTTGGGCATATGCCTAGGAGTGGAATTGCTGGGTCATGAGTTAACTCTACGTTTAACTTTTTGAGGGAATGCGAGCCTGTTTCCCAAAGTGGCTGCATCATGTTATATTCTCACTAGCAATGTGGGAGGGTTCTAATTTCTCCATGTGACGCTTGTCATTGTCTGTGTTTTGTCTTGTAGCCATCCTAGTGGGAGTGAAGAGGTCTCTGACTCCTGTTTTGATTCGCATCTTTCTAATGACTAATGATGCTGCGTATGCTTTCATTTGCTTATTGGTAGCACAGACTCTTATTAATTCAGTAATTCATTCATATATTTGAGTCCCAGCTCTGTCACTTCTGTGTGATCTTGGAAAAGTTACTTAGCTTTTCTGAACTCAGTTTTGTAATCTATAGAGTGGGAATCATAATCTCTGCATCGTAATCTCTGTCATGGCATTGTTGAAAAGAACAGAGCTAATCTGTATAAAGCTCTTGGCACAAAGTAAGAACAAATGAAGACAGGGCAAACATCCATCATTAGGATTAGTAAGTTCAATGGCACTTGAGCTGGGTCTTGGAAGGGAAGTAGTATTTGACTAGGTAGAGGTGGGAAGAAAGGAGACTCAACTAGAGCAAGTGTGAACAAAGGGAGAAGGCCACATACAGTGGGACGTGGGCAAGGAGTTCAAGCAATGCCTCTGTCTGGGGGGGGCAGAGGAAGGATGGGCTCAGACACGGAGGGCTGTAGGTGCAGGACAAGAGGGTGCACCCTGTTTGGTTCCAGCGTGCGCTATGCTGTGGTTCTCTGGGCACTGCGGGAAAGACAATATTACCACCTGCTCAGGACCATGGAGATTTTGTTAGCATTGGCATTGCTTGGCTAGTCATGACTGGTCCTACCTCCACACTGGCTCATCCAGGGCAACGCTTCATAGCATGTGTTCAGTTGACACCTGAGAGTTGACAGAGCTTCCTCAGGGCCAAGGACAGAAAGTTCTCACACGTCCTCCCTCAGGTCAGAAGAGGTTTGTAGGAACCTCCTCTGACACCCCGGCAGGAGGAGACCAGTGAGGAGAAGCAACTTGAGTCTTTAACTAAGGATGCTCCCCAGAGGGCAATCTGCTGGTTGGCCCTGGCTGGACATGTATTTGGTAGACACAGTCACCCCTTCTATATCCTTTATCCGTTCCCCTCCTCTCAGGGACCTGACTTGTCAAATCCTGCTGCAAGGATCTGGTATGAGACCTCAGGATGAATTTCAGCCAGTGAGCCCCTGTTATTTCTAGGTATATCTTCATCCCCAAGCAATTCTTCCAATCGCAACTGAATGGTATCTACACCATGAAAGAAACCCTCCATGATCTGAATGCGCAGCTTCCCCAGACCCTGCCAAAAATGGCTATGAGAAGACCAACAATAAAGAGGATGACACATTAAAACACAGAGGCTCTGGTTTCCCTCCTCCCCAACTTGTTTCCGTACAGCCAGATTCACCAGCACCAGTTGCTGGTGTGTACCCATGTGGACAAGGGCGTAAAGTCAGGGGACAGATGCAGCACATCCCCCATGACCTCTAACTGTCACCATGGATGCTCCCAAAGTTTTGTTTGGAAATCTATACCAGGGATGGGCCATATACATGTTACACCAGCGACCAGCAATTTTACGCCTGAGCTCACTCCTGCACCCACTTATGGTTTTCTGATTTTAAACAGGACTGGAGCTGGGCAGATATGTGTGGCTCCCCTGTCCGAGGCTATAGAGCAGAGCTCTTGACAAGAGTCCATGTCTTCTGGGACTCAAATGTCTTTTCCCACATGAGTGGCGGAACATCCAGGAGTTCTGTGCATGCCCTGGGGCACCTGGGTGGCTCAGTTGGTTGAGCGTCTGCCTTTGGCTCAGGGCCCAGGATTAAGCCCCACGTAGGGCTCCCTGCTCGGTGGGGTGTCTGCTTCTCCCTCTGATCCTGCTCTCTCTCTCTCTTTCTCTCTCTCTCTCTCACTCTCTCACTCTCAAATAAATAAATCTTTAGAAGAAGAAGAAGAAGAAAAGAAGAAGAAGAAGAAAAGAAGAAAAGAAGAAGAGGAAGAAGAAGAAGAAGAAGAAGAAGAAGAAGAAGAAGAAGAAGAAGAAGAAGAAGAAGAAGAAGAAGAAGAAGAAGAAGAAGAGGAGGAGGAGGAGGAGGGGGAGGGGGAGGAGGAGGAGGAGGAGGAGGAGGAGGAGGAGGAAAAAGAAAGAAGAAGAAGACGACATGCCCTGGAGAATGTTATTGGCCGCACAACATGTAGTGCATTTCTCTTGTGGGCTTGAGCAACAAGGAACTCTGTGCCCCACCTCTGCACCTGGGACAGGCCATCCTGGGACTTCCCTGGAGGAGCAGGCCAAGGGGTCCCTGGCATGGAAGTGGCTGACTTAGGAACTTGGCCAAACCGCATCCCCAGGGCGCATTGCTCCTCCTCTCCTGGGTGGAGGTCACCTCAGGTTGGAAGTGCAGCTCTCCAAGACAAAGGAGAAAAATGGTGAGCCTCAAATGTCTCCCTAGTCATAGGAACAGAGGCTCGGGAGTATGGGAGGAGGGGGATCACTGCTGAGTTGTTGACTCATTCCAAGCCAGCGTCCCTGATCGCTGGGCCCCAGGTGATGCTGGGCACATGGTCAACAATTTCTTGCATTCTGTTTACCTTTGCCAAGAGGGACTCATTCACTGTCGTTCAAAACGCTCAGAGCCACTTGATGGGTAAGGGACCCTTTTGAAAGAGACCCGGTCCCGAGGGGACAGTGCTGAGCCCGGGTTCACACAGCGGTCACCCCGGCTCAGATCAGAGCTTCCCAACAGCAGCTAAGGCAGCTCCTGGGGGCACACCTCCACGCTAGCCTATGTGCAGAGCTGCCGGGATGCCCTTCTGTGCTCAGCGCTATTCCCTCAAGCAAGGAGGCCAAGCGAGCACCAGAGTCCCCCGGATCCATTCTGAAGTCCCCCAGGGAGTACCACCCTCTCCCCCGCTCCCCCTTGCCTTTCAGGAGCTGGGCCTCAGATGCTCTCTTCTCTACCCACACCCTGCTCCCGAGGCTGGCCGCCTCAGGTTTCCCAGCGTACCTGGCCCTCCTCACCCTCATTCTGCTGCATTATTTATCCAAACTGGTGAAGACTATTTATAGCTCCTCTGAAAAGCCGCAGCTACTCAATTCCTGGGAAAGTGGAACACTGAGATATTAAAGAGCATTTTCAAAAGCGAAAAACATCTTCGCATGGACTCATGAGGTTGCTGTCCCCATGCCTCCTCCAAAAATAGGCCTCCCGGCTGCCAGTTCTTTCCCCCGAATATCTGAGCTGCCAGCACCACGCGGGAAGCGAGAAATGTATGAGCCTCTTTGCTGCTCTTCCAAAATGGTCAGTTCCAATGTTCCGGCTCGCCTCCAAACTCAGAAAATCCCAGCATTCTTCCCTGAGTAGATGCCCATCTGATGGAAACGGACGGAGCCAAGAAAAATACCCAAGTGGCAAATGTCCCTCCCATGGCAAAGAGCCAGTGATTCTAGAGGCTCTGGAGCTTTGCTCTCCATAGGCGCGCAAACCTTTTTCATTTATATATGTTTTAAAATGGGGATCACTCTTATAACCATATTTATTACATGAGTTTTAAATCCTTCTCTATATGCGTGACAAAATGGCTATGCTCTCTATCCCCCGAAATAACACCGTTCACAACATAGCAAGTAGCAGAACCCATTTTAAATATCACCTCTGTAATGTTTTCAGTCTTCTGGGAGGAAGCCCAGGCACAGTGATTTGCCTAAAGTCTCAAAGATTTGTGTGATGCTAAATCAGAGCCCCGTGAGTCCAGACGGGTTCTCAGGCGAGAGCCAGGCGGCACCGCCGGCTTGGGACTGGTAGGGGCAAGCCAGGAAACAGTGCCGAGGCTAGAGACAGTGGAGGGGGTACAGCTGTGAGTCAAACTGGAGATCGTGGGGCAGTATGTTCGGATGCCCAAGGGTCCTTGCTGCATGCACGTCACATTGTCAGGTACACAAGATGATCTAGGCACTGGACCTGTGTGTGTCATGGCATCACAGATGAGCAAACAGATGCATTGAGTTGCTGAGAGGCTGTCCGAGGCTACACACCCCCTGGACCAGAGCTGGGATGCCTGAGGCACAGTCTGGCCTTTATTTTTTGTTATTGAATGATTGACTGAGTTACCAAGCATCTCCTGTAAGAGGGGAAAACAAGACAGGTGGTTCAAAGTCCCAGGTATCAGTGAGCACTAAGGAATGGAAGTGATAAGAAAAATTATATAAAGGAGCAACTACCAAGAAGGCCCTTGGCAACTCAAGCAGCATTTTGCAGCAGCGTGGCCGTTCTGACATCTTTCCGATCATGGAGGAAGCCAGGCCCCAGGCTGGCTAATCTGAGGCCTGCAGGGACGTGGAAGGGAGCGCTCCTAACTGCAGAGAGAAGGAAGGAGTCACTCCTGCCAGGCAGCTCCAGGCACAGGGCCCCTGACAAAAGTGAAGCATCACGGGGGCGCCTGGGTGGCTCAGTTGGTTAAGCGGCTGCCTTCAGATCGAGCCACACATCAGGCTCCCTGCTCAGTGGGAAGCCTGCTTCTCCCTCTCTCACTCCCCCTGCTTGTGTTCCCTCTCTCGCTCGCTCTCTCTGTCAAATAAATAAATAAAAATCTTTAAAATATATATATATTTTTTAAAAAGTGAAGCATCATGAAGGCCTTGCTCTCAAAGAGCTGATGAGCTAGAGAAGCCACACAAGACAAAACACAAAACTACAAGAGAATAATGCAAAATAGAACCATGCACTGAGGAGTACGATCCGGACCTCATGACCCCCCAGCAGCCAGAGAGGAGGATCAATCACTATGTTTAGCTTCCTAAAGACAGTAAGGCTTATGCTAGACTTTTGTGTTAGACAAGACCTCTTGATTGCGACTACCAGAGCCTCATCTCACACCAGCTTACGCACTAAAGGGGCATTTTTTTTTAGAAGGATAGAATAGTCACTTATAGACTTGTTACATAAACGACCCAAAGCTGGTGTCTGTGTATTGGCCTGCAGGTTCTTGCCTCACTGCAGGCTGAGATTCATTAGCTCAAAGTCCATTGGCACCAAGCTCAAATTTTTACACAGCCAATTTATCTTTAAAATTGTCCAAACAAATGCATTTTTAGCCATTTCAAGACTGCCTGCTCTGCCTTCCCCATGAAATTTCATCCCACATCTGTTGGCCACTGGTCAGTTAGAATCTATGGTTCTAAGGCCCTAAGTTGCTAAGGCCCTTTGGAGCTCTCTGACCCAGAAACCACCTGTGTAGCTGCTAAGTGCCATTACCTAGACGTGAGAGCCTCCTCTTTGATCCCACTGTCCGCCAAAAGTTCCCTTCTCCCCTCCTGGATCAGGCCCCCTTATTGCGGCTCTGGATGGTCTCATGCAGGGAGGGACTGCCCCTCTCATGCCACTCTCTCTGTCCAAGCACCGCTCAATAAAGCTGCACGTTACTGTCTCTCTTGGTCATACCGATTGCCTTGATCAGCCCCAAATCCCTCAAACCCCCTACGAGACTCAAAAGAAAACTAAACAACTAAGTCCAAGGAAGGAAGGAACAAGGGCATCTAGGATACCCCCAATAGTGACTTCTTAGAGACAAGAGTCTTGCCTTCATTCTCATTTATTGAAGACTGGCTTTCCCCACAAGTGGGAGACAACAACTTCCCTCTGGGCCAGTGGGGGTCAGGATGCTACGACTCTGCTCATGCTAGGGCCCTGTGACTGGAGTTGGGGGAGAAGTTCTTTCAAACAAGGTGACTGCTTGCCATAGGTTAGGTTCCCCGCAAACAGACTCTGAGATGGGAGGCTGTGTGCAGGTTTCTTGGAGAGTGCTCTTGGGACACAGCTCTAAGGAAGAAAGGAAGGCAGATTGGCCGGTGGGAGAAGCTAACCTGCAGGATTATTGTACCTGGGCCGCAGCTGATCCGATAAGGATCTCTGGAGCTGAGAGCTACCCCCAGCTGAGACAAGAGGGCTGGGCCCCTGTGTCTGCCCTTCAGCCAGTCATTGTTCTGGGTCATTTCCCTGGGAGGGGTTGTAACCTTGGGTGAGACAGATCTCTGAAGTTGAGGGTAACGCCCAGTGAAGGACACAGCTGGGAACCATCCGCAGCTGATAGGCCTAGATGCTGGGGAATGGATACACTGTCCCTAAAAAGGGCAACTGGGGCAGTGCATACACCATAAATGTCCACCTCTTGTACCTCTCAGATCTACCATATGTGAACAGCAGCTCTAGAATTTTTGTTGGTCTGGTCTTGAGGGAAATTTCCATGAGATGGTTGTAAGTTGCTCTTGAGGTTATAACTGATAGTCATCATTCTCTCCTCCCCAACACATTCTAGATTCAACCCACTTTGGCTGGGGCCATTGGGATGACCCTGACTCTTATTCCTGAGGGTTGTGAGACCTTGGTTACCATGACCTTCTCAGGCCATCACTGCTGATGTTCATTTACCATTAAAACTGGACATAGAAGCACCAGGCGGCTCCTTGTGGATCACTCAGATGCTAACTATATTTTTCCCTGCTTGCTCATGCAACATTAGTCCTACCGCTTCCTGAGGACCAGATCAATAATCCCTGCAGGGATGGTGACCCTTTTCCTTGCCTTCACATCCTGAAGTAATAGAGATGGGAGGCCCAAACTCCCAAAGGGCCATTGAGAGTATTGGTAAGTGTGGCCACTCCTATTCATCCTTGTGGGACACATCAGCATGTAATGGTGATTGATTTCGGCTGTACATGCTCCCTGGAGAATGACAATGCATCCTCACAGGGGATCATCTACAAGCAGCAACTTTGAGAGGCGTTCTCTCTCAGACTGTCAGCTTCTGGGTGGTGCAATATTTAACAGGACAGGTGGGTTATTTGTGACCACACAGCCTTACTTCCTTTTCTATAAAGTAAGTCCCTTGGCCTGCAATAATATTGATAGGATTCTCTGTAGATGGATGAAATAAATACTTTGTAAGTCCTCAGATAATGGCCAAGGCCTATGGACAGGACAGGCAAGCTCATACTGAGAATGTGTGTTGTCCCAGTCAAATCAATAGTACCAAGGGAACAATGGTGCCGTGTCAGGGCTCAGTGCCGGTCTGCTGACATTCGGCAGTAGCAGCAGCTACAAGAGAACTGGTGAGAGGAAGCTCTTGGTCTTGGGTGCATGTATGACCTCCATCGCTGCTGTGGAGCTACTCTGTTCACATAGCCCTTATACCAGCTCTGGAGTGGTTGACACGAACTTGCAGAGTCACTCTATCTAGCTCATTGTTTGAAGCCTCTTCCACAGTAGACACTCTTTGGTGTGATATTCTTTTGTGGTTCCATCCAGATCTCCTTGTCCCTGCCTTTCCAATCCTTCCCCTTCCAGACCCTGAGGAACCAGCTGGGCCATTCATGGCTGCCCATGGATCCCTGTATGTTCTTGCCTTGGGCCTCTTCTTTATCCGTAATTGGGTGACCAGCTATGCTGGCTGGATCTCTACCTCTGAGAGAATGTTCCTTCCCTGCCATTTCAGGGCCACTCCCAGAGAGTGCAACTGCCATCTGTTTTTTTGTGGGGGTTTTTTGACTTTTTTTTTTATTATTATTATGTTATGTTAGTCACCATACATTACATCATTAGTTTTTGAGTAGTGTTCCCTGATTCATTGTTTGCGTATAACACCCAGTGCTCCGTGTAGAACGTGCCCTCTTTAATACCCATCACCAGGCTAACCCATCCTCCCACCCCCCTGCCATCTGTTTTTGACAAACTGACATAAGCTGAGCCATCCATGAACCCAGCTTGGCCCTTTCCTTTTCCCTGGGCATAAGGGAACCTCCCTAACAGCCATTACTGTGAGGTGGAGGAAAGCTAGTGTAAAAGTGATGGATCCCAGGGGGTATGAACCACCTGTTCACACAATATACTTGTACCTTCTGACCCTACTTGTGCTTAATCTAGATGTATAGTCTCCACCTTCTGATGGGTTGCTGCTGGGCCACTGGACCTTATGACCTGATGAGTCTACAGAATCCAGTTCAGAATGGGCAGCTCTGGCCATGTGGTCACTTGATCTCCATGACCAGATGTTCCATTTGCCAAGACCCAATAGTGTGCCTAAATATGTTTGTTTGTTTTTCAAGTGGTTTAGCATTCTCTGCTATATGTGGCATGGCCCTGTTCCAGAATCTTAAAGGTCTACTTTGTGATTCTCCTACTAAGGATTAGCATAAATTCCACAAAGCCACCATTCCGTTACCACTGTGAATAACTTGAGTATCTGGGTCTTCTGAATCACATGGTCCAAGGAGCAGAGCTACAATCATTGTTGATGGACCTGCTGCAGAGCCCGTTTCTGCCTGGGCCCCACTCAGATCTCGTGGCCTTCCATATCACTCAGTAAATGGATCAGAGTGTGGAATTTTCTTAAGTGTGGGGTATGCTGCCAAAAGAACCCCAAATGGCCTACCAGGCATTGTACTTCTTTAATAGTGGGAGGTATATGAGAGGCAATAAATCATCCTTTACTTTGGAAGGCACCCATAGGTGGGAGGGGACTAAATCTCCATATAATTCTTCTCCCATTTTTTGGAATGAATGTGCTGCTGAGCCATCCCCTGCCCCTTTTGCTCATCTGGTCTAATTAACATTATGCCACCAATATAGTGGGCTAATGAGCTATTTCATGGAATATCCAGACAGTCCCTTTGAACTACATTCTGACAGCAAGGAAGTTAACACAACCCTGGGGCAAGACTGTACATGTAAACTGTTGTCTATCCCATGTGAATGTGAGTCATCTCTGATCCTTTTCCCTAATAGGAGTGGATGAGAACGGACTCATCAGGTCAATGGCCACATACTACATGCTGGAGGTTAACCTAGCAAAGATACCACATTCAACATGGCAGCTGTACTTGGTGATGCTACTTGGTTAGGCTTTTGGTTCTCCACTGTTGTTTGACCATGATCCATTGATATTTTGCAGAGGCCAGACTGGTGAATTACATTATCACAGAACCATCACACCCACATTCCTTATGTTTTTAAAGTTTGCACTCGTCTCTAGCATTCTCCACGGAACGGAGTATTGTTTTTTACTTCCTGTTTTGCATGGAGTGGGAGTACTTTAGAGCTTCTTGGTCTTTCCTACACGAATACCTTTTACCCTGCAGGTCAAAGAACCAATCTGAGGGTTTTGCCACCTACCAAGGACCCCAGATATCAGTGTCAATCCAGACCCTTTGTCTGACATCCTTGAAAGGACTAGGAACTCCCTTTTCCCTCAATGCGCGGTTACCTCAGGAAATGGCAGCAGATCCCATGGGGGAATGTCTGGTATGATGGTCAATTTCATGTGTCACCTTGTCTAGACTATGGTGCCCAGATGTTTGGTTAACCACCAGTCTAAATGTTACTGTGATGATATTTTTTAGATGTGATTAACATTTAATTCAGTAGACTCTGAGTAGAGTAGATTAGTTTCCATAATGTGGGTGGGCCTCAGCCAATCAGTTGAAGACGAAGACTGAGAACTAAGACAGGTTTTCCCGAAGAAGAAGGAGTTCTCCTTAAGACTGCAATATCAACTCCTGGGTCACACCGTCTTTGGGGTGATCCGTGGTAGACGTTTTGAGGGCAGCTGTCCTGCGGCTTGCGCGCCCCGGACCACCTCCTGTGGAAGCCTGAGCCGGCTGTGTAGCTTTCTCCCTTTGTCTCATAACCATGTCCACCAACGAGAATGCTAATTCACCAGCTGCTCGCCTTAACAGATTCAAGAACAAGGGGAAAGACAGTACAGAAATGAGGCGGTGCCGAATAGAAGTTAATGTGGAGCTAAGGAAAGCTAAGAAGGATGACCAGATGCTGAAAAGGAGAAACGTAAGCTCGTTTCCTGATGATGCTACCTCTCCACTACAGGAAAACCGCAACAACCAGGGCACTGTAAATTGGTCTGTTGATGACATTGTCAAAGGCATAAATAGCAACAATTTGGAAAGCCAGCTCCAGGCTACTCAAGCTGCTAGGAAACTGCTTTCTAGGGAAAAACAGCCCCCCATAGACAACATAATCTGGGCTGGTTTGATTCCAAAATTTGTGTCCTTCTTGGGCAGAACTGATTGTAGTCCCATTCAGTTTGAATCTGCTTGGGCTCTCACTAACATTGCTTCTGGGACGTCAGAACAGACCAAGGCTGTGGTAGATGGAGGTGCTATCCCAGCATTCATTTCTCTGTTGGCATCTTCCCATGCCCACATCAGTGAACAAGCTGTATGGGCTCTAGGAAACATTGCAGGTGATGGTTCAGTTTTTCAAGACTTGGTTATCAAGTATGGTGCAGTTGACCCACTACTGGCTCTCCTTGCAGTTCCTGATATGTCATCTTTAGCATGTGGTTACTTACGTAAACTTACTTGGACACTTTCAAACCTTTGTCGCAACAAGAATCCTGCACCCCCATTAGATGCTGTTGAGCAGATTCTTCCTACCTTAGTTCGTCTCCTGCATCATGATGATCCAGAAGTATTGGCAGATACCTGCTGGTCCATTTCCTACCTTACTGATGGTCCAAATGAACGGATTGAAATGATTGTGAAAACAGGAGTTGTGCCCCAGCTTGTGAAGCTTCTAGGAGCTACTGAATTGCCCATTGTGACTCCTGCACTAAGAGCCATAGGAAATATCGTTACTGGGACGGATGAACAGACTCAGGTTGTAATAGATGCAGGAGCACTTGCTGTTTTTCCCAGCCTCCTAACGAACCCCAAAACTAATATTCAGAAGGAAGCTACATGGACAATGTCAAACACTACAGCTGGTCACCAGGACCAGATACAGCAAGTTGTGAATCATGGATTAGTCCCATTCCTCGTTGGTGTTCTCTCTAAGGCAGACTTTAAGACACAAAAGGAAGCTGGGCTGTGACCAACTCTACAAGTGGTGGGACAGTTGAACAGATTGTATACCTCGTTCACTGTGGCATAATAGAACCATTGATGAACCTCTTAACTGCAAAAGACACCAAAATTATTCTGGTTATTCTGGATGCCATTTCAAACATCTTTCAGGCTGCTGAGAAACTAGGTGAAACTGAGAAATTTAGTATAATGATTGAAGAATGTGGAGGTTTGGACAAAATTGAAGCTCTACAAAACCATGAAAATGAGTCTGTGTACAAAGCTTCATTAAACTTGATTGAGAAGTATTTCTCTGTAGAGGAAGAGGAAGATCAGAATGTTGTGCCAGAAACTACCTCTGAAGGCTATACGTTCCAAGTTCAGGATGGCACTCCCGGGACTTTTAACTTTTAGATTGTACAGCTGAGGCAGAAAGTTGTTTGTTGTGTACTCTGTTTGGTAGAAGTTTGTCTTACTGTTTCTCTACTAAGAACTCTTTTTAAATGTGTTTTGTTATTGTAGCACTTTTTACAACAAAACTCTACTTGACCAGTTCCAAACTGTACAACCTGTATGAAGCTCCTCCTCAGTGGGTTTCTTATTTCTATGTAGAATCTCCTCTCTTGCAGTGTCCTGTAAATAAAGATTAAATTCCACTCTTTTCTTTAAAAAAAAAAAAAGACTGCAATATCAACTCCTGAATTCTCAGGCTGCTGGCCTGCCCTATGGATTTCAGACTTGGCAGCCACCACAATTGTGTGAGTAAATTCCTTAAAATCTCTCTCTCTCTCTCTCTCTGAATGAAGATAGCAGGATTGGCAGAGGGAAAAGTCACCCCACCCTGAAGTTGCAACTGACACCTCAGGAGATCCTTTAAGGAATTCTGAGTCAGCCAGTCATTGGTGGCAGGGTATCCCTGGGAGGGGACAGAAACCCTGGGGGGAGCTGTTCCCTATAGCTGGGAGGGATGCAGCTGTGAGCTGTCAGCAGCTGACGGTCCTGGACTCTTGGAAATAAATGCATGAGCCCTGGCGTGGGGATCTAGGGTGGAAAACACAGTATCCCCCATACTGCTGTTCCATGAAAAGGTACCTGGCATAGAAAACAAATAGACATCCACTATAACCCAAAATAGTGGATAGGATCTGGCTAGGTGTAGCAGATGGTGAGGTCACTTCAGCTGGGAAAAGGCCTAGACATGGGAATGAGCACGGAATATTCTGATGTGCACCGGTGGGTAGAAAGAACAGTAGGAAAACCAAAAGTCAGTTTAGAGTATCTGTAATAACAGAAAAGGTGCCATCTTGTCAGTCCCCAGTTGGGAAAATTTTCTTCATATCTAGGTTGTTCTGAAGATCCAGTGGAATTGTAGTTTATGAAACTGTAGCAATAAAAGGAATAAAGCAAGGGGTGTCTGGGTGGCTTGTAAGTCAAGTGTCTGACTCTTGATTTCAACTGAGGTCATGATCTCAGGGTTGTGGATCAAGCCCCGAGACGAGCTCCATGCTGGGTGTGGAGCCTGCTTAAGATTCTCTCCCTCTGCCCCTCCCTACTCCTCTTTAAAAAAAAATAAAAAGGAATAAAACAAGGATTGCAGATTGAAATGTCTACCGGAGCTGGCCAGGCAACATAAGTAAGTAGAACAGGCTGAATTTTACTCTTTCAACACAGACTCATGTTGTGTATAAACTCTGCCCTGCCTCTGCTAGCCTGAATGAAGGCTTTGAGAAAATGAGAACATGGCAGCCCCTCTGGGTTGACACAGCCCAGTGCCAGGGGCATGGCTCGCAAGCCGGGTGGGGGCTGTATCAGCTCTGTTTCACACCACTGTTCAGGGCAGACTCTACAACTGTTAGGCAGCCCCGCTAATATGTCCTGGTCCATTTTTCTTCAAACAACTGGCCTTTTCTGCCTTTCATTCAGGGAGAACAGCAGAAGCAGCAGGTAAACACCAGTGACATTCAGCCTTAGCACCAGGATGACAACAGGGAGAGGTGAGGACTGAGGCAAACTGGCGACATCACGCTCCACTGTGCCCTGGGGGATGTGGGCTTTGTGCTGCTACATCCTGTGGTTTTCAACAATGTCAAAACTCTGGATTTTCTTTTCATGTGAAATCTCCTGCTTTTTCATTGCTTGCCAAGTTGTTTAAAAAGAAAAAAGAATGGTTCAGTCCAAGCAAAACACCACTGCTGGCTGTTGTTTTCCATCTGCAGACCATCCATTTGCAATTTGCCAATTCAATAGTCACCCCCCCCTTCACGATTCCCCAGCACCATTCAGCGACATGCTCAGAGAAGGAGCGGGAAGTTTGTGGGGCTGCTCAGTAGGTGCGTCCTCTTGGTTTGGAACTGGAGCTGGAAGTGTTTTCTTCAGTTCAAAACCAAGTAAGTGAGAAAAAAAGTCAGTAAGATAAAGATGCTGCAGAACAGTGTTCGGAACAGGGATACTGAGAGTGGAGTGCTTCAGAATCAGAGGAAAGCACTTTCACACTTTCCTGGAAACAGGTGAATGAGTGGCAGGCATCCTGTTGAGTCCATTGAAGCAAAGCAAAACCTTCTGGGGAATAAAATGATGAGCACTTCTTTATTTTTTAAAATCTGAGCCTCAAACCTGAGTGGTCTCAGTGATTACTAATAAGCGTTCTCCAATTAGGGGGATCCACTGACTGCCTCTTCCATTTTCTGCTATCAGAATGAGAATTGGAAACCAGCACATTATTGTCTTCTCTCTCTGGATGAGGTGAGGGGTGTGTATCCATCAGCCTAGGACTCAAAAGCCAGAGTTCTGGAAATGCATTAATCAGCGTTCTTTATTGCAGTCGACAGAAAACAAGTCTGGCTACCTTCAGTGAAAAGGGGGATTTGTTGGAAATATAATAGGGGAGCACAGAGTCCATGGGAGGCCAGAGGGTGAGGCTTGGGAAAGGGCCGGGGAAACGAGACCCCCCGGGGCTGGGCAGGCAGAACCCCTGCTCAGCTTGTGACTGGAGTATCCAGACTGCTGTTTAAAGTAAGATTCATTATAAGCAGCACAAAGTTTTATTTTGTTCTTTTAAACCCGAGTTGATCCAATCTTTGTTTTTTTAATTGAAGTATCTAGTGTTTTTATATTTAATGTAATTGCTGATGTGTTTGGGATTAAACTTACTACATTACAATTTTTGTTTCACTTTTTAATAATTCTTTTTCTCTACCCTCTTGCCTTCTTTTTCTTCCAGCTTTCTAGTTTTCATTAATGTGCCAAGTGTAATGCGAGGCCTATGGTTGTTTTACTTTACATTTTTCTAGTTATTATGGTTTGAACATCTCTTTATATGATTCTTGGTCTTTTAGGTTTTCTTCAGTGAACTGCCTGGTCACATTTTTTTTTAAAGATTTATTTATTTGAGAGAGAGTCGGAGAGAGCATGAGTGGGGGTGCAGAGGGAGAGAGAGAATCTCAAGTAGACTCCCCATTGAACACAGAGCCCGACACAGGGCTCAATCTCATGACTCCAAGATCATGATCTGAGCTGAGATCAAGAGTCAGACACTTACCTGCTGAGCCACATTCTTTGATGAGCTTTCAACCAGGCTCTTTCTTTTTCCCTGCTGATTTGCCAGGGCCCCTGGTTTAAGCCAGACATCCATCCCTTGCTGGTTTTAGATATTGCATGTGTCTTCTTCAAATCTGTTAATTTTGTCCACAGCATCCTTTGCTGACAAAGAATCCTTTTTTTTTTTTTTTTGGTGTAATCAGATCCACCCATATTTTTTGCTTTTGACGTTTTTCACTCTTAGACTGCTAACATTGTTTTCCATTAATTTTCTTCATAGGGGAGTCCTTCTTTATACTATCAAGTAAAGACCAGGGGTTTTTTTTTTCCCCCACATCCCTAGTGAGTTAGTCTGTCCTTTTCCTGCTGGTTTGTGACAGTTTTCTTGAAATGTCTGAAGTTCACAAAGTTCTGTCTCTGAGTGCGGCCTTCTGCCCCATTGATCTAATGTCTTTGCTGTAGGCCAGTAACAGACTATTTCTATTACCATGACTTTTTAGGGGGCATTAATATCTAGTAAGGCAAGTCTCCCTTCTTTTCTTATTCAAAATCAACTGTGCTATTCGTGGTCCTTTCTTCCTCCAGGTAAATTTTAGAATAAGTTTATTGAATCTGAAAAAGATAATTGATTAGGATTTTGATTAGAGTTGCAAACAATTTACTGATCTGGGGGATAGGATTGAACTTTCGTGTATTCACAAGAGCATAGGATGTCTCTCTGTGTATTTGTGTCATCTCTTCCATCTTTTGTCTTAGTTTCAAAGTTTTCTCTATTGTGGTTTTGCCAGTTCCTTTTTAAGTTAATCCCCAGATAGTTTATATTTGCTGTTCATGCTTCTTGATTTGTATTATATTTTTTACCTTCTTTTGATTAAGTACTTTTGTAATTCCTTTTATTCTCATCTAATAGCATGTTGGGTATACAATCTTTTACTATTTTTTAATGGTTATCCTAAATTAATACACAACCTTAATTTATTAAAATCTACTATAAATTACTAATTTTGCCCTTCCTGGAATACAGAGATCTTAAAATATTTTAGCTACATTTATCCCTCTTCTGCTTTTCATGCTATTGTTATTATTTGATTTCTACCTACATATATTTAAATCTCACAAGATATTATTATTGTTAGAGTTCATGTTCATTTTTGTTTATCTATATTCTTTTCCCATTGTTAGCCTCTACCTAGGACCATTTGTATTCTGCCTAAAGACTCCCTAGTGTAGTGTATCCTTCAGTGTAGGTCAGTTGGTGACAAATTCTCTCAGTACATGTGTATATGTGAATGTGTGTCTTAAAATGTCTTTATTTCACCTTTATTTTTTAAGGTTAACTTCACTGGCATAGGCTTCTAGCTTGGCAGTGTTTTCTTTCAGCAAAATGACATGGTCTTCTACTTCCATTGATTATGTGGTAAAAAAGTTGTCACTCTGGGGCACCTGGGTGGCTCACCAGATTAAGCATCTGCCTTTGGCTCAGGTCATGATCCCAGGGTCCTGGGATCAAGCCCCATGTTGGGGCTGTTCAGCGAGAGTCTGCATCTCCCTCTCCCTCTGCCTGCTGCTCTCCCTGCTTGTGCTCTCTCTCTCTCTCTGTCAAATAAATAAATAAAAATCTTTTTTTAAAAAAGCCATCAGTCTTACTCTTGCTTTTTTTAGGAAAATCTCTTTTTTTTTTTTAATGTGCTTTAGGACTTTGCCTTTTTTCTTCCCCAGCAGTTTCAGCAGTATGATTTACCTATGTGTGGCTTTCTTTGTATTCATCCTGCTGAAGATACATAGAACTTCTTAACTCTGAGATCTGATGTTATTCATCAGTTTGAAAAACCCTTGGTCATTATCTCTTCAAATATTTTTTGTAGGTCCACTCCCTCCTCTTCTTCAGTGACTGAATTTATGTATTGTGAACCATATGACTTTGTGTCCTTTCTAGTATTTTTAAAATCCACTTGTCTTGGGACACTTGGGTGGCACAATTGGTTAAGTGGCCAATGCTTGGTTTCAGCTCAGGTCGTGATCTCAGGATCATGAGATCAAGCCCCGAGTTGGGGTCCATGCTCAGGGTGGAACCTGCTTGAGACTCTCTCTCTCCTTCTGACCCCCCCCCACTCTTTCTGTCTCTCCCTCTCTCAAATAAATAAATGTTTAAAAAAATAAATTAAAATAAAGTCCACTTGTCTTTTCATACTCCTATCTGGTTACTTTCTTCTGGTCTGACTTCCAATACACTATTTCTCTTTTCAGTTTTATCTAATCTGCTATTAAGCTTATTTGTTGAGTCCTTAATTTTAGTTATCATGATTTTTAGTTATAAAATTTCCAGATACAAATTATCCTTGTAGTTTGCATTTCTCTGGACTAAATTTTTCATATTGTTTTTAAACTTTTTGAACATATAAATCATAGTTAAAGTCTGATTCTAATCATTTCAATATTTGGATTGCCTATGGGAATATTTCTTTTTGTGATTTTTTTTTTTCTCTTGGCTTTTGGTCTATTGTATTTTTGCATGCCTGGTCATTTTTAATCAAATGTCTGCATTTTGTATGACAAATGTTTTGAGGCTCAATATGTTACCTTCCACTTACTTGTGCTTGGGGCAAGCAGTTGGGTGAGGGGCAGATGACTTTAAACCAACTTGGGACTGAGTTATCTGAAGATGAACTTTAGTGCTTTTGAGAGCTGGTCTATTTCTGATTCACTCTTACTTCTAAGTATAGTCCTTCAGGGTCTCATGTGAAAGTTTGGGGTGTTTGCTGGGGTCTCTCTTTCTTGGTGGTTATTGAACATCAACTTTTGCCCCCAGCCTCATGTGTATGACAAATGTTCTGCCTAGCTTCCCAGCCTCTAAGTCACTGCTTTCACTTTTGGAATAATTAATTGCCTCAATGCAAGGTGCAGCACCAAACAGGGTTCATCTTTCCAGATTTCCTTTCTCTCCAGAATTTTGACTTCTTGAGTCCTCACTGCTTCAGTATCTTTAATGTTGGCAAACCAATTTCTTAAAAACATTTTCTTTCTTGCCTTTTTGTTCTTTTGTTTGAAACAAACTACTCTACCTTTGCTAGAAGTAGAAGTCCCCAGCATATATTTTTTAAAGATTTTATTTATTTATTTGTTTATTTATTTATTTATTTATTTATTTATTTATTTATTTATATAGGGGAGCAGGCGGGAGAGGAAGAGGGAGAGAGAATCTCCAGCAGGTTCTTCACTGAGCGAAGGTCTCAGGACCCCAAGATCATGACCCAAGCCAAAACCAAGAGTCAGATGCTCAACTGACCAAGCCACCTAGGCACCCTGTCCCTGGCATATTTTTAACATTAAAAAGAATACCAAAAAGAATCTGCAAATATTACAATGTGTCATATATAGAGGTGTTAGCCTTGCTCCATAAAGCTTTTGTTTCAGTTATACATTCATTTATGTGTTGTATATCAGGTAGAGATGTAAAATATAATTCTTATCATGGGTCATCATCAAGACAAACTGAAACATACTGTCTTAAGCCATACCCTAATTTAGGCTCTGTGCTTTATAGTCAGTGTGATATGCAGGAAAACACACTGGCCTTGGAATAAAAGACTTGGGTTTATATCCTGGCTCCATCTTTACTGAGTTGTGTTAAATAGGCAAGACACGTTCTCCACCTCTGTCTGTTTATCTGAAAATTGAAGAATTTGGGTGAAATGCTCTGTGATGTCCTTACCGTTGTTTTCCTCTCACCTTCTTTAATTCAAAAGTTGCTTAGACTCCGTTTCTCACTTTTCCTACCTGCACACAGAAACAATAATAGCTCATAAAGAAGCGCATTTCTCACATTTTGATGTTTTTCTAGTCAATGTGAATTGACTAGAGATTGTGGGATTGAGCTCCAGGATGGGCTCTGGGTTGGGCATGGAGACTACTTGACATTCTTCCTCCCTCTGCCCTACCCTTCCTCTCTCTACATAAAGAAAAGAGGAGAGTCTAATTTCTCTCCTCTTGAATCTGGGCTTGACCAATAGAAGAAGTCATCTTAGAAACACCACCAGCTGGTCATGATTCTGTGGTCAAGACCTGTGAATGTGCAAACTTGGTCAGAGCCATGCATAGACATCACCTTGGTTAACTGGGTCCATTGTCGGTACTACCATATTGAAATTAGTTGCATTTAAAAGCTCCTCAGAAAGGTAACAGTCTGTTTCAGGATCGCAATTAGAAGGCATCATGAATGGAGAAAGGCCCAGAAAAGAGCAGTGGAGTGTAAATTGGATATTAGTATCTACAGCAGTTGGCTGAATCAAGTTAAGCTAGAAGTATGTTTCTTAGAATCTCTCGCCCTGTGAGGTTTCAAGTTAAAAATGACTGAAGGAGGAATCTGCATGACATTTAAAAGGCAGAAATGAAACAGCTGTCATTACTGTCAGATGGCCCTTGTCAGATGCAGTGAAAGGTAGATGCAGACAGGCCCACAGATTCTAGCTCTTTCTCTGTTTTCTCAGCTCCATTCATGGTTTCATCCTTGCTGCTGACCTTGCTGACCAACAATGGCCTCAGTCCACCACCAGAAACTTAGCTACAGAAGCAGTAAGTATGCCGAGGTGATAGCTTCCTGCAGACTTCTCCACCAGCTCCCAACTGTGGTGACCTAAAACCTTTGACTTGTTCCTCTGTGCCAGCATTTCAGGCTGCTGGCTACTGAATATTCTCTGATTATAGTACCCATTTGTGGACCCCGACTTCCTTAATGTCTTCCAGAACCATGCTACTTACTAGTTTTCTTCCATGATTGAACCCTGACTCGTACCGTGTAGCAATCCCATCATTGCCTGAGCTCTCAAAATTCTGTATTTTCTTGCAAAGCAACAACCAAGTGCTTTACAGATTCTAAGAAATGAAGATGTCTACGGTGGATGAAGCTGTGTTACATTTTGTCCTGAGATTCATACAAAAGGCTTGCCTTTCACCCCCCAAGCGATACAGTTGAAAGTGGGAGAAATTACCAAATTGTTTTGAGTAGATGAAAGATATGAACAGTGAGAGGCTGCAATGACCCACGTGTGTATCCCATGGTTCAACCTTCAAGGTAGTGACTATGATAGTTAGAGATGGCCAAGTCCTTTGTCCTTGTGTGTGCATGTTGTTCCTCACATCACGTGGGGAGTCTAAGGCACCTTGATTTTGGCTTAGGTCATGATCTCAGGGCTGTGGGATTGGGCTCCAGGATGGGCTCTGGGTTGGGCATGGAGCCTGCTTGACATTCTTCCTCCCTCTGCCCTACCCTTCCTCTCTCTATATAAAGAAAAGAGGAGAGTCTAATTTCTCTCCTCTTGAATCTGGCCTTGACCAATAGAAGGCAGCAGAAATGTTGTTCTGGGATTTCTGAGGCTACATTATAAGAAGCCTACAACTTCTTCCTGGGTCTTTCCAGATACTCTTGGGACACTCCTGGAAACAGCCACCATGCTGTGACAAAGTCCAAGTCACATGTGGAGGCCATGTACAGCACTCCAGCCAATGGCCCAGCTGAGCTCCCTGCCAACAGCCCACATCAACTTCCAGGCATGTGAGGGAGCCATCTTAGATGTCTAGCCTATCAAATGTCCAATGGCTACAGCCCCAGTTAACCCTTGATCCCAGCTGCACTACAGGAGAGACCCCGAGGGAGATACCCAGAGGAGTCTAGTCAACCCAAAGAACTGAGATATCATCCAGTGGGTATTGAAGTAAGCCTCTAACTTTTGGAGTAGTTTGCTTATTTGCTTTGCAGAACAGTGTCAAAGTTTAATTGGCATTTTTTTCCTTTTTCTTAATACTAAAAATAATGTGCATTTAGAATTATTGGCATCTCACATTTGATGAAATGCAATAATAACTTTCTCACTTATTTCAAGGGTTGCTTTGAGAATCAACTATTTCTACTTAAAATTTATTATTATTTTCAGAATTTCTAAGAGGAGGAGGACTATAGACTTAAAATAGATTTCCTCCATGTTATTCTCCTGCCTTTGTCCCTGCTTTTTGTGTACCTGTCTTCTCTGCTCCCTGCTCTGATTCTCTCTCTAGGGACCCAATTCCATTCAGGTTTCTGTCTCTCTGTTTCCTTTTCCCCTCACTGTGTCTCTTCTCCCACTCTTGATGAAGATGCAACCATCTGTCAGACTCCAGCAGTCTGTGAACCTCAGAATAAGGTCACATACCCAAAGTTGACAGGTTTTGCACTACCTTGTTCATATGGGATCTTCGACCTCCTTCATGAGTCCTCAGGGTGTTTCCTTCACTTAGGAGTGTGTTCCCTCCATTCTCCCTTTGTGATTTCCATATCAAATCACACTAGCACCATCTCTACCACCAGGGACCCTGTCCTGCTAATGACAGCAACATGTTGGTGCCACCAGCCTGGACCCTCTTGGTCCTCACCATGGGGCAAAGTCACCTGCTGGACCCCTGCTGCTCCAGCTCACAACTCCTTTGTTTGTACCCCAGTCCAACGAAAACAAGGCTGTCATTTCTTTCCATACCTATGGTTTCTCCTGCCCCTTCCCTTAATTTTAAATAGACCTTATTTTTATTTTTTATTTTTTTAAAGATTTTATTTATTTATTTGAGACAGAGAGAATGAGAGAGAGAGAGAGAGAGAGAGCACATGAGAGGGGAGAGGGTCAGAGGGGGAAGCAGACTCCCTGCAGAGCAGGGAGCCTGATGCGGGACTTGATCCTGTGACTCCAGGATCATGACCTGAGCTGAAGGCAGTTGCTTAGCCAACTGAGCCACCCAGGTGCCCGAAATAGACCTTATTTTTATAATACTGTTAGGTTCGCAGTAAAATTGAGCAGAAAGTACAGAGAGCTCCCAAATGTCCCTACCCCTACACAGGCTCAGCCGTCCCCAGCATCAGCATCCAGAATGGTACACCTGTTACAATTGATGAACCTGCATTGACACATCATCATCAGCCAAGGCCACAGTTTACATTAGAGTTCACTCTTTGTGTTGTAGGTTCTATGGGTTTGATAAATGTATAATGACATGCAGCCATCCTTATAGTATCATACAGAGTAGTTTCGCTGACCTAAAAATCCTCTGTGCACTGCCTATTTATCCCTCCCCCTTTCAAACCCCTGGCAACCACTGATCTTTGTACTGTCTCCCTAGTTTTGCTTTTCCAGAATGTCATATAGTTGGAATCATACAGTATATAGTTTTTTCAGACTGACTTCTTTCATGTTGTAATATGAATTTAAGTTTCCTCATGTCTTGTCATGGCTTGATAGCTCATTTCATTTCTTTTTAGTGCTGAGTAATATCCCATTGTCTGGATGGACCCCAGTTTATTTATCCATTCACCTACTGAAGGATGTCTTGATCACTTCCAAGTGTGGGCAGTTATGAATAAAGCTATTCTAAACATCTGTGTGCAGGTTTTTGTGCGGATGTACATGTTTAACCCATTTGGATGAGCATGACAGATGGATCGTGGGGTGGATGTTTGTTTCGTTTGGTGCTCCACATTCTCATCAGCATCTGCTGTTGTCAGGATTTGGGATTGGGCACCAATTCAAAACACAGAACTACTTTCAAAAGACCTTCCTGTTCCTTGAACCCTTACAGAATGCACATGCAGACAGTACAGAAATTGTCCTGTGCATCAGATGTGGAATGCAGGTTATTCTCAGCTTGTGGGAACATGCAGGATAGTGGCACCAACGTCACAGGGGCCAACTCCCAAGCAGAAATTCCTAAGTGTGCAGGGATCTCTACCCCGCAAAGCCAATCCTCAAGTAGGAAACAAAGATAGTGATTTAATGCTTCCCAAACCCCAGTGGCTGAGCCCATTGCGGGAGTTTCTTAATGTAGCAGCCACTTGTACTTCTTAGAGGAGTGTGCTGATGTTGGGACCTCAGGCCCTCAGCTAAGGGGACAGCCATCAGCTAAGAGGACCTCTTCATCAAATCTCCTGCAGAGCCACAAATTCATGCTAAGCACCTGAGTAGTTTATCATAATATATGGACCTAAGACACCTGAAGAGGAAAGACAAGCTTTCTCTTTGCTTCTGGCTTCTCTCTCCTGTGAATCAAGCTCCCAAATGTTGCCACATCTAATGTGAGTCACTTGCTTGCCCTTCTCACTGGTTATCCTGTAAGGGACTGGAAATTAGGATACAAATTATATTAGTTGACTCAATTTGTCAAAGGATTTTGATGGTGAGAAAAACGCACCAGTTTTGCTTCCTTTTTTTGAATCGAGTCACATTGCATGAAGCATCTTTTGTTTCCCCAAAGCCTATTTTTTAATCGCCCCCTGCACAGCTCTGAGCTACCAGGGAGAAGTGTTTTTTTTGCCATTTCACGATTATTCTCCTCCCCCTCCCGACTCCCCCAGGGAAGCTGCCTGGCCAGCGTCTGTTTCTAGCTGCCACTCAGTTTGGCACAATTCAGCCAGCCAGCCCAGGCAGCTGGGGATCAGCAGGGGAAGGAGGAAGGGAGGTGGGCTCATGGTGGTGGTGTGTGTGTGGGGTTTCCAAATGGAGGTGGCCAGGGTGGGCTGGGAATGTGGCAGTATGGTCACCCTGTCCATGCCCGTTCCTGCACACAGCCCTTCAATTCTGCAGGCTCGCCGAGCACCAGCTCCCTGCTGTTTTAGGTCCTGGAAGGAAAGATTAAACATAAACTCACACACACACACACACACACACACACACACACACACACACACACACACTGCCATAACAAAGTACCACAGACCCGGTGGCTTAAACAGCAAACATTCATTTCCTCCTCCTTCTGGAGGCCAGAAGTCCAAGATCAAGGTGTCAGCAGGGTTGGCTTCTCCTGCGGTCTTTGTTCTTGTCTTGCAAGAACTGTGTTTTCACATTGTCTTCCCTCTGTACATATCTGGTCCTAATCTCCTCTTCCTCTAAGGACACCAGCCATGCTGGATTAGGGTCCACCCTCATGACCTCACTTTATCTTTTCACCTCTTTAAGAACCTATCTCCAGATACAGCCACATTCTGAAGCACGGCGAGTTAGAACTTCAGCATACAAATTTTGGAAGAACACAATTCAGTCCATATCACACGCATGTTCATATAGGTACACGCACACACACAGGCATAGCGTTTCTTTCTTCAAGGATTTTGATATTGCTGAATCCATGCGGGGGAATATAATTTTTGAACTCCAGTCTGTCTGGGCACTACTTTAGATGTTATGCCCAGGGGGTCACAAAATTGTTCTTTTTTCTTTTTTCTTTTTTTCCTTTCCTTTTCTTTTTTTTATTATTATGTTATGTTAATCACCACACATTACATCATTAGTTTTTGATGTAATGATTCATTGTTTGCGTATAATACGCAGTGCTCCATGCAGAACGTGCCCTCTTTAATACCCATCACCAGGCTAACCCATCCCCCCACCTCCCTCCCCTCTAGAACCCTCAGTTTATTTCTCAGACCCTGTAGTCTCTCATGGTTCTTCTCCCCCTCCGATTTCCCCCCCTTCATTTTTCCCTTCCTACTAACTTCTTCTTCGTCTTCTTTTTTTTAATGTGCACTTCAGTGAAATTCAAAGCTGAACGTGGCTCTGGTTTTTGAGGGACTATTTTTTATTTTTCCACACTTGTGATTCTAAGACTGTGGGAATGGAGTGGGGTGGCCATGGAGTTGTGTTGACTGGGTCTGGGACGGTAGTTCTCAAAATGAGGCCTGGGACTGCTTGCCTTGGGATCACCAAGGATGCTTGTTAAACATGCGTTCTTTTTCCAGCAATAAAAGTGAACGAAGTACTGCCATACTTGGCAATACTAATGAGTCTCTCCAGCATAATGTTGAGCAAAAAAAAGCCAGACACACAATAATACATTCTGTATGATTCCATTTTTAGTTGATATTTTTAAACCAGGGCATAACTAATCCAGGGTATTGAAGGGTATGGACGTAACTGTTAGCAAGGTCCAGGGGGTTCATGGTGGTAACTGTTTATTTGGATTGTGGTTACATGAGAACTTCTCAAAACACATAATTCTGACTTGTGCACTTTGCTGTGTGCGTGTTTTTCTTGAGTTTTAGAAAGTTTATATAAGAAAAGAACTCAGAGGCGCCTGGGTGTCTCAGTCGGTTAAGCATCCGACTCTTGATTTCGTCTCTGGTCATGATCTCAGGGTCGTGAGATGGAGCCCTGCATCCTGGGGGTGGAACCTACTTAAGATCTCTCTCCCTCTTCCCCTACCCCCTTCCCCCTCTCATGGACACACTCTCTCTCACTCTCTCTCTCTCTAAAAGAAAAGAAAGAAAAGAAAATATCTCCAACATTTTCCATTTGACTTTCCAAGCCACCATTTCTCTTGTTTTGAATCTTATTACCATCAAGCCATGGGGTAATCACTTCTCTTTTCCTTTAATAAGTTGAAAACTCCTGAAATTTCCAAAAGAACTTCACTTAGGACAATGACCTGCCAAACAAATATCAGCAGAGAAAATTTAAAAGGGAAAACAACCCCAGGTTTATTTAGAATGATATGGCTTTTAGCACAGTTGAGGGGTCTCCTGCCCGTTCATTGAGTCTGCCAGAGGAGGGGAGGGGAAGAGAGGGAAAGAGAGAGAGAGACAGACAGACAGAGGACAAGGGGGAGGGGAGGGAGGGAGGGAGGAGAAGGAGGAAGGGAGAAAAGCCAACCTTCAGTGAATTCTTCTATAAAGGAGAAGCACCGCTTTCATGATACAACAGTGCAGCACTTCACCAGGCTTATGCTGGATTTCAGGGGATGATTCGCTTCAGGTGTGCATCCCTCTGTCTTGTTAGTCTCTGAAATTCCTGTTTTCCCTTAAACTTGGCCAAATCTTGCATTTTGAAGATCCCTCATGGAGCTCTGAGGGTGGCTCCTGGGGGAGCAGCCTGAGCTTGGGGGAGGGGCAGGTGGGGCAAGGGCCCAGGCCACACAGCTCTCTGTCTTCTCCTGACTTGGGATTCTGCATTCCTGAGGACACAGATGTGAGAAGGTCAAGCGTGGTGTCTTCCTGTCTCCCCCAAACAACCTGTATTTATCACCCCAGAGCAGCTTAGAATGTTCTAAGTTCTGTGTAATTGAACTGAATGAACCTACTAAGAAAATGTGTAGACCCATGAAAGAAACTGAAGAGGACATAAAGAAATGGAAGGACAACCCATGCTCATGGATTGAAAGAACAAATATTGTTAAAATGTCTATACTGCCCAAAGCAATCTACACATTTGATGCAATCCCTATCAAAATACCAACAGCATTTTTCACAGAGCTAGAACAAACAATTCTAAAATTTGTATAGAACCACTTTAAAAGACCCCGAATAGCCAAAGCAATCTTGAAAAAGCAAAGCAAAGCTGGAGGCACCACAATTCTGGGCTTCAAGTTATGTTACAAAGCTGCAGTCATCAAAACAGTATGGTACTGGCACAAAAATAGATACATAGATCAATAGAACAGAATAGAAAACCCAGAAATAAACCCACAACTCTATGGTCAATTAATCTTTGACAAAGCAGGAAAGAATATACAATGGGAAAAGTCTGTTCAACAAATGGTGTTGGGAAAACCGAACAGTTACATGCAAAAGAGTGAAACTGAACCACTTTCTGACACCATACACAAAAATAAATTCAAAATGAAATAAAGACCAAAATGTGAGACCTGAAACCATAAAAAGCCTAGAAGAGAACACAAGCAGTGATTTCTTTGACATTGGCCACAGTAACTCTTTTCTAGATGCGTCTCTTGAGGCAAGGGAAACAAAAGCAAAAATAAACTATTGGTATGACATCAAAATAAATAGCTTCTGCACAGTGAAGGAAACAATCAACAAAACTAAGAGGCAACCTATGGAATGGGAGAAAATATTTGCAAATGACATATCTGATAAAAGGTTAATATCCAAAATATATAAAGAACTCATAAAACTCAACACTCAAAAAACAAATACTCCAACTAGAATATAGGCAGAAGACATGAACAGACATGTCTCCAAAGGAGACATCCTGATGGCCAACAGACACATGAAAAGATGCTCAACATCACTCATCATCAGCAAAATGTGAATCAAAACTGTAATGAGATATTCCTCACACCTGTCAGAATGGCTAAAATCAACAACACAAGAATCAAAAGTGTTAGTGAGGATGTGGAGAAAGGGGAACCCTCTTGCACTGTTGGCATGGATGCAAAGTGGTGTAGCCACTCTGGAAAACAGCATGGAGCTTCCTCAAAAAGTTAAAAATAGAACGACCCTACAACCTAGCAATCCCACTATTGGGTATTTACCCAAAGAAAACAACACTAAATCAAAGGGATACGTGCACCCCTATGTTTATAGCAGCATTATCTACAATAGCCAGAACATGGAAGCTGCCCAAGTGTCCTCAATCGATGAATTGATAAAGAAGATGTGGTGTGTGTGTACATATAGATGAATATTATTCAGCCATAAAAAAGAACAAAATCTTTTGCAACAACATGGGTATGATGAGGAGAGCAAAGGCAAAAGAAATGTAGCCAAAATTAAATCTCCTTACAGCTTGCAGCCCACTGATAGATTCCTGAAACATGCAGTGTGACCTTCCTCAAGGAACTCGTGACTGCCTGAATGTTGATGTTTTGCTAGAGACTAAAAGTAACCTTATCTTAACAACAACTAGTCCCTCGAGGTCCTGAAAGCCTTCCTTCCAAATTCCTTAGAGACTTATACTATCCCTAATGTCCACAAATTAAAAAGTATATAATCAGTCACTCCTCATAATCCCAGTGCAGCTCCTTCTGACCACAAGTCCTGTCCCTGTGCAATAATAAAATCACCTTTTTGCACCAAAGATGTCTCAAGAATTCTTTCTTGACCCACATCAAATGGAGCTAGAGAGTATCATGCTAAGTGAAAGAAGTCAGTCAGAGAAAGACAAATACCATATAATTTCACTCATATGTGGAATTTAAGAAACAAAGGAAAAACAAGAGAAAGAGTAACAAACCAAGAGGCAGACTTTTAACTACAGAGAACAAACTGATGGTCACCAGAGGGCATGTGGGTGGGGGAATGGGTTAAAAAGGGGATGGGGATTAAGGAGGGCACTTGCTGTGATGAGCATCGGGGGATGTAGGGAAGTGTTGGATCACTATACTGTACACCTGAAACTAGTACAACTCTGTATGTCAACAAATTGGAATTAAAATAAAAACTTTAAAAATAAAAAATTAATTAATGAAAGGAAAGAAAAGGTATGCACCCTAACAGCCAGCTGTCTTACCCCAAGCAGACTGATGCTAATAGAGAGGATAAAATAGCGACATGACTTTTCACAACTTTTAAGCCATATTTTCTTTTTTAAAAATTTTTATTGAATTTTAATATACACACAGAAATGCACATAGTCGTTAAGTGCACAGGTTGATAGATTTTACCAACAGAGCCACCTGTGTAACCAGCACCCACAGCAACAAATGACAGCTCATGGGGCGCCTGGGTGGCTCAGTCATTAAGCATCTGCCTTTGGCTTGGGTCATGGTCCCAGGGTCCTGGGATCGAGCCCCGCGTCGGGCTCCCTGCTCAGTGGGAAGCCTGCTTCCCCCCTCCCACTCCCCCTGCTTGTGTTCCCTCTCTCGCTGGGTGTCTGTCAAATAAATTTTAAAAATCTTTAAAAGAAAAAAAAAAGAAATGGCAGCCCACGTGGGCTCCCACCTGTCGCTGGCCCCTCCCCCAGCAAGGATGGCCTGCCTTCTAACAGCCTCAGCTACGTGTGTGCAAGATAGGACTCTGTCATGTCTGCCTTCCTCACTCACTATTGTGTTTGTGAGCATCACCTGTGTCTGCGAGTGTGGTTTGTACATCCTCAACACTGTGTGGCATCCCACGGTGGGGACATATCACAAATGATTTATCCATTCTGTTGTTGGAGGACATTTAGGTTCTTCTCAGGTCTGGGTTATTATGAATAATGTTGCTTTAAACATGCTTACCCATGCATCTTAGTGCATGTGCACATGCATTTCTGTTGGGTCTGCAGCCTATACATGGAATTTGGGGGTAGTGGGGATGCATCAGTTCAGCTTTAGTAACCATTATCTGTGTTCCAAAGTGGCGGCACCAACTGATGCTCTGCCCAGTGAGGTATGAGTGCCTAGTCTTCTATCTCCTTGCCAATATTTCATATTTTCTCTCAATTTAGCCCAAGACAGCTCACTTTTATTGATCACTTACTATGTGCTAGGAACTATACTAGGAGTTCACATGCATGGTCATTTAATTTTGCAACAGTGCTATGAAGCCCTCCTCATTTTCACAGATGTTCAGGGCAGTTTTCAAATCCTTCACCCATGTGGCCAGCATGTGACCGGTGAGGGCTGATCCCCTGGCCCTAGCGGTCTTGCATGCGTTGTTTTTGTCATGGTGCATAAAAGGCCAATGCCAATGTCTACTGCCAGCAGCACACTCCTCAGGAGAGCATCTAGGGTCACACTTGCAATTATTGGGCTGGAGTCAGGTCTTCTAGTCAAAGATTTCTGGCTTTTCACATAACCTGTGTTCAAGCATCTGAACCACATGAGCAAATTTACCCTGAAAGGTGAAGCCAAGAGTGTAAAGGGGGACCAGTCTCCAGACTGCAGCTCAGTGATGTCTCCTGCAGGTGGGCAGGGAAGAGAACTGGAAACCCCACGCTGGCCAGAACAGACACAGGGTGTCCTTCGGCTGCCATTTGGGCATAAGGAAATCCTGATGCGGTTTAACAAGGTAAAAGTGTAACTTCTGTGTTTTACCCCGATGAAAATAGATTTATAGGTCTTTTTCAGACTATAAAAGTGATACCTGCGGGGTGCCTGGATGGCTCAGTCGTTAAGTGTCTGCCTTCAGCTCAGGTCATGATCCCGGGGTCCTGGGATCGAGCCCGGTATCGGGCTCCCTGCTTGGCGGGAAGCCTGCTTCTCCCTCTGACCCTCCTCCCTCTCCCACTCCCCTCTGCTCGTGAATGTGTGTGTGTGTCCCAAATAAATAAACAAATAAGATCTTTAAAAAAAAGTAATACCTGCAAATTTTACATTTTGAAACAAAACAAAAAAATGGATAAAAAAGGAATAAATCATTTATAATCTCATCAAAAAAGATAGTTTCTTTAATAGATATATTTCATATATTCTTCCAGAAGTTATTCTATTTTTCTAAATATATATGTATGTGTGTATGTACATATACATTATATATGCATAATACATATGTTTATGTATATATGTCTATATATACACATATATGGGTTTTTTAAAACCAAAATATTGTCATACTATACATGTTGTTTGTGGCTGTAGCACTTTGCATCTGGTTGCTCATGCTGTGGGCTGGGTCCTCCCTGGAGACGACCAGAGGTCCCTGTGACATCTAATGAGAGCTGTGCCTACCAGTGGAGGTTCTGTGTCAGGCCCTGAGCATGGAAGGCATGGGGCCGAGTCAACAAAGAAGAGGGTCCCCTCATAAAGCACTGAATGCCCTTTCATTTGGGACCATCTCAACCTCAGAAGTTGGTAGGCTTCTCCCAGTAAGTTATAGCCTAAGATCAATCCAGTTGCAGAGGGGCCCACCTGAGGTGAGGCATAGACTCCCTGCCATGATGGGAGAATCTTGTCATATATGAGGTTGACTTTATCATGAGGCCACTCCTAAGTACCCGAGCCTCTCCTCTGAGATGTTCCTCTTTGACTCAGGGGTAAGTAGACCCTTCGTCTTTGGGCTACTCATCCAAGAAGCCCCAGTGGAAGCATCCAAGGACAAAAAAGCCCAGGAGACGTGTCCACACTGGGTTCCAAAGGCATGGAGAAAAGGAGGAGGCCCGTGTTGGCTTCCATAGCGGGAAACCAGAACTCTGCTCCCTGCAGAACAAAGGATTCTCCCCGCAAATCAAGGGGTTTCAGATGCTGCAGGGCAGCTCAAAAGTGACAACTCCCTACTTCACATGGTCAAATCTTTACCTTAAAATTTTTTATTTACTTATTTTTAATTTTTTTTAGAGATTTTATTTATCCATTCATTAGAGAGAGAGAGAGTGCTCGCAAGCAGGGGGAGGAGCAGAGGAAGAGGGATAAGCAGACTCCGTGTTGAGCGCGGAGCCCAACGCAGGGCTCGATCCCATGGCCCTGAGACCGTGACCCAAGCCGAAACCAAGAGTCGGACGGACGCCCAACCAACTGAGCCACCCAGATGCCCCTCTTTTTAATACAGAGAGGTCTTGTTCCTTCACTCAGTTTCCCTCAATGCTCACATCTTACATTATGTGAGTACAATAGGAAAACCAGGAAACTGATGTTTTCACAATGTGCGTATGTAGATTTGTGTAATAACCATCACAATCAAGATACAGAACTATTCCATTACCAGAAAGATCTGCCTTGTGCTACTCCTTTTTAGTCATACAAACCCCTTCAACTCCACCATCCCTATCCAGTAACAACCAGAAGCCTGAGCTCCATGTAAATACTTTTGCCATTCCGAGAATGTTATATAAATTAGATCATACAGTATTGGATCTTTTGATATTTTATTCACTCGGTAGAATAACCTTGAGATTCATCCAAGTTGTTGAATCAATAACTTATTCCTTGTTATTACTGAGTAATATCCCATGATGTGAATGTCCCATGGTTTCTTAGCCATCACCTCTTGGGGGATGTTCTACTTGTTTCAGCAGAATGTCTCTTCATGTCTTTTGCTCAGTTTCAGACTGGATTGTTGGATTTTTACTGTTTTTATATATTACAGAAACATGCTCATTTTAGATACCTGCTTTACAAATATTTTCTCCCATTTCGTAATTTGTCTTTTTATCCTCTCAACAGTCTCTGGTGAAACATCAAGTTTTTAATTTTGATGAAGTCTAATTTATAGATTTTTTTCTCTTATGAATCATGCTTTCTGCCATGTTTAGACATGATACCTCCCCAATTCCCACATCCAGAAGATCTTCTCATTATCTTCTAAAAGTTTTATAGTTTTATGTTTTTCATTGAATCCATTTAAAATTAATTTTTGCACAAGGTGTGAGGATTAGGTTGAGGGTGTTCTGTTTGGGGCTTATGGCTATCCAATTGCTCCAATACCATTTGTTGAAAAACAATCTTTCCTCCATTGTATTTCTTTTGAACCTTTTTCAAAATCAGTTCACGGTACTTGTGTGGATCTGTTTCTGACTTCTCTATTTTCTTCCATTAATCTATGTGTCAATCCCTCCACCAACACCACTGAATACCTGCTGCTATGGCTGTATAGAAGTCCTTAATATTGGGTAGTGTAATTCTACTTTATTCTTCTTTTAAAAAAATTTCTTTAGCTCCAGGAACATGATATTTTTCTCCATTTAGTTAGCTCTTCTTTGAGTTTTTCTATTAGTATTGTGTAGTTTGGGGCACATAAACTGTATGCGTATTTCCTTAGATTTATACCTAAGTTAATTTTTTGAGAAGTTGTAAATGATACTGAAAATGTGATTTTAATGAATCACAGTTTCATTGCAAGTATGTAAAAATGCCACTGATTTTTATATGATTATCTTGCATCCTGTGGCCTTACTAAACTCACTTAATTTTTTTTTAAGATTTTGTTTAAAGAAATTTTTTGGAATGATTTAAGTAGACGGTCATATCATCTGCACATAGGTTTATTCCTTCCTTTCCAATATGTATGGCTTTTCTTTTCATTCCTTATTGTTTTGACTAGAACTTTCAGTATTATTTTGATGAACAGTGTGGAGAGCAGTCTTGTTTTATATATGACTGTCAGAGGAACACATTGAGTATTTCAACATTGATGTTAGTTGTAGGTATTTGATATTGAATAAATTAATTTTCCTCTTAATTAATACTTTGAATAACTACATTGATTATTCATGGAAGACAAAGGTGCTTCTTAATTGTATTCATGTTCTTTTTCTTTTTCAGAGAAACCACACTTTTGACTCTGATAATTTTGTTTTTAAATTTTTATTATTGAAGTATATTTTCAGGTGTATAGCATAGTGATTGGACAATTCTATACATTACTCAGTGCTCAGCATGATAAATGTAGTCACTATCTGTCATTCTATAACGCTATTGTAACAGTGAATCTATTCCCCAGGCTGGACTTAAAGCTGTATTTTATATCAGCGGCTTTTTTCCCCTAACCTTTCCTGACATACTTAGTTATTCCTCATCGTACATTTGTTCTATAATTCATCTAAATGAGCTGTTACATAATTTTTAAAAAGCACTACTCTGACAAGAGGGGGTATTATGCTAAGTGAAATAAGACAGACAGAGAAAGCAAATACCATATGATTTCACTTGTATGTAGAATCTAAAACCAAAAACAAAAAACAAAACAAATGAACGACCAAAAATGGAAGCAGACTCATTAACACAGAGAACAAACTGGGGGTCACCAGGGAGGAGAGGGGCGGGGGATGGGTGAAATAAAGGAAGGGAATTAAGAGGCACAAACTTTCAGTTATAAAATGATAACTCACAGGGATAAAAAGAACTGCATAAGGAATATAGCTAGTAATACTGTAATCACATGGGATGGTGACAGATGGTAACCACGCCCATCATGGTGAGCACTGAGTAATCGCAGAATCACTATGTCGGACACCTGAAACTAATATAATATTGTATGTCCACCATACCTCAATTTTTAAAAAGTGGATTTCCGATTTAAAAAAAAGCACTACTCTCTCAGGATTATTTTTACTAAATGATGGGTAGATCAGTCACCCTCACCCATCCCCTGACACCCCTCCCCCAAACAAGCCTTGTCAGAGGAGAGGATGCTGGGGTGAGGTGAGTGTCAAGGTTGTCTGTTGTGATCAGCACCAAAATTTTTTAATGCGTTCCACATAGTATCTCTGACCCTTAGTTTCCTTGTGTAAAAAAAAAAAAAAAAAAAAAAAAAAACAAGACAAGCTTGAATAATGTAATGTTTAGGGCACTTCTAGCTTTAAAATTCCACAAACTATACTCAGATTCTAGTTTAAAAAATATAAAAGCTATTGCAGCCACTGATTAATTCCCTTACACACAAAATGATGAAACCCACACAAAATATGCCGTAGCTGGAGTTTGAGATCTTACTAACAACAAAAAATGTGTTTTCTATTCGGTAATGGCCATTTAATCAAAATGGCGGCGTGCAAATGTCCTGCCTCTGTCCATTCTGCTTCCGAACAACAGTCAGCAAATGACAGCTGGGCTCCCCAGAGAGCGTGGCCAGGCCCTGCCCCCCAGCAGCAGGGACATCGGCCGAGCTCTGACTTCATCCTGGACACACTCCCTCTGTCATTTCCCCTCTGCCAACATTCTCTGGAATTCCTCCTTACCCTCCCTAAAAAATGTTCTATACTCTCACCGTATTAACATTGTCTTTATTTTCTGTTTTCTGATGTCTTGACACCTGGGGTCCTGTTGACCCTGGAGGGACTGTCCCTGCAGGACTAATCGATTCCCAGAGACAATAAACAACCAGCCTGAGAGTGGGCCTTTCACATACAAGCCAACCAATCGGAGCCTGCACCCCAGCGCCTTCTCCACAAGCTCTCACTGTTCTTCTGCCCTAACCATCCAGGGCCAGGTCCCAGGCCACCAGGGAAAGCCAATCTGTTGGCCTTCCAGTACCTAGAGAATAATAAAACCCACATGAAAACACCTCACTTCCTTCCTGTTCCTTGGAGGGCCTATATGAGTTGGATGCCAAAGGCATGCTCTGTCCCCACATCCCTGAAAGGGCTTTTCACACCGACCTCTGCACTTGTCATGGTGTTGGCCGGGTCTGCCAAGGCGGCAAACAAAGCCTGGCTGCACCTTTGCAGCTGCCCTCGTTAGTGGCCGTGAGGGAGCTCCATGGGTCTCTTCCTGGATTGCATCTGTCCATTCTGCATCTGCAGTAAGACCAGAGCCCCTTCTCAAGCCTGACGTAGGACTTTGACTGTACATTGTTTACTGCGTGGAATGATGAGGCCACGCCCTCACCCCCCCCTTCTTCCCTCTGTACTTGGCCTCTTGGGTTTGTAGGTCTGGACCCTTTATCTGAGCAGCAAATCCCTACCCAGCCCCTCTCTCGGACCCACGTGATACCTCCTTGCAGGTCCTGCCTGCCTTGCGCTTCTCGGCCAGGCAAGCAGCACCCGACACCCAGCTTGGTAAGGCAAGGAGGCCCCACGGGTGGAATCAGCTTCCCCATGCATCTCGAGACCTCCAGGTTTGCCAGTAGGACTGAGAACTTGACTTGTTAGGACATCAATGAGTCAGAATCCCTCACAGAAACTCAAAGCACCAAGCACAGACCTTGGAAACATGGGCTACTTGATACCCTACAGTCAGGGGACTCACTCTCCACTTCTATGGCCAAAGGAACTCACACCCACTTGATCCTCAAGGCAACCTTTGCCCCTGCCGGGGCGGGGGGATAGGGGGTGTCAGTGCATTGAGGCACTAAACTTCCATCTTAATGTGTATAGCCCTTTACAGTTTGCAGGTTTCTCCTATTTGCTGTCTCATTTCAGCCATAGAAACAACTAGAAAACAATTACGCAGCAACATAAAGCAATGGTTGATGACACTACTATAAAAGTTAAGTTTTCTAATGAGTTAGGCAAAATATTGAGGAAAAGAAAGACTTTATTTAGTTTTAAAAAATCAATTCATGCAGGGGTGCCTGGGTGGCTCAATGGGTTAAGCATCCGACACTTGATCTCAGCTCAGGTCTTGATCTCAGGGTCATGAGTTCAAGCCCCATTTTGGGCTCCATGCTGGGCATGGACCCTACTTAAAAATAAAATCAATTCGTAATACAAAGGCAGCTTTCTTCCTATGCCCCCCAAGTGTTTCTCAAGATCAAAAGAGTTCTTTAATAATAATGACTAATGTTTGTATTTGCATAATAATTTATAGCTTACAAAGTATTTCCAAGTACATTTTCTTATTTAATTCTTGCCAAAAAAAAAAAAAAAAACAAACCCCAACCTAACGCAAGATTGGTGCTTTGTCCCCATTTTATGAATGAGGAAATTGAGGCTCAGGGAGTCAATATTTTCGGCTGAGCATTCACTACCAGTTTAATGAAAGCAGATGTTATAAAGTGTTGAAACGAAAAAGCAAGCTCATTTATGGCCTCATTACAAAGTTCCACTCTGGCTTCCTGTTCTTCAACACTCCCCTGACTGGTGAATTCTGTCCCTGGGCTGCCTTCCCCACTGCAGTGGTCCAGGCACAACCTTGGGACACACGGTCTGAGAAGTTGGAGACACGACCCTTGATGGGAGGGGACGCAGGAGACATGGTGCCTGGGGACCCAGGGATGCGGCTCCAACAGCAGGGGAACCATCCACAAAGTGTGAAATGCAGCTCTTTGGGGGAAACCACACAGACAATACCCAAAACAAACCTGAGCTTCCAACAAAGCTGAATGAGAGAGTAAGTCTAGTCTCATTGCATGGGGTTGTGCTTAGAATATGATGCTGTTACCCTGGCTAAGGGCTTTGGATACAGAGCAACTCAAACATCTGCTCATTATTGCTCCCTGCTCTCTCCCATGACCAGCATCATGCTGAAGACTCATGAGGGAACCCACCCTCCTCACAGTCTCTATGAGTGGGGGCGGCAGACCCCACAGTGACCCCTGGAGGGAAGACACACACCTACCTCACCCTCCTGCACCCCAAAAGGAAGAGGGCCACCAGGGTAGGAGCAAAGGGAAAGGCTAAGGGCTGCCGTCACTCCCTGGAGGTCCGCTCGCCTTTTCCTCCCCAGAATGGCTCTAAGGTCAGTGTTGGGAAAGAGTTTGTGCTTTGGCTTATTTTAGTAGACAATTGCATTATGTGTTGAGACCGTTTCAATAAGTAGGTGGGCCTGAAGATGTGCAGGCCTTAATATTTTTTCTCTCCGCACCATGGGCCGTGTCCATGCCCCTCTGCATCCGTGGCTACACCAGGACCTGGGCCCTTAGAGAGACTGAACCTAAGGGTAAAAATCAATTCCAAATTCACATTCCCCCAGGGAGAAGGGAATCTATAATTGTTGTTGTTTTTTTTTTTAACAAGGCTGATTTCACACATCACACACAGCCTGAGGCCGTGTGGATAAGGTGGTTGGAGCAGGGAGAAAATACACAGCCAGGCTGCTGAGTCCCCTCCCCGCCCTCCCCACCAGCCACAGGAGAGCAGCTGAGCCTCTGGAAGTGACAGGGCTCTAAATAGAGAGAAAATTTCGCACATATGCTCGGCCGATTTTCAAAAGAAGAAATCATAAAGTACTTGTGCTAGCAAGTAGCCTTCCTTGTATTACTTCTCAAAGCCCGCTGGATTTAACCCCCTGTGGCTGCCCGGCTGCTGGAGTGAAATCATAAACAATGCCCTTATTCTGCCCTTAAGAGGCTATTGACCATCTTTGCGGTCAGGTTAGGGAAAATACTCTTCGGGGAAGTTGAGGGCTTTAGCAACTCCTGGTTCAATTTAATCGTAAACAATTAGAACAACTGTACAGTTGCAGCTATACTAGTTTGTTGGGGCCACAACAAAGTAACAGCCCGGGCTGCTTGAACAACAGGATGTTATCATCTCCCAGATCTGGAGGCTGAAGTCCAAGGTCACGGTGTTGGTTCCTTCGAAGGCCTCTCTCCTTGGCTTGTTGATGGCCGTCTTCCGCCCGCGTCTTCACGCAGTCTCCCCTCTGTGTGTGCCTGTGTCCAAATCTCTTCTTAGAAGGACACAGATCGTGTTGGACGAGGGCCCAGTCTAATGACCCCATTTTAGCTTAATCACCTCTTTAAAGACATGACATCCAAGTAGGGTCACATTGTGAGGTCCCGGGGATTAGAACATCAACATACATATCTGAGGAAAGGACACATTTTTGGCCCTTGTCACCAACCATAAGCTATTCTTCACATGAAAGGAACAATTTATATGTTTCTCCTTCCAAACACATGTAAGCCTACATAGAAGTCTTTGGTTCCCTTTCTTCAACAACATTCTTTAGTAATTTTATGAGTATTATTTACATCTAAATGGACTTCAAGTTTATCTTTGGCAACTTACTGAATTTTTTTGTTTTGTTTTGTTTTGTTTTTAGATTTTATTTATTTATTTGAGAGTGAGAGAGAGAACATGAGAGAGGGGGAGGACCAGAGGGAGAAGCAGACTCCCCACTGAGCAGGGATCCGGATGCAGGACTCGATCCTGAGACTCTGGGATCATGATCTGAGCTGAAGGCAGTCGCTTAACTGACTGAGCCACCCAGATGCCACGATTTTTGTTTTAATCTATAAAAGGGGTAGACCATAACATACTCTCGGGCTTTGGGCTCTTCCAATTCCTCAAACTTAAATACAAGACAACACAAAAGTAGAGCCCCACAAAACAGGCAAGCAGTCTGACAGGGCAGGAGAGATCAGGAGCGTTGCAGTTCCCAGACCCAGTGCCCAGGGGCTCTGTCTGGTGTTCCTGTGCAAGCTTGGGCGACTGGGACCTGATATCCCCGAGAGTCAGTTCTCCCTCTTCAGAATCACCCTGCCCTCTGAGGTCCTTAGGATGACCTAATGAGATATCGTAAAGCAATGAAATCCTAAGGGGTGAGAGTAACATCTTTTTATTTTTTTATTTTTTAAATTTCTTTATTTTTTTTATTTGACAAGCAGCATTATCATGTTTGTCATTTTAATGTAGATACAATTATTGGGTTATCTGTCATATTACAATATTTAAGTTTTTTATTTTATGTCCTTTAAGGTACATTAAAAAAAATTTCCACATTTCAGCAATACTTCACTCATTCTTTTAATAAAGTTTTAAGAAATGTCATAATGACATGAGCTTGAAATATCTCTAGGCATTTTCTCTGATGCTCATGACATGGCACTCGTGATGTTGTAAACAGGAGAAAAACAGGGGCTGCCAAATGACCAAATTATGGAGGCACAGGCCTGCTTTTTCCCACAGGAACACACCAAATGGTGATGGCAATGATCTTCTCACACCCACCCTAGAGGAGAGCGACATCGCGCTACGTAACTGTATTCATCTGCTGAAGCTTGGCTGTGTTCGATGTACTGTTCATCTATCAGAACTTCAATACACTTCTTAATCATGCTGATACTAGGATTAAACCTAGCTCTTGACTGGCTAATCACCCCTTGAATAAGGGCATTATGACGAAGTCCTTTCCGTGCTTTCATGATACAAACTATAGCAGCCTGGAGATACATTTTCCAGTCCTCATCTATAGCACTTCTCATCTGCTCCATTTCCTGTGGTGTGTCTTTCTGCATTGATGTAGTAATTTTAAATTTTGTTCTTTTATTGCTAAAGTTCATATTTAATGAAAATGAAGGTTCTGCATCAATGTCTTCCTTTTCTGAATCATGGTTAATCATTTTCACATCAAGTAATGATTTGATTGTTTTTGTCAGTTCCTTTTCATTCATCTGAGTGCTGTCCTGAAGCTCTTTATAGCTGACAGTTTCACTGTTGTTAGAGGCAAGAAGAACTGCCATTTGGTATGTGGTAACCATGGCTACATATGGTTTGCCCAAATAGTTCATTTTAACTTCACCTGTACAGAGATAATGTAACCATGTCAGTTTCCTTCCACTGAAATGCTGGCTGTAAAATAATTCACACATCTGTACACTTTTTTCCAATTCCTGGGGAATTGCAAATGTAGATGAAGGAGACTGAACAAGAGGCCATGCACCAGCCTGTGGAACATATATTTGAAAACTAATTCCCAAATCTCTTACTGTGTCTTGATTTTTGATAAAATCGTTAAATTTATTGTTGAGATCGGCACTGACACTCATATCTGTATACATCCGATGTAGCTTGCTGGTAAATTCATAACCACAGGCTTGCTTTAATTTATTGATCATGGCTTCTTCAGAATCCATAGACACAGATAACCCGTGAATTAAACGTTTTGCCAGCATTCTTGCATAGAACTTTTGAAAAACATCCTTATCATCAATATACTTGAAAACGGTAATGAAGCTCATGCGTTTGTCCTCTACTTCATTCTCGGACATCCCCTTTGGTGACTTCTTTAATAAGTTGTCACAGTACTCAGCAAGCAGTTCAGGTGCTTTGCAGACTTGGGTTCTCTGTAATTTACAACTGATGTAAGGGCCTTATCCAAAGCACTCATAAAGTGCTGATCACCATTTAAGACAGTGTTGATAAGTCAAACAAATTTACCATGTACTTCCAAAACTGACTCCACAAATAGTGTTGGCATATTTTCCTGAGTAAGATTGCTGGTTGCTCTAAGGCCCTCATCATGGATATGATTTTGCAGCTCCTGAATCATGAGGTAAACCAGTGGACACAGCATGAAATAAGACATACATATTTGCCATGTCATTTTTTTTTCTCTTGTCGGATATTTTGACATTCTGCATGTAGGAACTGTAAGTGGTCTGCTACCATTTGTTGCTGACATTCATGAATCACTTTAGTATATGAACTTGGATGCAAGTACTTTTGACATCGAATTTCTTCATCTTTTAATCTACCTAGAACCTTTTCCATATACTGTGAGCAGTTTGATTCTTGTAATAAATTTGAAGCTTCTTGCTTGTAATACTCTCCTGTTTCAGTCAGAAAGGGAGACTCAAAGATTTCCTGATAAAACTTTAAGGGGAATTTTTTCTTATACTGTTCAACATGAACAAAGGAGTTAATAACCCCATGGATTACTTTCTGGTTTGGGTCTTCTCCACCATGATCATTTTTTATTTCTCGGAGCAACATTCGGATAAGGATGGTCTGAAGTGGTTCAACCATCAATTTCCTCCACCTATCCAATGCTAGCTCTTCTATTTCCATAAGTGGTTCATTCATATCTATACCACCATAGCCATACTGAAGGTCAGCTTCTGCCAATTTATTCTTTTTAATAAACTGGGTGTTGAGATACCTATACAAGCAGTCCATATAGTCTGCGCCTTTGCTATATTCCTCCCAATACCTATGATACATAACAAGTACTTGCTCTTCAGACTCCAGAACTCTCTTGTGCAAATGCCGTACATGATTTTCCAAAAAAAATCTTAGTTTCTGTATAAAGTCTTTCTCCAAGGGGTTCAGGATAGGCTACACATAAAGCATAGATATCTGAGAAGCGATCGTTCCATGTTGCTCTTATGACGTATTCCAACATGACAACAGCTTTGATTGTCGTTAAAAGTTTGTTCCATATTTCATCAAAATCTACTACTCTTGGTTTCAAAGACATTGTGCAAGTTTAGTGTTGAAATCTTCTGCAGAAGCGGGACTAGGGACAGGAGACGGGGTGGGGGGGCAGCCCGAAGGAGTGAAGGACGAAGCCCCCGGCGAGGAAGATGGGTGGCAGCGGCTGTCAGCTCGCGTTCCCCAGCTCACAGCGCTGCCATTACTGTGCGCCTAGGCTGCCTCCCCGGCCGGCCGCCAGCACCGGCCCAGGAGACACAGGGGTGGGGCACATCTTTTTATTTTTATTTATATTATTTTTTAAAGATTTTATTTATTCATTTGAGACACAGAGATACAGAGAGAGAAAGAGAGAGAGAGCATGAGCAGGGAGAGAGGCAGAGGGAGAGGGAGAAGCAGGCTCCCCGCTGAGCCAGGAGCCCGATGTGGGGCTCGATCCCAGGACCCTGGGATCATGACCTGAGCCGAAGGCAGACACTTAACCATCTGAGCCACCCAGGTGCCCCGAGTAACATCCTTTTAAATGGCATTTTTCTGTGATTCTTCAAAGTCCGGCCAAAATTCCCTCCACCTCCAAAAATGCTAAGCCAAGCCCTCCTGATACTCCCCAGGCAGTCTTCCCTTGAGACCTGCCCCAGCTGCAACTGCTGCTTAGCAGGTCATCCCAAAACATAAGGGGGTCAGACACCCGTTCTTGATGCTACGATGCCGAGTCAGGGATGCCACAGGGCACAGCAGGGATGAATTGTCTCTGCTCCCTGACATCGGGGCCACAGCTGGAGAGACCGCCACAGCAGTGACTGGAAATGTCCACAGCTGTCTTCTCTTACTGAAAGTTTCCCTGCTGGAAACCTCCCACCCAGTCTGGTACCTAGACTGGGTAGACTGGAAAGTTCGGCTCAGTGGGGGCTGTTGACAGGGGCACCTAGACACAGACTCCCTGTGGGGCCCGGACTTGCCACAGCATGGAGGCCTCCAGACTCCACAAACCAATGTCCCAGCAAATGGTGTGGAAACAGCATCGCTCCGCATCGTCCAGCCACTCCTGCCATTCTGTAGGTTGAAAAAGAGTCGCCACCCACTCCAATGCAAGAGAAGGGAACAAAGACCCCAAGTCTCCATGGAGGGAGTGTTTGTAGCAATATTTAATAAACCCACACAAGACTCTTGGGCAGAAGGAGGTCCCCTCTGGTCCCTGAGAGGAATGTTGTCCTCACTTTGGCTTGGGGCAGAGGGAGGGAGAACACTCAGAAGTGAATGAGTTTTGCCCTGCTCTACGGGAAACTAAATGCATTATTTTATTCCTTCCAAAGACATGCAGGATCCTCCACCACAGGTCTAAAAGAGGCCTGGTGACAAAGAGGGGAGGGATATAGAGGCACACTCCCCACCCCCCAGGCAGGTGAGCTTCCTGGTGTCAGAAAGGACCATCACCAGGACCCCACCCCTGCTCCTCCCAGATTTCCGGGCTGGCGCTGACTACGGAGGTGCCCACCTGCAGAAGTGGAAGGCTTTGGTTAAAAAGAAAATGGGGAAATACATTTTCTTTTATACAAAGGTGACCTATAAAGTGCATTACACAGCTCACCATATTTTATGACTTGATTTGAACATTGTATTTTGTGGGTCTGTGTCATACTCTCAAACACCAGATTCTAAGCCGCCATTCTGGCTAAGATTTTCAGGGAAGGAGATTCCAGAAGGTTGCTTACTTGGGCATGTTTTCCCCCAGAAGCAGCACTGCCTGGAAGCTCCTAGTGTCTACGGCACTAACACAGCCAGTACAAAACTCCGTGGTCCAGTAGGAGTATTGTCATTTCCAGGACACACCCCACCCCCAGGGGTAGGTGTGTGTGGGGGGGGGAATGGCCAAGCACCGTGACTTACACAGCTTTTCACTCCCCTCTTCCTTCCCTCTCAGTGACCCCCCCCCCCCGCTCCACCATTAGCATCGTATTTATAAAAGGAGAGAGACTAATGTGTATTGGGTGATGCTGTGGCATCCCCCTCCTCGCTGGCTTGTGTCCCTTGTCACTCTACTTCTCTCCTTCCTTGAGGCTTTCCCAGCTCAGCCTCCTGCCCTCCTGGTCGCAGGATGTAGACGCCGGCCACCAGCAACTAGGACCTGGGCTCGCAGCAACCCCAGAAGAGGGGAGGAAGCATGTTTATTTCCCACCACCCGCAACAGCCCGCACCCCGTCTGGGGATCCCCCCGCTCTGCTGACCCCTCCTGCTTACACGGGATAACCCAGCCAAACACAATCACCATAATCCCTCCAGCTCCCAATATGGATCAGCATTGCTTGATTAAACATATCTGTTTAAAGTAAAAGCCTCATTAATATCCAGGGTTGTAAGCCCATTTCACTTGGATCACTGCGGGCCTATTTGATTTGATTTATTCTTCTGCCCGGCTGCCATCCTTAGTCACCTCTCCACTTAATTTAGCATCCAAACTAGATGTGCCTGTCTCGTCGGGTGTCCACTCTAGAGGGGCACCAAGTCTGGAGGGCCCCCCCAGTCCCGTTTTTGCCATCTTTCAAATGGCCCTCCTTTCTCTCCTGGGCAGAACATACTCAGGATATTTCAACCCCGGAAAGAGGAGGAAAACAAAACCAGGCACCATAGAGCAAATCAAGGCTTGGTTCCTACCCGGGCCATGAGGGAAACTGTCCTTAACGCATGGAATTCAAGTTAAGTCTACGCTGGTCCTGGCTTCTCCCAGGGATCCTCACTGACATCTCACGGGATTGTTGGGACAGTCTCCCCAAGGAGAGATGGGCAGGGGGGTGGGGATGGTGCCTCTCTAGTCCCATGCATACTGTTGAAATCTTCTCTGCAAGGTCACAGCTCATACCTGTCATCTCAGCTGGAGTGCAGGATTCTGTCCACCTACCTCCCTGGATGTCTTGCAGTCTTGAACTTCTTTGGAGAAGAGCCCCGTGCTAGGCACTATCCTGATTAACCTTCTCCACATAATCCTGGGTTCCACAGTTTTCCAGATAAGAACACAGTGGGGGGGAAAAGTCACTGCCACGCTGCCCCCCTGCTAGTCCCCGGATCAGTGACTCTCAAAGTCATGGGGTGGTGGAGACAGAGTGCTATCTCTTGCTAGAAGGTTCTGATTCACCTCCCTGAGGGTTTCTCCATCCCCTCCAATCTCCTTAGGAAATGATTGCTAGGGGAGAGGGGTCATTCCAGGGAGAACCAGACATGTCCTTTCAGGTGTGTTGAGGACGTTTGGGAGGATTCTGCAGGTGGTGAGGTATGTGTGTGCTGGAGGGGCCTGTCTTCTCCCTTCCCCTCTACTCTCTGAGATGTATTGGGGGAAATGTGTAGGAAAGTAATGTCCATGCATCTTAATTCTTCCGATGCAGATGTTGAGGTGGGCACTAAAAGTCCGCTTTCTAACAGGAAGGGGTGGGGTACAGACACTCAACCTCTTTCTCCCCGCAAATCAATGCCACACGAGTCTAGGTAAATTGGGTGCCTCTCCTCTATATCTTTGAACCGTGAAAAGTCAATGCGGCATGGAACCGAGGACAGGTAGCGAACTAAGGTGGCTCAAAAGACTTGCAGGGATGACAAATGGGTTTCAGTGGGGGGTAGGAGCTGCTGAGGGTTCAACGATTATCAGTCATCAGTAAGATTTGGGGATGATTTCATGTGACAAAAGGAATTAGAGTTGATTTGAGATTACAGCAAGATCAATTCACATTACCTTACTTGCCTTCAAAACACACCATGAATGGGAGGGAAGGAAAGGAAGGGCCACGTGCACCTGTAGTCCCCACCCCATGCCAAGGAGGCTGTCCCCCCAGAGGCACCCAGAATGGGGCTAATGATGATGCATCATTGCAGAGCTTTCTTTCCTCACACAATTTTTTTTCCTGTTTCATCAAAATCTAAGTGCATCCATTGAACCTCGTCACGAGTGGGGACTCCATCCATCAGGTATGACAGAACAGGGAAAAAGATGATGAGATGTGCTGGTCTGGGTATTTTCTGAAAGCTGCCTTCTGACCTGCAGTGGGGGAGAGGGGCTAGCCTTGGAACCAGGTGGAGAGAAAGGTGGTGGTGTGCTGCCCACCCTCACTTGCACAAACCAGTTGAAAACCAAAGGAAGGCCCTTTCATCTCATCACAGAATCGCCTCTGGAAAACACTGACAAGCTGCCAACATTGCTTTCCAGCGGTGAGGTGGAAAGAATGTGGTGTTTGGGATGGAAATGAGTCAGGTATGCTGGAACACAGCCCTGTGCTCTGCCAGAGATGGTCCTGTATATTTTCACGGGGATGAGAGAACGTCGCTAAACCCTAAACTATGTCTTATTGATGTCTCACGAAAGACTTAGGTCCATTGTCCATGCTACGAAAGGAAGCTGGATGCCGATGGAAGTTATGGGACAGCTAAAGCCCCAAAGCTACTCTTTTGCTCCCATAACGGCATGGCTCCAAAGCCAGAAGGCAATTTTGGATTCTTCTCTTACTACCACCATGACATGTCTTTCATTTGGCAAACACGTGCTTTATTTTTTTTTAAGTTTTAATTTAAATTCCAGTTAGTTAACATGGAGTGTAATATCAGTCTCAGGTGTACAAGCCAGTGATTCCACACTTCCATACATCACCCGGTGCTCATCACAAGTGCCTTCCTTAATCCCCATCACCTGTTTCTCCTCTCCCCGCAACCACCCCCCGCCCAACGACCATCAGTTTGTTCTCCGTAGTTAAGAGTCTAGACAAACGTGTGCTTTAAATGTACTACGCCCAAGAAACCACAGTAAGCTTTAGCCAAATGCCAGGGGAATTTGAGATTTTGCCCCACAGGAATTAGGACCACGATGGGCTGGCAGCAAACGTATGCGCCCATCAGATTACCCTCTGCCTACAACCTTCCCACCCCTTGGCACTTGGAGTGGCTACCAGCATATCCATCTGTTCCAACACTTGCCACTGGTCCTGAACAGGGCTTCCTGGACTGACCTCCATCCTGTAACCAGCAGGAGTTCTCCATTGATGACCCAGCTTTGTCCCGCATCATTGTTGCTATAGTGACAGTCACTCATGAATGCATTAGCAGAAAAATAACAACTTTCGAGCAGGTGTACAGTCCTGGCAAGGCATACCCTCACTGGCTTGTAAAGTTCTCTGGTTTTCCCCAAGACTTTTCTTTCCCCCAAGACTTAAATTAGGAACCAAGATGTAACGCTAAGAACACGATTTCCCTAGCAACCAGAGAAATGCTCTTCCTTCCTGTTGGGAGAGGCTAAAAATAACATTGCATGTACCACTGTAACCAGCTGGAATCTCCAAATCATCTCCTGTAACATCCCCCTGGTCATAGCAGATGCCTAACGCCCTGCCTCACCTCTCATCAAGGTGACCTCTCTAAGGCACAAATGTCATTCCTGCATAGAAATCATTCAGGCTTTCCTTTTGTCAAGGGAGGGGAAAAGTCAGAGATAGCTTGACATTGTGGGCAGGGGCAGGGCTCCCTTCTTACTTCTTTCCAGCATGGCACCAGTGTTCTAGGCATCAGCAATTGCCCAAGATTCTCTTATCAGACCGTGTGTCTGCCTGTCTGGCTGCCTGCCTTCTCTCCTTCCCTCCTTCCTTTTGATATAATTAACATACAATAATATAAAAAAAAATCCTGAGGGATCAGTACAATGAGTTTTGACAATTGTATCTGTGGAGCAAGATACCGAACATTTCCAGTGCTCTAGAAAGTTTTCCCGTGTCCCTTTCCAGTCAACCTACCATCCTCCTACCCCAGAGGCAACCATTTTCTGATCTTTATTGCCACAGATGAGTTCTGTCTGTTCTGGAACTTCATAAATGGAATCATATAGAAAATACTATTTTACGCATTCCATTGTGTGAATATGCCACAATTTTTTTTATTAGTTTCAGAGGTGCAATTTAGTGATTCATCAATTGCATACAACACCCAGTGCTCATTACATCAAGTGCCCTCCTTAATGCCCATCCCCCAATTACCCCATCCCTCCCCCACCTCCCCTCCAGCAGCCCTCCATTTGTTTCCTGGAGCTCAGCGTCTTTTATGGTTTGCCTCCCTCTCTGTTTTCATCTTATTTTATTTTTCCTTCCCTTCCCCTATGTTCATCTGTTTTGTTTCTTAAAGTCCACATATGAGTGAGCTTATATGGTATTTGTCTTTCTCTGACTGACTTATTTTGCTTGGCATAATATACTCTAGCTCCATCTACGTCACTGCAAATGGCAAGGTTTCATTCTTTTTGATGGCTGAGTAATATTCCATTTTGTGTGTGTGTGTGTGTGTGTGTGTGTGTGTGTGTGTGTACATCACATCTTTTTTATCCAAAAAAATATGGAAAGCTTTACAAATTTGCATGTCATCCTTGTGCAGGGACCATGCTAATCATCTCTGTATCATTCCAATTGTAGTATAGGTGTTGCTCAGGTGGGCACTACGCCACAGTTTTAAAATCTACTTTTCTGTTGATGAACATTTGGCTGTTTTCAGTTTGAGATTATCATGAATAAGGCTCTTAAGAATATTTTTATATTAGTCTTTTTGTGGATGATCGGTTATTTCTCTGGGGCAAATGCCTAGAATTGGAACTGTTGGGTCACGGGGTAGCTGTCTGCTTAACTTTACTAGATTTTCCCAGATGGTTCTCCAAACTGGCTGTACCTTTTGACTCTTTCATCATCCAATACGAGAGTCTAATTGCTTTACATCCCCACTAACATTTGGTGTTGTCATTGTTTTTTTATTTTACCATTCTGGGTGGGTGTGTAATAGTATCTCATTGTGGTTTTAATTTGCATTTTTCTAACAATTAAAAATGTGAGTATATTTTCATGTACTTATTGGCCACTTGTATATTGTCTTTTGTGAAGTATTTTGTCCATTTAAAATATTGAATTATCTTCTTATTAATGTATTATTAATATATTCTGAATATAAACATTTATCAGGTATATGTTCTGCAAATAGTTTTCGCCTGTCTGTGGTTTATCTGCTCATTTTCTTAATGGTAACTTTGATGGGCAGAAATTTTTAATTGTGATGAAGTCCAATTTATCAGTTTTTTTATGTTAGGATTTGTCTTTTTCGTGTCTTCTCTCAACAATCCATATCTAACTGAAAATTGCAAAGAATTTCTCTTGTATTTTTTTCTAGTAGCTTTATGGTTCTGTTTTTTTTTATGTAGACTTTTGATTCATCTCAAATTATTTTTTTATTTGTTCAGTGAGACAAGAATTTACTTTACTTTTTTTCCCCATAAGAATATTCAGTATTTCCAGCACTATTTGTTGAAAGAATTTCCTGTCACCATTGAATTATATTGGTACCCTTGTCTGCAATAAGTTGACTGTAAAAGTAGAGGTCTATTTCTGGACTCCCTTTTCTTCCATTGACCTGTGTGTTTTTCCCTACACAATACCACACTGACTTGATTATTGTGTTTATAGCAAGTCTTGAAATGATGTAGTGTAAGTTCGTCAACACTCTTCTTCAAGATAATTTTGGCACTTCTAGGTCCTCTGAATTTCCATAAAAATTTTAGAATTAAATTTCCTATTTCTTCCCCCAAAACCTGCTGTAATTTTGGTAAGCATTCCATTGGAACTATAGATCAATTTAGAGCAAATAAACATTTTAAGACATTCATCCTTCTAATCCATGAATATGGTATATCTCTCCACTTGTTTATATCTTCTTTAATTCCTCTCAAAAATGCTTACTGTTTCCAGGGTAAAGTTCTTGCACATCTTTCATTAAATTCACCCCTAGATATTTGATTTTCAATGCTATTATAAAGAGTATTGGTTTATTTTTCAATAAAATAAAATCATTTATTTCACCTGTGTACTTTGGCATGTACAGTTCCAGACACAGGGCATACCTTTCTCCAACTACCTCTCCTTCCAAGCATCACTTTCTGTAGGAAACCCCTCTCTGTTTTCCTGGCTTGAGTTGGTAATCTCATTTCTGTGTTATAAAAAAGGTCTGTGTGGGTTCAGGATAATGCAAAGATCCTGCCATATTTAACTATGTGTTTATTGTCTGTCTCCTAACTAGACCCTGAGCTCTTTGAGATCAGCAGCTGTGTCTTCAGTCTCTGTTCACAATATTTTTTAAAAGATTTTATTTATTTATTTGAGAGAAAGAAAGTGAAAGACAGAGCACAAGTGGTGGGGGAGGGGCAAACGGAGAGGGAGAAGCAGACTCCCTGCTAAGGAAGGAGCCTGATGTGGGGCTCGATCCCAGGACTCTTGGATCATGATCTGAGCTGAAGACAGACGCTTAACCGACTGAGCCACCTAGGTGTCCCATCTGTTCACAATATTGAGTGAAGCAGTCGGTGTATAGACTCACAAGTCAAACAAGGAAATCTTAAAGTTGTAAAGAATCTCAGATGTCATGTTCAATTCTCTGCATGAAACTCTTCTGTATCTTTGCATGTCCAGAATGCAGCCAACCTGTCTAGTTTGGGTTATGGCCAGATATGGTGCCCTTTATGCTGCTCTTTGTGTCCATTAACAGTAGACTCATGGAAGAGGCTTCCATTGGACCTGAAGAACATTCTGGAATCCTTACTTGATTAGTAAAGATCTAGTGCCAAATCTACTTGGATAATATTTCCTCCCCTTTGTTCTTTGGTTTTAGGCACAGTTAAAACATTCTAATTCCTTATCTATTAAACATGTCCAGTGGATACCATTTTATGGTTTAGAAAGTTTTATCTTTACATTTCCCCAATTAGTACATAATATTCACATGATTTTTTGTACTCACGCCAATTCTAGGCAGTATTACAAAGTGAGAAATTGTAGCTGCATTAAACTTTTTGTTCTGCCACTCATTAGGTGTATAATTTTGTCTCTTCGTATATAAGGAGAACTGTATGAGTGTGTTCATTGTGCAAATCACACATTTATTATATTGGTGGAAATGTGGTTGTTCATCTCTAGGAAATTGGAAAGGTATAGTGTATTAAATGCATTTTATGGTGTACCACACAACAATTAGAAGTGATGAATTAGATGCATACATAACAGTATAGATGGATCTTAGGAACTGTGCCATTGGGGGAAAAGTAAGAAATACATAACACAAAAACATTTGTGTAAATTAAAAACTCATCATCAGAACCTCGGGGGCGGAGCAAGATGGCGGAGGAGTAGGAGACCTAGATTTCATCTGGTCTCAGGAATTCAGCTGAATAGGGATCAAACCATTCTGAACACCTACGAACTCAACAGGAGATCAAAGAAGAGAGTAGCAACAACTCTCTGAACAGAGAAGCGACCACTTACTGGAAGGTAGGACGTGCGGAGAAGTGAATCCGAGGCGATATTCGGGAGGATAGACGGCGGGGGAGGGGGCCTCCGTCGGCCGCTTCTGGCGAGTGATAGAGCCGCGGAGCACAAAATCGGACCTTTTAGAAGTCGGCTCCGCTGAGGGACGTCACTGCAGTGGCTAAGCAGGGGGTGGAGTCCTCCCGGGACAGTGTGGTCTCAGGACCCTTGGGGTCACAGAAAGACCGGGGGAGCCTGAGTGCGCCAGAGCTACCAGGTATCGGAGCGGGGAAGCCGGCTGCAGAGACGGAGCAGAGTCGCGGGCTCTCAGCTCGGGGTGGCCATAAACTGTGATCCGCGGCCCAGTCGGGCCACTGCTCCTCCAGCAGGGACCCAACAAGCGGGGGAGACTCCCCTCTCTCCCCTGGGAGGAGTGGTGCGGGAGCGCACCACAGGGATCTGCTGGGTTTGGAGACTCCACACGGGGTCGGGTGCCAGAGATAGCAACGCTCGGTCATGGGCCGGGTGAGCACGGAGTGCGGCCAGAGACCGGGGACAAGGGAGTGACTGCTTTTCTCTGGGGGCGCACTGAGGAGCAGGGCCCCGAGTTCTCGGCTCCTCTGGGTGGAGATTGGGAGGCCACCATTTTTGCCCTGGTCCTCCAAGGCTGTACGGAGAGGTTGCAGGGAACAAAAGCTCCTGAGATCAAACTCGAGCAGCTTGCTTAGCCCGGACCGACAAGGGCGGGGCAATTCAGCCTCCGGCAAAGACATTTGGAAACCACAGCAACAGGCCCCTCCCCCAGAAGATCAGCACGAACAGCCAGCAAGCCAAGACCAAGTTTGCCGATCAAGGAGAACGGGAGAACTCCAGCGCTAGGGGAATACTGCACATAGAATTCATGGCTTTTTTTTTACCATGATTCATTAGTTCATCAAAGTTAATTTTTGTTAACTGTTTTTTTTTTCTTTTTCACTTTTTCAACCAACATCTTAACAATCTCTTTTTTTAAAAAAAAACATTTTTTATTTTTCATTTTTAGAGTCATATTTTATCCCTTCATATTAGTTACCCTTATTTTTGGCATATATATATAAGTTGTTCTCTCTTTAAAATTTTGAGATACAGTTTCTTCTAACAGATAAAAATATACCCTAAATCACTAGTGTATGGCTCTGTTCTAGTCTCCTGCCTGATCACATTTTCTCCCTTTTTTCTTTTTTTTTTTAAATCTTCTTTCTTTTTTCAAGCAACTTCTTATCTTATCAATTCCTTTTATAAAATCTTTTATAATTTTCATCTTTACAGTCATCTTCTGTCCTTTCATTGTATCAACCCTTATTTTGTACATATATGTCTTTCTTCCTTTAAAATTTTAGGATGCACTTTTTTCTAACAGACCAAAATACGCCCAAAATCTAGTGTGTGGCACTGATCTATGCACTAGCCTGATCATATTTGATCACATTCTGCTTTTTTTATATTGTTCTGTTTTTGTTTTTACCTTTTTTCTTTTTTTTTCTCTTTCTTTTTTCTTTCTTTCCCTTTCTTTTTCCCTGGTTTCAGGTCTTTTCTGATTTGTATACAGTATATTTGCTGAGGACATTCTAAACCTGTTAGCATTTTGTTCTCTCATTCATCTATTCTCCTCTGGACAAAATGACAAGACGAAAAAAATCACCTCAGCAAAAAGAACAAGAGGTAGTGCCGTCAGCCAGGGACATACTCAATACGGACATTAGTACGATGTCGGACCTAGAGTTCAGAATCATGACTTTAAAGATACTAGCTGGGCTTGAAAAAAGCGTGGAAGTTATTAGAGAAACCCTTTCTGGAGAAATAAAAGAACTAAAATCTAACCAAGTCGACATCAAAAAGGCTATTGATGAGGTGCAATCAAAAATGGGGGCACTAACTGCTAGGCTAAATGAGGCAGAAGAGAGAATCAGTGATATAGAAGACCAAATGATGGAAAATAAAGAAGCTGAGAAAAAGAGGGAGAAACAACTACAGGATCACGAGGGCAGAATTTGAGAGATAAATGATACGATAAGACGAAACAACATTAGAATAATTGGGATCCCAGAAAAAGAAGAAAGAGAGAGAGGGGCAGAAGGTATATTGGAGCAAATAATAGCAGAGAACTTCCCTAATGTGAGGAAGGAAACAGGCATCAAAATCCAGGAGGCACAGAGAACCCCTCTCAAAATCAATAATAATAGGTCAACACCCCGACATCTAATAGTAAAACTTACGAGTCTCAGAGACAAAGAGAAAATCCTGAAAGCAGCTCAGGAGAAGAGATATGTAACCTACAACGGTAGAAATATTAGATTGGCAACAGACCTATCCACAGAGACCTGGCAGGCCAGAAAGGACTGGCAAGATATCTTCAGAGCACTAAACGAGAAAAATATGCAGCCAAGAATACTATATCCAGTTAGGCTGTCACTGAAAATAGAAGGAGAGATAAAAAGCTTCCAGAACAAACAAAAACTAAAGGAATTTGCAAACACGAAACCAGCCCTCCAAGAAATATTGAAAGGGGTCCTCTAAGCAAAGAGAGAGCCTAAAAGGAGCAAAGATCAGAAAGAACACAGACAACATACAGTAACAGTCACCTTACAGGCAATACAATGGCACTAAATTCATACCTTTCAATAGTTACCCTGAATGTAAATGGGCTCAATGCCCCAATCAAAAGACACAGGCTATCAGATTGGATTAAAAAACAAGACCCATCCATATGCTGTCTGCAAGAGACTCATTTTAGACCCAAAGACACCCCCAGATTGAAAGTGAGGGGGTGGAAAACCATTTACCATGCTAATGGACACCAAAAGAAAGCTGGGGTGGCAATCCTTATATCAGACAAACTAGATTTTAAACCAAAGACTGTAATAAGAGATGAGGAAGGACACTATATCCTACTTAAAGGGTCTATCCAACAAGAAGATCTAACAATTGTAAATATCTATGCCCCGAACATGGGAGCAGCCAATTATATAAGGCAATTAATAACAAATGCAAAGAAACACATTGACAAGAATACAATAATAGTGGGGGGCTTTAACACCCCCCTGACTGAAATGGACAGATCATCTAAGCAAAAGATCAACAAGGAAATAAAGACTTTAAATGACACACTGGACCAAATGGACTTCACAGACATATTCAGAACATTCCATCCTAAAGCAACGGAATACACATTCTTCTTTAGTGCCCATGGAACATTCTCCAGAATTGATCACATCCTAGGTCACAAATCAGGTCTCAACCGGTACCAAAAGATTGGGATCATTCCCTGCATATTTTCAGACCACAATGCTTTGAAACTAGAACTCAATCACAAGAGGAAAGTCAGAAAGAACTCAAATACATGGAGGCTAAAGAGCATCCTACTAAAGAATGAATGGGTCAACCAGGAAATTAAAGAAGAATTAAAAAAATTCATGGAAACCAATGAAAATGAAAACACAACTGTCCAAAATCTTTGGGATACAGCAAAGGCAGTCCTGAGAGGAAAGTATATAGCAATACAAGCCTTTCTCAAGAAACAAGAAAGGTCTCAAATACACAACCTAACCCTACACCTAAAGGAGCTGGAGAAAGAACAGCAAAGAAAGCCTAAACCCAGCAGGAGAAGAGAAATAATAAAGATCGGAGCAGAAATCAATGAACTAGAAACCAAAAGAACAGTAGAACAGATCAACGAAACTAGGAGCTGGTTCTTTGAAAGAATTAACAAGATTGATAAACCCCTGGCCAGACTGATCAAAAAGAAAAGAGAAATGACCCAAATCAACAAAATCATGAATGAAAGAGGAGAGATCACAACCAACACCAAAGAAATACAAACAATTATAAGAACATATTATGAGCAACTCTATGCCAGCAAATTAGATAACCTGGAAGAAATGGGTGCATTCCTAGAGATGTATCAACTACCAAAACTGAACCAGGAAGAAATAGAAAACCTGAACAGACCTATAACCACTAAGGAAATTGAAGCAGTCATCAAAAATCTCCCAAGAAACAAAAGCCCAGGGCCAGACGGCTTCCCGGGGGAATTCTATCAGACATTTCAAGAAGAATTAATACCTATTCTCCTGAAACTGTTCCAAAAAATAGAAATGGAAGGGAAACTTCCAAACTCATTTTATGAGGCCACCATTACCTAGATCCCAAAACCAGACAAAGACCCCATCACAAAGGAGAATTACAGACCAATATCCTTGATGAACATGGATGCAAAAATTCTCACCAAAATACTAGCCAATAGGATCCAACAGTACATTAAAAGGATCATTCACCATGACTAAGTGGGATTTATCCCTGGGCTGCAAGGCTGGTTCAACATCCGCAAATCAATCAACGTGATACAATACATTAACAAAAGAAAGAACAAGAATCATATGATCCTCTCAATAGATGCAGAAAAAGCATTTGACAAAGTACAGCATCCTTTCTTGATCAAAACTCTTCAGAGTATAGGGATAGAGGGTACATACCTCAATATCATAAAAGCCATCTATGAAAAACCTACAGCGAATATCATTCTCAATGGGGAAAAGCTGAGAGCTTTTCCCCTAAGGTCAGGAACGCGGCAGGGATGTCCACTCTCACCACTGCTATTCAACATAGTATTAGAAGTCCTAGCCACAGCAATCAGACAACAAAAAGAAATCAAAGGCATCCAAATCGGCAAAGAGGAAGTCAAACTCTCACTCTTTGCAGATGATATGATACTGTATGTGGAAAACCCAAAAGACTCCACCCCAAAACTGCTAGAACTCATACAGGAATTCAGTAAAGTAGCAGGATATAAAATCAATGCACAGAAATCAGTGGCATTCCTATACACCAACAACAAGACAGAAGAGAGACAAATCAAGGAGTCGATCCCATTTACAATTGCACCCAAAACCATTAGATACCTAGGAATAAATCTAACCAAAGAGGCAAAGGATCTGTACTCAGAAAACTATAAAATACTCATGAAAGAAATTGAAGAAGACACAAAGAAATGGAAAAACGTTCCATGCTCATGGATTGGGAGAATCAACATTGTGAAGATGTCAATGCTACCTAGAGCAATCTACACATTCAATGCAATCCCCATCAAAATACCATCCACTTTTTTCAAAGAAATGGAACAAATAATCCTAAAATGTGTATGGAACCAGAAGAGACCCCGAATAGCCAGAGGAATGTTGAAAAAGAAAAGCAAAGCTGGCGGCATCACAATTCTGGACTTCCAGCTCTATTACAAAGCTGTCATCATCAAGATAGTATGGTACTGGCACAAAAACAGACACATAGATCAATGGAACAGAATCGAGAGCCCAGAAATGGACCCTCAACTCTATGGTCAACTTATTTTTGACAAAGCAGGAAAGAATGTTCAATGGAAAAAAGACAGTCTCTTCAACAAATGGTGTTGGGAAAATTGGACAGCCACACGCAGAAGAATGAAACTGGACCATTTCCTTACACCACACACAAAAATAGACTCCAAATGGTTGAAAGACCTCAATGTGAGACAGGAGTCCATCCAAATCCTAAAGGAGAACACAGGTAGCAACCTCTTCGACCTCAGCCGCAGCAACTTCTTCCTAGAAACATCACCAAAGGCACGGGAAGCCAGGGCAAAAATGAACTATTGGGATTTCATCAAGATAAAAAGCTTCTGCACAGCAAAAGAAACAGTCCACAAAACCAAAAGACAACCGACAGAATGGGAGAAAATATTTGCAAATGACATATCAGATAAAGGGCTAGTATCCAAAATCTATAAAGAACTTATCAAACTCAACACCCAAAGAACAAATAATCCAATCAAGAAATGGGCAGAAGACATGAACAGACATTTTCCAAAGAAGACATCCAAATGGCCAACAGGCACATGAAAAAGTGCTCAACATCGCTCGACATCAGGGAAATCCAAATCAAAACCTCAATGAGATACCACCTCACACCCTTCAGAATGGCTAAAATTAACAAGTCAGGGAACGACAGATGTTGGCGGGGATACGGAGAAAGGGGAACCCTCCTACACTGTTGGTGGGAATGCAAGCTGGTGCAACCACTCTGGAAAACAGTATGGAGGTTCCTCAAACAGTTGAAATTAGAGCTACCATTCGATCCAGCAATTGCACTACTGGGTATTTACCCCAAAGATACAAATGTAGGGACCCGAAGGGGTACGTGCACCCCAATGTTTATAGCAGCAATGTCCACAATAGCCAAACTGTGGAAAGAGCCAAGATGTCCATCGACAGATGAATGGATAAAGAAGATGTGGTATATATACACAATGGAATATTATGCAGCCATCTAAAGGAATGAGATCTTGCCATTTGCAACGACGTGGATGGAACTGGAGGGTGTTATGCTGAGTGAAATAAGTCAATCAGAGAAGGACATGTATCATATGACCTCACTGATATGAGGAATTCTTAATCTCAGGAACAAACTGAGGGTTGCTGGAGTGGTCGGTGGTGGGAGGGATGGGGTGGCTGGGTGATAGACATTGGGGAGGGTATGTGCTATGGTGAGCGCTGTGAATTGTGTAAGACTGTTGAATCACAGATCTGTACTTCTGAAACAAATAACGCAACATATTTTAAGAAAAAAGAAAAAGAAGAAGATAGCAGGAGAGGAAGAATGAAGGGGAGTAAGTTAGTGGGGGAGACGAACCAGGAGAGATGATGGACTCTGAAAAACAAACTGAGGTTTCTAGAGGGGAGGAGGGTAGGGGGATGGGTTAGCCTGGTGATGGGTATTAAAGAGGGCACGTTCTGCATGGAGCACTGGGTGTTATGAACAAACAATGAATCATGGAACACTACACCAAAACAAATGGTGTAATATATGGTGATTAACATAACAATAAAAATTTTAAAAAAAATTAAAAACTCATCAAACATCAACAAAAATGCATCAAACAGCAAGCCTCAGTTTTGAAAAACACATTCAAACAAAAAGATACACCAGAATTCTTTCAGGGGTGGAAGGGGGCATTATAAGAGTGGGGAATAGGGGATAATAGTGAACCAAGGAAGTGTCCAGCAGATCGCTAGTGATAATATGCTGTGAAATGAGGAGCTTAAGAAATTCAAGCTTCTGTTTATAAGATCTGAAAGAAGAGAAATAATAAGGTAAAAACCAGATTTTAAGGGGATTAAATGAGGTAATTCATGAAAAACAGCCAGTACCTAGAACATAGTAAATATTGACTAATGAAAAAAAGCACTCTCCATGGGGAAAGGGACCTTCATTTTGCTTATTCCGGCATCTCTAGCACCAGAACAGTGCCTGGCACATTATGGATGCTTGAGGGAATACCAGGCATTGAGATACAATGATGGGCAAAAGCAGTATTGTTTCTGCCCTGATGGAGCTAACAATTTGGAAGAGAGACAAACACCAATAAAATATATATATATAAATAACTACAAAATTGCAACTGTTTCTAAGTGCAAGTGCTCATGGTTCTATCAGAGTCCATAATGGAGACATTTAAACTGGTCAGAGATATCAGAAAAAGCTTCCTTGAGCAAGTGACCTTTGAGTCATTATGAGTAAGAATTAACTAGATAAAAAGAGGACAATCATTCCAGACAGGAAATATAGCACGTATAATATCCCTGTGGCAGATAAGAGCTTGGCAAATACACGAGCCTGAAAGACAGGGTGAGGGCACCCCGCTGGGTAATGAGGCTGGAGAAGGAGGTGGGGCCAGAGCATGCAAGGCCTCACCAACCATGTCAAGGGATTTGTCTTTATCTTCTGAGCAGTGGAAAGCTGATAAAAGGCTTTAAGAGCAGAGAGACACAAACACAATCAGATATTCTTTTTTATTTTTAATTAATTAATTACTTAATTAATTTTTAGCGGGGAGGGGCAGAAGAGGAGGGAGAGAAAATCTTAATCAGGCTCCACACCCAGCACAGAGACCAACATGGGGCTTGATCTCAGGACTCTGAGATCATGACCTGAGCCAAAATCAAGAGTCAGACACTTAACCAACTGAGGCACCCAGATGCCCCTAGATATTCTTTTTTAGAAGATCATTCACGTGTCAGTTTTTAGTGTATGCGGCATGGGGCTAGTAGTGAGGGGTGAAGGGTGAGGAGAGAAGTGGGTAGAGAGTAAATATTGGGCTGAAATTATTATGATATCTGAACCATTGATAGAAGACTGTATTCAGTACACTTGATTCCTAGATATCAAGAAAAGTCTGAATCTCTCTGGAATAATTTTGGTGCTTATGGGAGGAACTTATGGGTCATAAGATGCCCAAGGCTCACAATGAGATGGCATCTCTGAACAAATTGGGAGTAAAGGTCATTCCTCCATCTCTCCTGATACTGTCTCATTACTTGACAACTGGAAGGATTTGGGCTTTATAAAGGTTTTATTCCAAATGTATACTCTCAAACTAGTTGGTGATGGTCCTGGCTTTGTTGATATGCAAATTCATCACATTTCATCAACTAACCTTGGAGTGTGGTGCTGCCAACAGCACCTGAGGCACCACAGCCTCTGCCTGCCCATTTCCAGGACTTTCTCGACCATACTGGTCCAGCCCGTAGGCTACACACCTGCCTGCCAGGAGGAGAGAGAGCACATGCTCTGCAATCTGATTGTCACGCACCTACAGAGCCACACCAAGGGACACACTAAGTCTGTTGAGCTTCACACCTCCCACAACCATCCCCATCTGCCCTAGCCACACCTACCCTGAGGCAGGGCCACGGCTAGCCTCTGGGACAAACCTCAATGCCAAGCTCTCTCAAAAATCAGACTGGGTGCATAAACTTGTGTTCTCAGTTTTCTTTCTAAGGTAGCTCACCCACCCCACCTTACCCCCAAATGGCATCCAGTGCAAAAAGCTGTCACTGGCATCCAAGCCATTGCCTCTCACCTTCCAAACACTTCATAAATGTTAGTTCCTTCTTACACCCTTCCTGCAGGGGAGCCCCTCACCCCTGGACATATGATGATTCAATATTATTTCTCATGGGATGCATCTTATGACCCCTTCAGATTCTAAGAATCAAAAACACAGCAGCACCTGGGGCACCTGAGTGGCTCAGTTGGCTAAACATCTGCCTTCAGCTCAGGTCATGATCCTAGGGTCCTGGGATGGAGTCCCGTGTCGGGTTCCCTGCTCAGTGGGGAGCCTGCTTCTCCCTCTCCCACTGCCCACTCCCCCCATCCCCGCTCTAGTACGTGCTCTCTTTCTCTCAAATAAATAAATAAAATCTTAAAAAAAAAAATACAGGGCACCTGGGCGGCTCAGTTGGTTAAGTGTCCAACTCTTGATTTTGCCTCAGTCTTGACTTCAGGATCGTAAATTCAAGACCCACATTAAAAAAAAAATACATATGACATCTCATTCTCAAAAAGGCATTCCAGTGAACACTGGTAAGCAAATAGAAAATATCAGTAACTGGGAGAGGGGTCACCTGAATGCTGAATTGTCCATCAGCTAAGGGTTTCTCCAATATGGAATCCATCTTGCACATTCATGCATGCACACCCTGCACCCCCCAGGGGGTGTCAGTTGTCCCATCACTCACTGAATACATCAGTCATTCAGTGTATCACCTGACAAATTTCCCATGCACACACTGTACACAAAGCTACCATTGTGGACACCAAGTTTCTGCAGGAAGGAAGAGCATATGCTGGAAAGCACAAGGATTAGGAGACCCCTATTTCTGCATAGTCTCTTCAAATGCAGAGAGAAACACATTACCAGACTTGCAGGACAAGTGCCAGCCAGAGCTGCCCTTCACAGCTGCCCTTCAGCTCACTCACCTGGATTCCAAAGTGTCTGTCAGCCACGCCATCAGGGAGCAAGTTCTTTGCCAAGCGAAATTAGTGGTGCAGTCTGGCCTGAGATGCCCTCTCTCTGCATGGGGATGCAAGCAGCTCCTGCCCACTGACATCCGCATCTCATGCTCCTTTAAAAAATAACTTTATTGCTGAAAAATGCTAACCATCATCTGAGCTTTCAGGGAGTCATAATCTTTTTGCTGGTGGAGGGTCTTGCATCGATGTTGATGGCTGTTGACTGATCAGGGTGGTGGCTGCTGAGGGTTTGGGTGGCTTTGGCCATTTCCTAAAATAAGACAACAACGAGGTTTGCTGCATTGCTTGACTCTTCCTTTCATGAACCATTTCTCTGTAGCATGCAATGCTGTTTGATAACATTTTACCCACAGTAAAACTTCTTTCAAAACTGAAGTTAAGCCTCTCAAACCCTGCTACTGCTTTATTAGCCAAGTTTATGTAATATTCTAAATCCTTTGTTGTCATTTCAACAATCTTCACAGCATCTTCACCAGGAATAGATTCCATCTCACAAAGCCACGTTCTTTGCTCATCCATAAGAAGCAACTCCTCATCCGTTCAAGTGTAATCATGAGATTGCAGCCATTCAGCCACATCATCGAGCTCCACTTCTAATTCTAATTCTCTTGCTATTTCCACCACATCTGCAGAGACTGTCTCCACTGAAGTCTTGAACCCTTCACAGTCCTCCATGAGGGTTGGAATCAACTTCTTCTGAACTCTTGTTAACGTTGATGTTTTCACCTCTTCCCATGAGTCATGAATGTTCTTAATGGCATCTGGAATGGTGAATCCTTTCCAGAAGGTGTTCAATTTACTTGGCCCAGATCCATCAGAGGGATCACGATTCATGGCAGCTATAGCCTTATGAAATGTATTTCTTATATAATAAGACTTGAAAGTCAAAATGACTCCTTGAACCATGGGTTGCAAAATGGATGCTGTGTTAACAGGCATGAAAACAACATTAATCTCGTTGTCCTTCTCCATCAGAGCTCTTGGGGGACCAGGCGCATTGTCCATGAGCAGTCATATTTTGAAAGGAATCTTTTTTTCTGAGCAGCAGGTCTCAACACTGGGCTGAAAATATTCAGTAAACCATGTTGTAAACAGATATGCTGTCATCCAGGCTTTGTTGTTCCATTTATAGAGCAAAGGCAGAGTAGATTTAGCATAATTCCTAAGGGCCTTGGGATTTTGAGAATGGTAAATGAGCATTGGTTTCAACCTCAAGCCACCAGCTGCATTAGCTCCCAACAAGAGAGTCAGTCTATCCTTTGAAGCTTTGAAGCCAAGCATTGACTTCTCCTCTCTAGCTATGAAAGTCTTAGATTGCATCTTCTTCCAATGTAAGGCTATTTCGTCTACCATGAAAATCTGTTGTTTGCTGTAGCTTCCTTCATGAATGATCTCAGCTAGGTCTTGTGGATAATTTGCTCAGCACTTGCTGCTTCGCCTCGTAATTTTATGTTGCGAAGACGGCTTCTTTCCTTAAGCCTCATGCACCCACCTCCGCCGGCTTCAGACTTTTCTTCTGCAGCTTCCTCACCTCTCTCAGCCTTCCTAGAATTGAAGAGAGTCAGGGCCTTGCTCTGGATTAGGCTTTGGTTTAAGGGAATGTTGTGGCTGGTTTGATCTTTTATCCAGACCACCAGCACTTTCTTCACATCAGCAATAAGGCTGTTCCGTTTTCTTATCACTCGTGTGTTCACTGGAGTAGCACTTTGAGTTTCCTTTAAGAGCTTTTCCTTTGCATTGACATCTTGACTAAAGGTTTGGTGCAAGAGGCCTACATTCCAGGCTAACTTGGCTTTAGACAGGGCTTCCTCGCTAAGCTTAATCATTTCTAGCTTTTGATTTAAGGTTAGGGACCTGCGACGCTTCTTTCACTTGAACACTTGGAGGCCATTGTAGGGGTATTAGTTGGCCTGATTTCAGCATTGTGTCTCAGAGGGAGAGCTAGTTGGTAGAGCAGTCAGAACACAAAGGCCATTTATTAGTTAAATTCACCATCTTACAGGGGCTTGGTTTGAGGTAGGTCTGTATGTAGCCTTTTCAGACTGACTTATTTCAATTAGTAATATGCCTTTAGGTTTCCTCTGTGCCTTTTCATGGCTTCGTAGCTCATTTCTTTTTATCTTTGAATAATACTCCATTGTCTGGATATAACATGGTTTGTTTATTCATCTTATAGGACATCTTGGTTGCTTCCAGTTTTTAGTGACTATGAATAAAGATGCTAGAAAACATTCATGTACAGGTTTTTGTGTGGACATAACCTGTCAACTCAGTTGGATAAATTGGCAGTGAGACTGTTGGACTGCAGGATAAAAGTATGTTTAGCTTTGTAAGAAACTACCAAACTGTCTCCCCAAGCAGCTCTACCCAATTAAAAAAAAAAAAGATTTATTGATTTATTTATTTGACAGAAAGACAGGGAGAGAGGGAACACAAGCGGGGGTGGGGAGAGTGGGAGAAGGAAAAACAGGCTTCTTGCTGAGCAGGAGCCTGATGTGAGGCTTGATCCCAGGGTCCCGTGGTCATGACCTGAGTGGAAGGCAGACGCTTAACGACTGAGCCACCCAGGCGCCCCAGCTGTACCCAATTTTGCATTACCATCAGTAATGAATGAGAGTTCCTCAATCTCACTAGAATTTGGTACTGTCGGTTTTCTGGATTTTTAGCTATTCTACTAGGTGGGTCATGGTATCTCATTGTTTGAATTTGCGGTACCCTAACAACAAATGATGTTGAGAATCTTTTTATGTGTTCCTTTGCCATCTGTATAGCTTCTCTGATGAAGCGTCTGTTCAGATCTTTTTTTTTCTTTCATAATTGAGATCTTTATTGGTTGTTCTGAGGATCGATACACAGACATTATGAATAATTTGTACACAATTCTTAACGCACATACCAAAAATATAAGAAGCCACGTCGTTTTTTTTCTAAATAGTTATTCTAGTGACATTCCCACTTAACATTTTCAGGCAAGTTTTTCCTGAGAAGATACTAGGTAACAATATCTTCAGAGGTTGATAAGCTGCGCCATCGTAAGTTTCAGTGATTCACATTTCACTATCATGTATCCTACATACTCCAAATTTCAGTCTCTCACAGCACAGTGACAAAGTTATTAGGAAAACTGGACTTCCATGACCAAAGGTCTTAAAGACTGCACACAGTCCGAGAACCAAGGGAAAACCAAGATCAGGCAGCGGTTTCCCTGAAGAAGCAATTCTCCTGAAAACAACATGGGAATCAAAGAGCGGTTTCAAATGTTCAAGACTGATGTGCTATTCCAAGTCAGCAGTGGCATCCACAGCCTATCAGCAGCCCTGGGGATGCCACAGGCTCCCATGGCTCCCTTCTTCTCTCCCTCCAAGTTGTGAATCACCTCCTCTCCATTGCTCCTCTTGCTCCTATTGCTTCCCCCAGTGGGCTTTTCCTGTCTGTCTCACATTCAGAAGCCCTCAGAGAGGATATGATTGGTTCAGTTAGTGCCCAACATCCACGGTGGATCGAGCTGTCTGATACCCCTGATCTCACAGGTCGCAGGCTAGCTTATACATTGGCTGGCTTTGGGAAAGGCACCATCCACCCCACCCCAGCCCCATCCCAGGCTAATTGCCTGTAATGAGGTGCTGGGGTCACATGTATCAGACATGGAGACATAAGGGAGGGTAGGGGCGCCCTGACTCTCAGGAAAGGGGAGGGGCACAGTGCTTATGCAATCTAATTCAGGTTTTTCTTGGGCAAACTTGGTAATAAGATTTTCCCCAATGGCAACCTCTCCTCCTCATCGTCTTTGCTGACAAATATCTACCCCTCCCCCAACACATGAACATTTGAATTAAAAATGCTCCTAAAGGAGAAGGCCACCTGAATCTGAATGAACTTCTGGTCTGGGGACATGTCCCTGCCATAAGGCAACAGTCCGTCCCAGAACTCAATAACGCAACGGTTGCCCTCCCACTCTTGGTCATGACAGATCATAGACACTGTAACTTGCAAAAGAACTTGTCAGCGAGATCAAGAGTAAAAGAGGAAGAGGGTTTATACTGTGGGCCCATTCACTCTGTGCATGGGATTTCTGCTCTTCTGCTGTGTGTATATGCTTTAGGCCTAACGATAATCTCAACTGACATTTGTATAGGCTTTATTTTCACATGCATTCAACCTTATGACATCACACGATGTAGATATCATTATGTCCATTGTGTAGAGGAGTGAACTAACGAGAAGAAAAATTAAGCAGTTTGAGCAAGATGTCACAGCTGGTAAGTGAAACCAAAATTTAAACTACCATGCTATGAAGGTACCAGGGAAAAGTGGTGCTATCATGGCCTCCTCGAGATATTTCTAACAATTGGTGTCTTTGGTTTGGGTTTTAGTTTTTTGTGGGGCGTATGTGTGTGTCTCAGAAATGATCTCTGACAAGTGTACAATGTGAGATGTGATCTGGATGTGGATGTGAGTACTGAGAATGACACAGGATGCAATCGCATATTTGGTATCTTATTTAAATAGCTCATGTTTCCCAAAAAGGAGATCTGACATTATCACTAAAGCAAATGCCATTTTCCATGAATTGTAGCTAGTTTTGTACCTCTAAGACACCTTCAGAAATATTCACCAGCTTCCTCTAGTCTCTGCAGGATAATTAATATATCCTCTTTACCTTCTCTAGCTGTGGTCATGAAGAACGTAGCTTCCTGGGGTCTGAAGCAAGGTATTTACCAAAGGGGAGAAAAAAAATTCTGTTAGCCAAGTTTGCTCCTGGCATGTTTCCCCCTTTTCTTTGTGTGTATTTTAAAACTCACTTCAGTCTTGGGCCAAAATGTTTCATTGCTGTTGGAGCCCAGATCTTTCTAATTTCCACTTGAGGGGTTGTGCTTCACAGTAAAAATCACAGGGGCAATTGTAATTAAAGTGCAGTCACATCTGCATTTCAAATGAACTCAATCCATTTTGGTTCTCATAATATTGGGGGATGAATAAATCATGCTCTCTAAGTTGTGAATGGCTGCAAAACTGAGTCTCAGGAGAGAGAGCAACTGTAGGCTTCAAAAATTCTCTGAGCTATTCTGGGCAGCGAAGGTGTTGCTTTGAGGATTCATTCTAAACCCGGATATTATTCTCTTTTGAATACTTTGAATGGTCCTGAAAAGTTCATCATTGACCGGGAGGGGTTGTATCAGGTTACCTTAACCTTCACACAAGAGTGATCCGCTCTTTCCTTACTTAGAAAAATATATCCCTTGCTTGTGACAGGCAACATGCCAGACATACCACCATTGGTGATTTATTATAAATTGGTAATTTATTGTTTTGATTTTCATCTAAAGAACCTGTCATGGAGGACAGATGGAGCGTGAGTAGTTTTTTATGGGCCATTATAGGGTTGTTTGTGTTTAGTCGCTCTCTGGGTCACCAAAGAGTTTCTGTCAAAACCAAAAGCCAGACTCCTGTTTCTGGCAGTCAGGCAGGTTGGGCGCCCTGTCCAACGCTTCATATTGAAATGACTGTATTAAGTTGTTCTTTTTAAATACATTGTTGGATAGTGCCAAAGTAAGAAATCCACAGAGACGCAAAGCAAAATCACAGACCTTAGGAGTTAAGCAAGTGGAAAGCTAGCTTTCACTTAGAAGGTTTCTGTTGAACAATGGAAAACTTGAGCTTCTCGAGTTGAGTGTGAGAGGCCAGATTAAAATCTTAGAGACCACCCCAAGGAGAAAAGCTGATGCAAAATACCTGCATAAGACTGGGAACCAAAGGGCTATCATTTCTAGAATTAGTTAGGGTGAACCAGAAATAAACCCTAATTGCGGATGGTTAAAGCAAGGAAATTGCCTGTCTAGACTTACTGCTTGGGAAAAGAAAAAAACATTCCCCCGAGAATGCATAGCTATAAATAAGATATTGTATAAGCTTTCAGACTAAATTCAGAAAATCTCTGTAGCCTCTAAAAACCACCAGTAGATAATTTTATTTAAAGTCGTCCCAAGTTGGTAGCACCTCCAGGCTACTGTGAAAAGCAAATGTGAATCCTCTTTAAAAGAACTCAGCATTAGCCCAGGACACAAAGAATTTCCAGAGATAACGGTCGAAGCAAATAAGCTGCTCGTGGCACAAATCACAAAACCCATAAAGAAATAAAGCACTATGTGTGAGAACCAGCACAATCAACAGACAACAAAACAAAACAAAACAAACTAACAAAAAAACAAGTCCTCAAAGAGAACCTGAAAATATGAGGTAGGAACAGCAGATCACACAAAATGACTATGAGGGTATTTTTTTTAAAGAACTATTAAAATAAAAAACAATAGGTGAAATGAAATTTCAATAGATGGATTAGCCAGCAGATTAGAGATAGCTAAAGAGAAGTACAGTAAACTTGAAGATAGGTCGAAAACATGTTCTAGAATGCAGCTTAGTGACATACAGGGGAACAAAACATGAAAAAAGGAGATGGGAAATAGAGAGGCTATAATGATAGGGTGTAACATATGTCTTAATAGACTTTCAGCATGAGGTAGGGAGGAGAGATCATATTTTTAAAAATTACAGATGGAAATTTATCCAGAATAGTGGAAGGACACCAATTTTCAGATCCAAGGAATCAGGTGAATTCCAAGGTGCTAGCAGGTGGAAGACCTGTTATACAAGAAAAGAAATTGATGAATATGTCTGTAAATCTAATGTGCATTTATAATACAAAAAAAGTTAATAATATTAGACTTATAGGTCAAAAAGCAGTGTAGTATTAAAATTCTAGACAACATAAATTGCATGTTGGAAGGGTATTGGTCATTAAAGTTTTTGAAAGCCCTTGTATTTTTCAAGATAGGTTAAAGATGCTTTTTACTTTTAGTCCTTATAAGCAACATACATGTACTTGAAGATCTAGGGTAGCTTTCATAATACTAGAAACTACTCTAAAAATGTAGAAATGGTAAAAGGCTATTTATTGCGGTGCTATGTATAATAGCAAAAGACAGAAAACAACCCATATGTTCATCAGTAGGTGACTGGTTGAATAAACTATGATATAGCCATGCAGAGGGCTTCTATGAAAAGAATGAAAATATAATTTCCAAACAAAGTATACAGAAAAAAATGAAATAAGTGGGTAGGAGGAGGAAAATATAAATAGAAAAAGTGGACAAATGTAAGCATATAATATTACAGTAATGCATACAAATCTGGCATATCAGTAACTATGATAAATGTAAAATGACTAACCCCTACAGTTAGAGAGTGTGAGACTGAGTTAAAATAATCCTATGCATAGGCTGATTACAAGAGGTACACCTATAAGATATTATCTCAAGTGATTAAAAGTCAATGAATGGGAAAATATGTACCAGCTGAATATTAACTCCCTAAAAGCTGACATAAAGAATTTAAAGAAAATAAGTTTCACTGGAGATTCACTAAAGATAAAGATAATGAGGAAAGATTCAATGCATAAGAATGAATGTGTGGGCTCCTGGGTGGCTCAGCTGGTTAAGTGTCTGACTCTTGGTTTCAGCTCAGGTCATGATCTCATGGGTTATGAGATGGAACCCTGCATCGGGCTCCACATTCGGCAGGGAATCTGCTTGAAGATTCTCTCCCTCTGCCCCTCCTCCCATGTGCTGTCTCTCTTGCTCTCTCTCTCTAAAATAAATAAATCTTTAAAAAAAGAAAAAGAATGAATGTGTAGGAAATTCATATTTAATTTCAAAGTACATAAATCAAAAATTGACTATTGAAAGAAGAAACATAAAAATTCATGTTAATAGTGGGAGATTTGTGGAGATAGAGCTCTCCATAGATAATCATAGTGGACAAGCTATAATTGATAAATCAAGCAAACCAAATATTAAGTATATAGACAATATATAACATTACTCCTCAAAATTAGAGAAAACACATCCTTTTCAGGCACATATGGAATGCCTGTGAAAACTGACCATCTTCTGTGGTATATATACACAATGGAATATTATGCAGCCATCAAAAGGAATGAGATCTTGCCATTTGCAACAACGTGGATGGAACTGGAGGGTGTTATGCTGAGTGAAATAAGTCAATCAGAGAAAGACATGTATCATATGACCTCACTGATATGAGGAATTCTTAATCTCAGGAAACAAACTGAGGGCTGCTGGAGTGGTGGGGGGTGGGAGGGATGGGGAGGCTGGGTGATAGACATTGGGGAGGGTATGTGCTATGGTGAGCACTGTGAATTGTACAAGACTGATGAATCACGGATCTGTACTTCTGAAACAAATAATGCAATATATGTTAAGAAAAAAAGAAGAAGAAGAAGATAGCAGGAGGGGAAGAATGAAGGGGAGTAAGTCGGAGGGGGAGACGAACCATTAGAGACGATGGACTCTGAAAAACAAACTGAGGGTTCTAGAGGGGAGGGGGTGGGGGGATGGGTTAGCCTGGTGATGGGTATTAAAGAGGGCACATTCTGCGTGGAGCACTGGGTGTTATGCACAAACAATGAATCATGGAACACTACATCAAAAACTAATGATGTAATATATGGTGATTAACATAACAATAAAATTATTAAAATAAATAAATAAATAAAACTGACCATCTTCTAGGTTATAAAGCTTCCCACATCAGATTTAGAAGGATTGTCATCACATACATATCACCCACAGTGCAATTATGCTGGGGCATATAAACAATAGCAACTATGAAAACCTGGAGAAAATCGTACATCTAGACATTAAAAATAGACCTTTAAACAGCTCATTGGCCCAGAAAGAATTAAAATGGAAATGGGAAAATAGTTGGAAATAAAAAATAATAAAAATATTAGATATCAAGCCTATGGGACAGCAGAGAAAGTAGAAGGATGGAATGATGAAGCATATGGTAATGATAAAGGAAACAAAATTGCCTTAGAAAGAGAAAGATCAACAAAACCAAAAGTTGGTTCTTTGACAAAGTTAAGTAAATAGAAAATCTTTGGTGAAATTTATTAAGAAAAAGAGAGGACAGGGCACCTTGGTGGCACAGTGGGTTGAGCTCAGACTCTTGATTTCGGCCCAGGTCATGACCTCTGGGTCATGAGATCATGCGCTGCATCAGGCTCTGTGCTCAGCGGGGAGCCTGCTTGGGATTTTCTCTCTCCCTCTCCCTCTGCCCCTCCCCACACCTGTCTTCTCTCTCTCTCAAACAAATAAATCTTTAAAAAGAAAGAGAGAGAGAGAGAAAGGAAGGAAGGAAGGAAGGAAGGAAGGAAGGAAGAAAGAAAGAAAGAAAGAAAGAAAGAAAGAAAGAAAGAAAGAAAG
>NW_027397094.1:17160416-17197526 GCF_003265705.2 Callorhinus ursinus
AAGAAAGAAAGAAAGAAAGAAAGAAAGAAAGAAAGAAAGAAAGAAAGAAAGAAAGAGAAAGGAAGAAAGAAAGAAAAAGAAAGAGAGAAAGAGGAAGGGAGGGAGGAAGGAAGGAAGGAAGGAAGGGAGAGGGAGGGAGGGAGGGAGGGAGGAAGGAAGGAAGGAAGGAAGGAAGGAAGAAAGAAAGAAAGAAGAAAGAAAGAATTAAAGAAAGAAAGAAAGAAAGAAAAGAAAGGAAGGAAGGAAGAAAGAAAGAAGAAAGACAAAGAAAGAAAGAAAAAAGAAAGAAAGCAGAAAAAGAAAGAAAGAAAGAAGGAAGGAAGGAAGAAAGAAAGAAGAAAGGAAGGAAGGAAGAAAGAAGGAAGGAAGGAAGGAAGGAAGGAAGGAAGGAAGAAAGAAAGAAAGAAAGAAAGAAAGAAAGAAAGAAAGAAAAGAAAGAAAGAAAGAAAGAAAGAAAGAAAGAAAGAAAGAAAGAAAGAAAGAAAGAAAAGAAAGAAGAAAGCAAGGAAGGAAGGAAGAAAGAAAGAAAGAAGGAAGGAAAGAAAGAAAGAAGAAGGAAGGAAGGAAGAAAGAAGGAAGGAAGAAAGAAAGAAAGAAAGAAAGAAAGAAAGAAAGAAAGAAAGAAAGAAAGAAAGAAAGAAAGAAAGAAAAGAAAGAAGAAAGCAAGGAAGGAAGGAAGGAAGGAAGAAAGAAAGAAGAAGGAAGGAAGGAAGGAAGGAAGGAGGAAGGAAGGAAGGAAGAAGGAAGGAAGGAAGGAAGGAAGGAAAGAAAGAAAGAAAGAAAGAAAGAAAGAAAGAAAGAAAGAAAGAAAGAAAGAAAGAAATCCTTTCTTTCTCAGCTCCCCGCTGAGCACAGAGCCTGATGCAGGCAGGCAGGCAGGCAGGCAGGCAGGCAGGAAGGAAGGAAGGAAGGAAGAGGACAAAGGCCCTAGTGAATTCTACTGGTAAAGCAAACAAGAATACATGCCTACTGAGACAAAATGGGGAAGAATATATGATACACACCCTTACACTAACACATTTTAAAAATAATGGATTGGGGGCACCTGGATGGCTCAGTGGATTAAGCATCTGCCTTCAGCTCGGTCATGATCTCAGGGTCCTGGGATCGAGCCCCACATTGGGCTCCCTGCTCAGTGGGTAGTCTGCTTCTCCCTCTCCTTCTGCCTCTCCCCTTGCTTGTGCTCTCTCTGTTTCTCTCTGAATCTCAAACGAATAAACAAAATCTTAAAAAAAAATAATGGATTGGACAAATTCCTTTAAAATGCAGTCTATCAAGAAGACATAGAAAAGAGGAACAGTCTTAAAATGACTAAGGAGATTGACTCAATAGTTTCAAAATATTGTCTCAAAGAAATATTGAGTCCCAATTGGCTTTACTACCAGTTTTACCATTCAGGAAGAAATAAGTACTATAACTGCCAGATAATTTAAAAAAGGAAAAAAATCCCCAATTCATTCTTTGAGGCTGGCATGACTATGGTAACAAAAACCTGATAAGAACAATATGAAAAAGTAAAATTGTAGGTCAATCTCACTAATGAGTATAAATGCAAAAAACCTCAGCAGAACAATGAAAGCCAGCAATACATAAAAAGATTAATGCATCATCACCAAGAAGGTCTAGGCTTGAGATTGAAAGGCAAATTAAGACCACAATGAGATATCACTTTACACCTGTCAGAATGGGTACAATAAAAGAACCACAAGAAACAAGTGTACACAAGAGTCAGGGTTACAAAGGAACCCTCATGCACTGCTGGTGGGAATGCAAATTGGTGCAGCCACTGTGGAAGACAGTATGGATGTTCCTCAAAAAATTAAAAATAGAATCATCATATAATACAGTAATTCCACCACTGGGTATTTACCCAAAGAAAATGAAAACACTAAATGGAAATGATATATTCACCCTTATATTCATTGCAGCATTATTTACAATAGCCAAGATATAGAAGCAACCCAGTGTCCATTGATGGATGAATGGATAAAGACAATGTGGTATGTATACATTATGGAATATTACTCAGCCACAAAAAAGAATTAGATCTTGCCATTTGCAATGACATGGTTGGAGCTAGAGAGTATAATGCTAAGTGACTTAAGTCAGAGAAAGACAAATACCATATAATTTACACATATATATGTGTAATTTAAGAAACAAAACAAATGAACCCAGAAAAAAGAGACAAACAAAAAGCAGGCTCTTAAAATACAGAGAACAAACTGGTGGTTTCCAGAGGGGAGGAGGGGATGTGTGAAATAGTTAAAGGGAATTAAGAGTACACCAAACTGTGACGAGCATGAGTAACATATAGAATTGTTGAATCACTATATTGTACACCTGAAACTAATATAACACTGTATATTAATTATACTTGAATTTTTAAAAAGGCTGGTTTAACATTAGGAGAGTTATTTATGAAATTCACCACAATAATGAAGGATTAAAAACCATATGATTGTCTCCATAGATGCAGAAAGAATATTTGATAAAATATCACTTCTAATCATGACAAAATCTCTTAGGAAACTGTAATGAGGAAGGAAATTCCACAACCTAATAAAGGGCATAAAAAAGTGTATAACAAACATTATACTTAATGGGGTTGACTCAGAAGCCACTTGAAGAGATTCCTAGGGGCCAAAGTTTAGGACGGTTTGAACATTCCTAAAATTAATACTAGCTATGGATGTAAACACATCACATATATGTAAATACAGAAGTTATTCATGATAAAAACAAACAAACAAATGAATGTATTAAAAATCTCTTTTTTAACTTTTTGAGGAACCTCCACACTGTTTTCCAAAGTGGCTGTACCAACTTGTGTTCCCACCAACAGTGTAAGAGGGTTCCCCTTTCTCCACAACCTCTCCAACATTTGTTGTCTTGCCTTGTCAATTTTTGCCGTTCTAACTGGTGTAAGGTGGTATCTCAATGTGATTTTGACTTGAATTTCCATGATGGCTAATGATGATGAACATTTTTTCATGTGTCTATTAGCCATTTGTATGTCTTTTTTTGAGAAGTGTCTGTTCACGTCTTCTGCCCCTTTTTTGACTTGATTATTTGCACTACTGGGTATTTACCCCAAAGACACAGATGTAGTGAAAAGAAGAGCCATATGCACCCCAATGTTCATAGCAGCAGTGTCCACAATAGCCAAACTGTGGAAAGAGCCAAGATGTCCTTCAACAGATGAATGGATAAAGAAGATGTGGTCCATATATACAATGGAATATGACTCAGCCATCAGAGAGGATGAATACCCAACTTTTGCATCGACATGGATGGGACTGGAGGAGATTATGCTAAGTGAAATAAGTCAAGCAGAGAAAGTCACTTATCATATGGTTTCACTTATTTGTGGAACATAAGGAACAGCATGGAGGACATTAGGAGAAGGAAGGGAAAAATGAAGGGGGGGCGGAAATCGGAGGGGGAGACGAACCATGAGAGACTGTGGACTCTGAGAAACAAACTGAGGGTTCTAGAGGGGAGGGGGGTGGGGGGATGGGCTAGCCTGGTGATGGGTATTAAAGAGGGCACGTTCTGCGTGGAGCACTGGGTGTTATGCACAAACAATGAATCATGGAACACTACATCAAGAACTAATGATGTAATGTATGGTGATTAACATAACATAATAAAATCAATCAATAAATAATAAAAAATCTCTTAATTGGGGGTGCCTGGGTGGCTCAGTCGATTAAGCAGCTGACTCTTGATTTCATCTCGGTTCATGATCTCAGGGTCATGAGATTCAGCCCCATGTGGGGCTGAATTTTCCCCTTATCACTGCTTATAAATGAAAGAATAATAAAATTAGAATATCATATATTTGGAACCCGAAATGATCATCAGTGGCTGTTAACATCTCATAGAGACAGAGAAGTAGATACTACGTGTCTCCTGATGGAACTGTTATACCACTCTCTGTGGAGTAATTCCTCCCACCCTGCCCAAGAATCAAGGTGGAATCAGAGAAGTTCTTTAGAGCTATCAATTTATAGGAAACAGGGAGAGAAGAACATACTGTTAGCACAGAGATGCACTTAGCAAAATCCCAAATGTGGCAAATCCTAAAGGCCAAACAATCTAGTTTCTTCAAGAAATAAAATTGCAAGAGAAAGCGAGGAGGAGAAAAAGGGGAGTGGGCAACAGCTGCCCCCACGAGTCCATCGTGTCCCGGATTTCTTCTCTCTCTCTGCTCCACTCTCCTGCGAGTGAGAGCTGCTTAGTCACGGTCAAGAGATGGCTGCCAAACTTCCAGATGTCCACAACCAGGGAGGAAGAATTCTGGAGAGCCTTTCTCCGATTTGGGGAGGGCAGCCCTTTTCAGGGACTTCCAACCCTGACTCAAGCAGAATTAGGTCTCCTGGAACCCCCAGCTACAAGGGAGTTAGGAGAGATGACTGGTTTCAACTAGGCACATTGTATGAAAGAAAAGTGGCGTTAGGCTAGTTAGGAGGGGGTGGGGAGTGGATACTGAGCAGCAGGTGGCCACTTGTCTCTAGCACAGACAGATGTGTGTTGTCCTGGAGACTCCACTTCATCTGATGAGATTAGAGAGAGGGCTGGGACCCCGATCACAGCTCACGACTTGGAACAGAGGGACATGTCTGACTTGTGAGGTGTGTTCTTATTAACGCTAACCAGCCAGTGTACCGTGCAATAATATACACAATCGCAAACTGGGTTCCTCTCTTCCCCCAATTCTGACTTATTTGCCCAAATGCCATAAACATAAGGAATCATCTTAAAAACTCTACAAGTTTTGGGACACCTGGGTGGCTCAGTTGGTTAAGCGTCTGCCTTCGGCTCATGTTGTAACCCCAGAGTCCTGGGATGGAGCCCCACATGGGGCTCCCTGCTCAGCGGGGAGTCTGCTTCTCCCTCACCCTCTGTCCCGCCCCCTTCATGTTCTCTCTCTCAAATAAATAAATAAAATTTTTTTTTAAAACCTACAAATTTTATTTGCTGCTTTCTAGACATTGGTACCCATTATAGCTGATATTTGGGGGCATTTTTCATTTTTTAGGTGCCATACAAAAGAAGAATTGGGTCATTTTTCTCTTGACTTAACTATTTTCCCTCTCCTTCAATAGAATACTGAGAATGATATAAAATCATGTTATTAATACCATCAAGTCTTGGGATCTATAAGTATTATTAGTCAAATATCTATGCCAGAGAATTAAGCCAAAGCCAGGAAAGTTACTTCTCCCTGTCTCTCCCTATCTTCCTTCTATCCAGAGAAGGAAAGAGAATTTTTAAAAATTAACACATCTTATTTTTTAGGACACATTACGGTTTGCATTGTGTCCCCCAAAAAGATATGTAGAATTCCCCTGTACCTGTGAATGTGACCTTATTTGGAAATAGAATTAAGTTGAGGGCATTAGGGTGGGCCCGAATCCAATGTGACCAGTGTCCTTATAAAAAGGGGAATTTGGGACCCAAACAGCACATGTGCAGAGAGAAGATGATAGGGACCAGGGATATGATGGTGGAGGCAGAGGTTTTACCGGTACAGGTGTAAGCTAAGAACACTAAGAACTGCTAGCTTTCCAGCAGGACTTCCCAGAAGCTACGAAGAGACAAGGAAGGAGCTTACCCAGAGTCTTAGAAGAGTATGGCCCTACCAACACCTTCATTTTGGACTTCCAGCCTTCAGAATCGTGACACAATAAATTTCTGTTGCTTTAAGCCACCCAGTAAACCAACTGCCCTAAGAAACAAATATATAGGACAATTTAAGGTTTACAGAAAAATGGATCAGAAAGCGGAAATTCCCACATATTCCCTCATAACATGCCCTACCCCAAGCGGATTTCCCCTATTACTAACCTCTTGTGTTAGTGTGGTACATTTGTTACAATTGACGAGCCAATACTGATACATTATTATAAACTGAAATCCATTAGGGTTCACTCCCCGTGTGGTACCTGCTATGGTTTTTGTTCAGACATAAGTTTTCAGCTTCAGTGGGTAAATACCAAGGAGCACAATTGCTGGATCATATGATAAGTGTATGTTTTGTTTTGGGAGAAACTGCCAAGCCATCTTCCAAAGTGGCTGTACCGTTTTGAATTCCTACTGGCGTGAATGAGAAATTCTGTTGATCCGCATCCTTGCCAGAACTTGGTATGTAGGTATGTAGCGGTATGTCATTGTCATTTTAATTTGCAATTACCTGATGACATATGATGTGAAGCATCTTTTCATATGCATATTTGCCATCACTATGAAGCTCAGATCTTTTGAAGTTCAGATCCTCTGCTTATTTTTAAGTTGGGTTGTTTATTTTCTTGTTGAGTTTGTGTATTTTGGAGACTATTCCTTTTCAGATATGTGTTTTGCAAATATTTTCTCCTACTCTGTAGCTTGTCTTTCATTTGTTAAACGGTGTCTTTCACAGAGCAGAAGCTTTTAATTTTAATGAAGCACAACTTATCAATTTTTTCCTTCACTGTGTTTTTTGATCTAAAAAGCCGTTGCCAACCCCAAGGTCAACTAGATTTTCTCCTGTTATCTTTTGTGAGTTGAATAGTTTTGCATTTTACACTTAGGTCTAAGATCCAGTTTGAGTTAATTTCTGTGAAAAGTCTGAGATTTGTGTCTATATTCATTTACTTGCACAGACATGTCCAGCTGTCGCAGTAGTATTCATTGAAAAGATTATCCTTTCTCCACTGGATTGTCTTTGTTCCTTTGTCAAAGATCAGTTGACTATGTGTGGCTCTACTTCTGGGCTTTTTATTCTCCTCCATGGATCTATTTGTCTATTCTTTCATCAGTACCATATTGTCTTGATTGCTATAGCTAACATTACGTCTTAAAGCCAGATAGCATTAGTCCTCCAACTTTGTTCAGTTTTGTGTTGTTTATTCTGGGTCTTTGCCTTCCCATATCAGTTTGAAACTTTAGAGTTAGTTTGTCAATATCCACAAAATAACTTGCTGGGATTGTGATTGAGATTATATTGAATTTATTGATTAACTTGGGAAGAACTGACGTCTGACACTGTTGAGTCTTCCAATCCATGTACCTGGGGTCTCTCTCCATTAATTTAGTTCTTCTTTGATTTCTTTCATCAGAGCTTTGTAGTTTTCCTCATATAGATCCTGTACATATTCTGTTACATTTACACCTAAGTTGTGTGTGTGTGTGGTAAGGAAAGAGGATTTTTAAAAGGTATTTTTAAAAGGAAATAAAATTAGAAAGCTTGGCAATTACAGAGAAGTAAAAGAAGAACAATTAAGCTGCAATTCAAGGCATAATTCCAAGTGCAAAATACCAAAAGAAGAGAATATAGTTTGCTAAAAGGCATAAAGAAAACCCTGAAGTCTTCTTTAATGAAACAAACATGCAAAAAACAAGCTGAGAGTCCAAGAATACAGTCTGGGGATGAAGCCAGCTTTCTGCAGGTCAGAGAGAACTCCCCCACCCAGCCGGCAAGGCTCTTAGCACCCCTGCCCCGCACCACTCCGTGAAGTTCATTCCTGCAAGACGAGGAGAAGAGAGACAAAGTCACAAGCAAACCCGCACAGACCCGCAAATCTCTCTTCCACTGGTCAGAAAACCAAGTCAAGACTCTGAGATATCACCTCTTCTGAGAAAACACATGCTCTCGGACAGACTGGGGAAATGCCAATCCCCATCCAAAATCAGACATCTCCTCTCACACATGAGGATAATGGGGACAAAAGAGACATCATTTGTCAAATGTTGTTTATCAAGTACAACTGCTATAAAATTTTCTCCTGAAAAGGAAGAAGTCTTTGTTGATAAGAAGCTCGGTGGCCGAGATTGGACTCTGAGAGCAGGGCTTTCAGAAAGCAAGAAAACAAAGAGGCAATTGAACAGCTCTGGAAAGAAATGAACAGGAATTTTAGGGTGTGGGGAATGCTGAGAACAGAGAGGAGAAGAGAAATATAGAGAAAAACACCAGAGGATGACTGAGCAGTATGGTTTGATATCAGAAGGACTAGACTCCGGCGTGGAATATTCAATTTCCTGGTGTTTGGGGCCATTTCAAGGACTTCTGGGTGCTCTCGCATAGACTGACCCCTTCCTCATCTTCCCAACCATCCATTATTTCTGCTATAATTTATTGCTTTTTGTAAAATGAAGAATGGTGGGGCGGGTTGGAAATCAGGGAAGGCAGGCTGAATTCTACACTGGGTCAGTGTGGCGAAGAGAGTTCTAGGGGGAAGGACACAAGTGATCTCAAAGCAGCAATTCAAAGCCAGACGTGACCACAAGATTGCAAATCTCAGGGAATAGGCAGACATCTTGGAGAAAAATGGGACATGGGGATCAAATGCTCAACTAGGTCGTGTAAGAAAGAAAAAGGCCTCCTCTTTAAAATGATGACAACCAGGGCGCCTGGGTGGCTCAGTTGGTTGAGCGGCTGCCTTCGGCTCAGGTCATGATCCTGGAGTCCCGGGATCGGGTCCAGCGTCGGGCTCCCTGCTCCGCGGGGAGTCTGCTTCTCCCTCTGACCCTCCCCGCTCTCATGTACTCTTTCTCTCTCTCTCATTCTGACTCTCTCAAAAGTAAATGGATGAATCTTTTAAAAAAATAAATAAAATGATGACAACCAACGTTAATTGACTGTTTCTCCTGTTTCAGTCTTTGCATCCAAGCAATTTACCAAAGCATTACCTCCTTTGACCTTATGGCCTATGAAGTTAGGGCTCTTATCATTGTCTTTATTCGCAAATAAGAAAATTGAGACTTAGAGAAAGAAATAACTTGCCCAAGGGCACTCAGCAAGTGACCAAGCCAGGAGTTGAGCCCAGACTGCCCGACTCCAGAGCCCGAAGTTCACCTACGTTGGTTTAAAGCTGTTTCTCTGGTTCACGGACAAGAATGACTCACAGTTAACTAAGAGGTCTTATGATTCACTGGAACTCTTCTTGTCAAGGTCACCAAACCACCTCCTGGTTGCAAAAGCCAATGAACTGACTTCCAGGTCATAAAAGAAACAGAATCCAGTTTTTGCTTCTTTTGTTTTTTTCAGTGACAACAGCTAATGTGAATCTTGCCCAAGCCAGATGCTTCTTCGTCCCTCCTTGGATCTTTATTTTTCTCTACAGCACTCATCTGTATTTGACATTTTACATTTAACTTCTTTGTCTATTGTGTTCTCCTCAACTAGTTGCCCCATCAGCAGAGACTTTTGTTTCATTTTATTAGTACTCAGTCAATATTTGTTCAATGAGCCTTAGTATTTAACCAAGAGTACAACATTTCAGAGATGTGTTGGCAGTTCTTTGAAAAGTTAAACAAGCATCTACCCTATGTCCTGGTAATTCTACTCCTAGGCATTTACCTAAAAGGAATGAAAATATATGTCCCCGTCCCTGTCCCCCTGAAGTCCTGCGTAAGAGTGTTCATAACAAATAAGTCAGATAGAGGAAGACAAATACCAGATGATGTCACTTGTATATGGACTCAACAAACAAACACAAACAGACTTTTAAATACAGAGAACAAACTAGTGATTGCCAGGGAGACATAGATGAGGGGGCGGGAGTAATAAAGACGATTAAGAGGTACAAACTTTCACTTATAAAATAAATAAGCCACAGAGATGAAAAGTACAGCTTAGGGAATATAGTCAATAATATTGTAATAATGCTGTGTGGTGACAGATGGTGACCACACTTATCATGGTGAGCACTGAGTAATGTAGAGGGTTGTTGAATCACTCTGCTGTACCCTTGAAACTGATATAAGGTTGTATGTTAATTATACTTCAGTAAAAAATAAGTAAGTTAGAAAAAAAAGTGTTCATAGCAACCTTATTCCTAACAGTGAGAAACTGGGAACAACCCAAATGTCCATCAACAGAAGAATGGATAAACTATGGTATATCCCTTAAATGAACTAGCTAGCACTCGGCAATGGAGAGAAACAAACCACTGATATAAAAAGCAATAAGCGGGGCGCCTGGGTGGCTCAGTCAGTTAAACGTCTGCCTTCGGCTCAGGTCATGATCTCAGGGTCCTGGGATGGAGCCCCGCACCTGGGCTCCCTGCTCAGTGGGGAGCCTGCTTCTCTGTCTTCCTCTACCCCTCCCCCACTTGTGTGCTCGTTCTCTCTCTGTGATAAATAAATAAAATCTTTTTTAAAAAAGCAATATGCATGAATCTCAAACCCTTATGTTATGTGAAAGATGCCAGACACAAAAAGACACAGATAGATAATGGGAATGTATTATTTCATTTTTTATGACTTTAAAGAACAGGAAAACCTAATCTGATAGTAAATGGGGAGTACGGGCATTGACTGGCAGGGGTCCGAGGGAACTTTCTGGAGTTACGGAAGTGTTGTTCTCAATTTAGCTCTGGGTTGTGGTTACAGAAATGTAAACAGGACCAAAACGATTCAAATGGATCACTTAAGAGGCGTATGTATATTTTATGGGTATAAATTATACCTCAAGTTTTTAGAAACTTGTTTTTAAAATATTAGTCAAAAAAGGTTTCTTTCCTCCTCTTGGAAAGCAGTGGGATCTGGTGAAATAGAATTCCACTTACTAGCTGGGAGATTTCTTAGCCTCTGTTCACTCACAGGTACTATGAAGAACACAATGCTCGCCTGATAGAATTTTTGTCAGGATGAAGCAAGACAAGGTATATATAGTATGCTCAGCATCTTAGTAACGGGCACAAATAAGTGCTCCGACAATGTTAATCCTCTGTCTTGCTATTAAAAACAAAAGACAGTTCTTTACCCTGATTGCTATGTTCCAATCAGTTCCAGGTTTTGGCTATCTCTTATGCCCACTGGCAATTTTCTAAGCATGCCTCTGCCTTTTTGGAAATTGAAAAATTCAGTCCGTAAGACCACAAGTGCTTTTGACCTTGACACAAAGCAAAACTGGGTCAAATGCAATCAATTGAGATACTGGCAAGGTTAAATGTCATTTCTGCCGTGTATTCCCTAAACTTCAGTTTGTTGTTGTTGTTTTTTTTTTTTTTAAGGTAGTGGCGGGATAGAAGGGGCTCATTGACAAAAGCCTTTCACAACTGTCATTTTGATGCTCAGAGTAAATGTCTACTAAAGGTTATGAATTTGGTTGGTGCTATCATCTTATTATTGTGGAAAATAAAAGTAATTATTGGTTGATTTTGTATTATTGACCCGTGTAATGATTTCTGTCACTGTGATGTTGTGCTCCTTGGATCCTGCGTGGTCGTTACATCTTTGATGTGGCTCCCTTCATCCATTTCCCTGAGGGCCACCATGACAGCCAGGGGAGCAGGTAAGAACGCACCCCAACCCCCTCAGGACCTGCCATGAGAGCCCCGGGGCTCTGGGAGGCTGGGGTGGGGGGCAGGCAGATCTGAGGGCTTCAAGCCCACGTCTGAGAACCTGCAGAATCTATGAGGTGGGAGGACCTGTGACAGTTCAGAATCTGGGGGCCCCCAGGCTGGCAGGAGGTGTCCCGACAACCTGGCTTCTGGGAGCATATAAAAGCAACAAACCAAAACAGCTCCACCCTCTGAGACTGTGACCCTACCTGCACCAGGAAATCCCTGTCCATCTCCCCGAGGGCTTCTATCCACCTGGAACCACAACACTGTCTGCTTTATTTGCTCTCCACCATTAGACTTGATCAGAGGCTGGGAGCAGTTGCACACATCTGGAACCATCAAGAAACAGCTAATGCTAAACTCACCCCTTCCCAGTTTGGGCTGCTGGCGTCCCCTTCCAGCTAAATCAGCAGTCCCAAGACACTTGGCCAGCCAGAGCCCCAAGATCTGCCTTCTACCTTCAGGTTTTCCTTGTAGACTGGCATCCCGGGACTTCACTGGAGTAAGGAATAGAGACGTGGGACCCTACTCTCTCCCCATCCCGTCAGTGCCAATGGGGTATTTTGTGGATTAAGATGAATGTTACAAAGCCTCTGTGGCCCTGGGCAAGTTTTTCTTTCTGAGCCTGATTTCCTTTTCTATAAAGTGGGGATGCCACCTCACAGGGTTGTCCTGGGGATTGAGGGAAGAAAGAATAAAGTTCCTGGCATGTTGCCTTCAGAGTAAGCGCTCCACAGATGGCGGCTATTGCTGAGTGTAATTGATTTTATCACAACCTCCTAAAACCTTGCTCTCTCCCTCTCATAATCCCCAGTTAGTATTTCCTCCAGGCTTCAGTACTGCTTTGGGTACCTCATGTTGGTCATACTGGTCCGCCCAGGTTGTTTTGCCCGGAAACTTCTGCACCCACTATACCAGAGAATCTCTCCTTTTCTCAGGTCTCCTCTCCCTTCCAAAGAGATGGAAAACAGGGGTCCAAGAAGATAGGACACCTAGAGAATTCTTCTGCCATCCTGAAAAGTCTTTGTTTTCTCCCATGATTCGGTTTCCCCTTACAAACAGCAAATACAGAACCACTCAGGACCCACCAGGTGAGCAGAGATATAGGAACCAACAGGTTCACATTCGTAAAATCTTTTGATGTCATCTGACACAAACGTTCCAAGATGGTACATGCGAGGTGTTTCATGGTTTTCTACTTTCGCTCATTGTTTTCTTATTCCTTAAGCAGGATGAGTGCCCCAGAATGAGCACGTCTTCCTCCTGGAAGGGTCCGTAGAGATCTGGTCTGTGGCGCCCTGACCAAGGGCCAAGGAAAGGCCTCAAGCAGGGGCTGTGACTCTCTGAAACTGCACCTAATTTTTAGGCATATGCATGTTTTTGGAGAGGGAGGTCCACCGCTTTCATGGCTTCTCAAGGATTCAGTGTCCCAACTTCCTGATTTTACATATGAAGAAGCTAAGGTCTGTAGAAAACAGGTGGGGTTCTTCCAAACTAATTTAAACGTGGTTAATGCCTAAAGGAGGGCTATTGTTAACAGCCATGGGACAGCTGCTTTATTGTTGCCCTGTATCTTTTCAGCCCATTGGCCAGGTCGCCTCTCTCAGAATCTAGCAGGCTTACCGAGAATTTCCAAAGCCTCACTATTACCCATATACTGCACTCTGCCCTGGAGAGAGGGTTTCCAGATTTACTAACAAACCGGCAGCAACAACAACAGGATGCCTCGTTAAATTTGAATCGCACATAAAGCACAAATAATGTTCTAGCATAAGTAGGACTCGCATCTGAAACCCACTTCTAACCAGGCAACCCTCTATGGAGAAGACATAGCCACATAGGCCATGGCCCTGAGCTGCAGCACATTTAAGGAATTGCTAACTAAGAATAGGGTCCTTGGGAGCAGAGACCAGGGCCCCCACACTGGTGGAAAAGTCTGGAAGGAGCCCAAGGGAAGCACATAAATCCATGACCCAGGGCTAAGTAGTATTTTCCTAGGCTAAGTGGGGTGAGAGAAGCCTCTCTAAACTGAGGAAAGCTGAGACTAGGGGCTCAAAAACAGTCTCTCCTGACCTAAAGGCTGTTAAGAGGTTTGGCAGGGGCTACCCCCTCTCCCGTGAAGGAAAACTGGCAGGGCTTGCCCAGGACACAAGGCTCGTATGAACTCCCCTGACACCCTGCAGGAAATGAGGAGAATGTCCCTTCCATAAGTAAAAATTACTTGGAAGAATTACTAAATTACCATTTCTCAATAATAATTACGAACATAACGCCAATCTGTAGAAATTTTGCAAATTTAATTATTAACTATAAAACTATAGGACATGGAAAACTTAATCGCAAATAATTAGAAGCTCAAGGTCTCCAGACTATAAAATAATTGCACCTCAACACTTTGCTTTCGTGGCAACATTGCCACACTAGTTCCATGGCTTAGCTGTCCCGATGTCTTGCTTTCTGTAAAATCGTGGCTAGATTTGACTGCTTTACTTGTGGTATTTTAGGCCTTACGTCTTTGAAAATAAGTTCAAATCCTGAGAAAGTACATTGGCAAAGTTAAATATATCCTGAGAGGGGTGCCTGGGTGGCTCTGTCGTTAAGTGTCTGCCTTCGGCTCAGGTCATGATCCTGGGGTCCTGGGATCGAGCCCCGTATCGGGGCTCCCTGCTCGGTGGGAAGCCTGCTTCTCCCTCTGCCACTCCCCCTGCTTGTGTTCCCTCTCTTGCTGTGTCTCTCTCTGTCAAATAAATAAGTAAAATCTTTAAAAATATATATATATATATCCTGAGAGCTGCAGAAGTATGCAGAAAGGCGTCCGATAAGCTATAGTTGCAAATACATTAAAAGACACTAACAGATGACACACTGGATTTCAAAAAGTAGCCGGAGGCTTGTAGCTCCCCCCATGTTGATGTTATACCAGTGATATCACATTGCTCATATAGGTCCTCTATTTCTTTTATAAGTTATACCGTAAAGTACTACATGTTCATTATAATTCTCAGATACATGGCATCTAAATCACTGAGAGGTTCATGATACTGAGTATCTAAACCTGTCTTCTTCTTTTTTTTTAATTTTAGAGAGAGAGAGCGTGTGCAGGAACAGGGGGAGGAACAGAGGGAGAGGGACAAGCAGACTCTGCGCTGAGCATGGAGCCCGAGGCACGGCTCAATCTCATGACCCTGAGATCAGGATCTGAGCCAAAATCAAGAGTCAGACACTTAACCGACTGAGCCACCCAGGCGCCCCTAAACCTGCCTTTGAAAAATGATATTGTTATAAGGAATATTTTAAAAAGAGATTTTCGGCAAAGAAGACATCCAAATGGACAACAGGCACATGAAAAAGTGCTCCACATCGCTTGGCATCAGGGAAATCCAAATCAAAACCTCAATGAGATACCACCTCACACCAGTCAGAATGGCTAGAGTTAACAAGTCAGGAAACGACAGATGTTGGCGAGGATGTGGAGAAAGGGGAACCCTCCTACACTGTTGGTGGGAATGCAAGCTGGTGCAACCACTCTGGAAAACAGTATGGAGGTTCCTCAAACGGTTGAAAATAGAGCTACCATACGATCCAGCAATTGCACTACTGGGTATTTACCCCAAAGATACAAATGTAGGGATGCGAAGGGGTACGTGCACCCTGATGTTTATAGCAGCAATGTCCACAATAGCCCAACTGTGGAAAGAGTCAAGATGTCCATCGACAGATGAATGGATAAAGAAGACGTGGTATATATATATACATATATATAAAATATTATGAAGCCATCAAAAAATATGAAATCTTGCCATTTGCAATGACGTGGATGGAACTAGAGTGTATTATGCTAAGCAAAATAAGTCAATCAGAGAAAGACAATTATCATATGATCTCACTGATATGTGGAATTTAAGAAACAGAACAGAGGATCATAGGGGAAGAGAGGAAAAAATTAAAACAAGATGAAACCAGAGAGGGAGACAAACCACAAGAGACTCTTAATCATAGGAAACAAACTGAGGGTTGCTGGAGGGGAGGGGGGTGGGGGGATGGGGTAATTGGGTGATGGGTATTAAGGAGGGCATGTGATGTAATGAGCACTGGGTATTATATGAGACTGATGAATCACAGGCCTGCACCTCTGAAACCAATAATACATTATATGTTAATTAAAATGAATTTAAATTCTAAAAAAAAAAGGAAAAAAGAAATTTTGGGGGCACCTGGGTGTCTCAGTAGGTTAAGTGTCTGTCTTCAGCTCAGGTCATGATCCCAGGATCCTGGGATCAAGTCCCAAGTTGGGCTCCCTGCTCAGTGGGTCATCTGCTTCTCCCTCTGCCCCTCCCCATCCCCCGCTTGTGCTTTTTCTCTCTCTCAAAATTGAATAAATAAAATCTTTTTAAAAAAATTTAAAAAAAGATTATATTGGGGTGCCTGGGTGGCTCAGTTGGTTGAACAACTGCCTTCAGCTCAGGTCATGATCCTGGAGTCCCGGGATCGAGTCCCGCATCGGGCTCCCTGCTTGGTGGGGAGTCTGCTTCTCCCTCTGACCCTCCCCCCTCTCATGCTTTCTCTCTCATTCTCTCTCTCCCAAATAAATAAATAAAATCTTAAAATAAATAAATAAATAAATAATTTTTAAAAAGAAATTTTCAAATGAATTTTGTATTATAGTTGGGATAATCTTGGGATTCAGAGATGATATGGATTTTCGTTATCCTTTCTCTAATATTTTCTACATGAGAGAAATAGGCATCAATGTAAGAGACTCTGCAATTTGTTTAGCACCAATAATATTTATTTTATAAATATTGACTGTGTTTTTCTTCAAAACACTTCTGAATCCCTTCGATGCTTTTGGAATCATTATGGACATTGAATTTTGCTTCTTATAACTCTTTGCTAATGATATTAATTTTATGTAAAATGCTATGCCAAACTAGTCCTGAGCAAATAAATTTTAAAATGGGTTTTTAAATTTTAATTTTCAAAAACCTTATTTTAATTCCAGTGTAGTTTAACATACAGTGTTATCTTACTTCCAGGTGTACAATATAGTGATTCAACACTTCCATCATTACTCAGTGCTCATCATGATAAATGTGCTCTTAATCCCCTGCACCTGTTTCATTCCCCGCCCCCGCCCTCCCCCCTCCCTGCCCCGGTCTGGTAACCATTAGATTGTTCTCTATATTTAAGAGTCTGGGTTTTGGTTTTTTGTGCTTTTTGGGGGGAGGGGGGTTGTCTCTCTTTTATTCCCCTCCTTTATTCATTGTTCTGTTTTTTAAATTCCACATATGAATGAAATCATATGTATTTGTCTTTCTCTGACTGACATATTTCACTTAGCATTAAACTCTCTAGCTCCACACATGTTGTTGCAAATGGCAAGAGTTCATTCTTTTTTATGGCTGAGTAATATTCCATTGTGTGTGTGTGTGTGTGTGTGTGTGTGTGTGTGTGTGTATACATACACATATATAATATACACCTATGTATACACACACACACACCACATGGTATATATCTATATCTACCACATCTTTATCCATTTATCAGTTGATGGACACTTGGGCTGTTCCTATAGTTTAGCTATTGTAAATAATGCTGCTATAAATATAGGGGTGCATGTATCTCTTCAAATTAGTGTTTCTGTTTCCTTTGGGTAAATACCCAGTGGTGCGATTGCTGGATTGTAGGGTAGTTCTAGTTTTAATTTTTGAGGAAAACCCATGCTGTTTTCCACAGTGGCTGTATCAGTTTGCATTCCCACCAACAGTGTAGGAGCGTTCCCCTTTTTCTGCATCCTCACCAACACTTGTTGTTTCTTATGTTTTTGATTTTAGCCATTCTGGCAGGTGTGAGATGTGGTTTTGATTTGCATTTCCCTGAGGATGAGTGATGTTAAGCCTCTTTCCATGTGTCTGTTGGCCATCTGCATGTCTTCTTTGGAGAAATGTCTCTTCATGTCTTCTGCCCATTTTAAATTGGATTATTTGTTTTTTTGTGTGTGTTGAGTTGTATAAGTTCTTTATATATTTTGGATGCTACCCCTTTATCAGATATGTCATGTGCAAATATCTTCTCCCATTCAGTAAGTTGTCTTTTCATTTTGTTGATCATTTCCTTTGCTGTACAGAGCTCTTTATTTCGATATAGTCCCAATAGTTTATATTTTGCTTTTGTTTTCCTTGCCTCAGGAGACATATCTAGAAAAATGTTGTTACAGCCAATGTCAGAGACATTACTGCCTGTGCTCTCTTCTAAGATTTTTGTGGTTTCAGGTCTCACATTTACGTCTCCAATCCATTTTGAGTTTATTTTTGTTTATGGTATGTAGCTGTCCAGTTTTCCCAACATTCTTTGTTGAAGAGATTGTCTTTTCCCCATTGCATATTCTTACCTCCTTTGTTGAAGATTGATTGACCATATAATCATGGGTTTATTTCTGGGGTCTCTATTCAATTCCATTGATCTATGTGTCTATTTTGTACCAGTACCGTACTGTTTTGATTACTATGGCTTTGTAATATAACTTGAAGTCTGGAGTTGTGGTGTTTTTCTTTTTCAAGATTGCTTTGGCTATTCAGGGGCTTTGGTGGTGGTGCCATACAAATTTTAGGATTGTTTGTTATAGTTCTGTGAAAAATGCTGTTGGTATTTTGATAGGGAATGTGTTAAATCTGTGTATTGCTTTGGGTAGTATGCAAATTTTAACCATATTTGATCTTCTAATCCATGAACATAGAATGCTTTTCCATTTGTTCATGTAATCTAAAAGTGGATTTTTTAAGTTTACCTTTGGTTAAAATCTAGAATTTATATCTTTATTAAACACTAAGAATTTCTAAAGCAAAATTATATAATTGACTCTTCATAGGATGAGGATATCAACTCAACCTATCAACTGTGTATCCAATAAAATTTCAAATTTATGTTTGGTAAATGTGTTCTCAATACACTCCAACATTTCATTGAAGTTGAAAATAGTTACATAGTTTTTGGATAGTATACAAAATGCCCATAGTTCAAAAGATTTTTTTTCCACATCATTTCTCACCTCGTTTGAAGAAGGTACGGAACCTGATGTGAAGTGTCAGAGCCCAAATAGAGTGAAAAGAGTGTTCCTCTGTCACCTCAGCCTGGCATGGAGTCTCTGACCAGACTGAGGTGAGGAGGGTATCCACATGGGGTGGGGTTGGAGAGGCAGCCCAGTGCTGGGAGTCAGAGCCTGCATGGAATAAAGAGGAAATCCCCACAGAGGGGAAGCCCATCTGGTCATCAGAGTCTGAATAGGACAGTGTATGAGTGGGGGCAGTGTAGCACAAAGAATCTGAGTCAGTGTGAGGTGAGGTGGGAATCTGGCAGGGGAGGTGCAAGTTTGGGTACATACAGGGGAACTGGTCAAATTGTGTAACTATATTAAGGATAATGGGAGCCAGGTGTCTTTACATTTGGAGTAAGTTACAAATATGGAAGGGGGAAAAGAGCTAGAATCAAACCTGTATATTGGATTGGGATTGAAAATAATTGTGTGAACTCAAGCCCAAAATATATAGATACGTAGAAGTAAACACAGATGGAAATGTGTATAAGTATGCACACAAACATATGTGTGTGCACATACACATACATATATTTAATACTGCTCACTAACTTGCTTGGAAACAATGATATCTCAATGGCAATGAGCACACCTAGGGTTCAGATCTTGGCTTCTAAATTTCCTTTTCCACTTAAAAGAACCAGGAGAAGTTAACTGATTCTAGGGCTGGGTAGGAAAATACAAGATAAACTTGGAACATCTTGTTATATTAAAGTGTTCAAAGAATGATGAGTACTTGTCAAAAGGACACAAAAGTCAGTTTGAAGGGGCCCCTCCCGGTCAGACTGGAGACAACATAATCGTCACAATAAATAATGATGGTAACAGATTATAAATCATTTAAAAATAGGAAAATGTATGCCCATACAAATATTAAAATAAATAATAAATCAAAAGTTTAATGAGGGATAGTAAATTTAAATAGTGTTAAAATACCACCCCACTAAACACTTCTGAATTTTGAAAGGGAAAAGTATAACTTCACAGCGAACACTGGAACAGTGCACCTTAACGAAGTGATCAAAATTAACATCATCAATGATGGGACAAACCAAAATCCTATGCCACCTAGGATGCAATGAGAACACAGAGTCACTTCTGTGTTATTTCTGTCAAGAGACATAACCTGGATCTAATCATGAGGAAACATCAGACCAACCAAAACTGAGGAACACTCCAGAACATAACTTTTCTGTAATCTTGAAAAGTGCCAAGTTTACAAAGGTCAAGAAATGACTGAAACATTGTTTCAGACTGAAGGAGACCAAGACAGACTGCAAATGCATGCATCCATCATAGATTATTGGGACAATTGCCGGAATGTGAAGGGGGTCTGTGGATGAAATGACAGTTATATATCCACGTAAATTTCCTGATTTTGATGCTTGCAATGTGGTCATGTGGGAGAATATTCTCATTTGTAGGAAATCCACAGTAAAGTGTGCAGGAGTGATACAGCACTCATGTTATTAATGAACTCTCAAATGGTTTAGGAAAATAAAGCTCCTCGTTATTTAAGTTTGTGATTGTTTCAAAATAAAAAATAATAATGTACAGAAGGGGGAATATAAAATGTCCTAAATATGTTTTAAGTAATTTCCTTTAATCTACTGTGTTTTCTATGCACATCTGCAGCACAGTTGTATTCTTGGCCCAAATTATTTCTTACTAAATTTAGTATTTGTGTTTTGCACACTTTGTAAGTGTTTTGACTTAGAATTTGTAAGCATTCAAAGTAATATGCAATAAAATTTTAAAGTAATAAGTAAATCTCATGTGAAGTAATATGTACGTAACAGGTAAGTAATTTATACACCAACTAAATCCCCGTATCATTGAAAGTAGCTGCTATATTTCAACTAGTGGACCATTTTGCAGTAATTCCTAACTTATTTCTGTGTGATATTTTGTGGCTTATTAATGATCAATGAATATTAGCTTTTAAAATGATTGTGACACTATGGAAGCACATATACATTGGAAACTCAAAATGCCGTTCTGTTTTTAGTAAACAAATCTCAGAAGATATGATCAACAAATCAACTTCAAAAGATCAAATTTAGCTAGTCTCTAATATCAATGGTGTCTCATTTTCCATTTTAAGATACAATCGGTACATGAATCAGAAAAGCAGCTTTGTCTAGAAGCAGTTTATTTTAGAAATTGTTTGGGTGAAAAGGCCTTTCCTTTATCCAATGTATTTTTGTTGCATAATCAAAGCAGAACAATACACAGACATCTCCCACTTAACATTAGTTAATCCATTCTTGAAACTCAGATGCTCTGAATAACAACAAAAATAGTCTTTTGCCCCATTATTTTCAATGGGAAAATTTATTATCCATTATATGTCAACAGGAAATCCCAAACAACTTACTAAGACCTAACTAGAACACAGTGAAATGCCAACATGTAAGTAACAAACTCATGAGGGGATATAAATTGTTTACAACGTTGTTTCCTGGTCACCTATCAATATGCCTGCTCTGTATTCAACAGCATGTAGACTTTGCATGCAATAGTACATTGCAATACAGCACAGCAAATAACAGACATCAACAAATGAATCTAATAGAGAAAATGCAGATAGAAGTTTGCAATAAATTAAGGCAATTTCCTGCAATGCTACTCACCAAGGGAGGTGGACGCTCAGAGCTGACAAAACTTAAGAAGCCTGGCTCCTGATAAATCTACAGAGAAGGTAGGTGACATTACAGGATGAGGAAATTGTCAAGGAGAGCTCTGTTTACACTCTCAGCATTTATTTCTATAAACTTCTTTATAGGGTGCTACAGAGACATAAGGCCACGTCTAAAAAGCAAAGCTTCTCATCCTATGGCCTCGGGTCAAGAACAGGGATAGTGATGCTTATGTCAATTTCAACCTCCAGTGTCCAGGGGTTTGATGTGATGCTCTTTCAGGTCTTCCCCATAGTCTTTCTCAAGCTCAACGGCCAATAATCCCACAGCAGGAGATTTTGGGGATTTCTCTAACTTTTTTTTCGCTATCTCTTCTAAGCCTGCTTCCTCTGCGAGAGTCAGAGCTTTGCCTGGGCATCCACCACCTCTTAGAGTCTTTGAAATCAGCCACAAATTGCAGTGCTGATTCCTTCCATGACCACATATCATTTATAGAAAAACTCTTTGTTATGCCTTGCCAATAATAGTGAAAGCATCCACAACCTGGACCAGGTTTGGGAATGTTCTCCCATGAACGTGAGCAAATGTCTTTATATTGAAGAACATGTACATTCTACAAACGTTGGGCTCTATTGCAAAACCGATACATAGGGTATGACCCTGCTGGAAGGAGGTACTTCATTTCCATCTTTCAGAAAATTGGTATGACATAATGATTTTCATAACAAAGAAGGCATCTATCAAAAAATTGTCATAATAAGCAATAAATTGCCCCTTTGGAGTCAACAAATTAATAATATATATGTAATATATATATTTTTTCCTTAACCTACCTCACCAACTCATCACCACGCTTACTGGAGTAAATCCGATCTCTTCCTCCCCCACAGGAGATGAGAGAAGAGCTGTTCACACATGTGTATAGACTTCTCATTCCCTCTTGCTCTGCCCCCATGTAATGCTCTCCTCTCCACCCAGAAGTTCCTGGGTCAAATTACACAACGTGGACAATTTTGGGTCACTACATCCTTTTGTCTTTTTCTCTACCTGAACCCTCTGGGTGATGAACAACTCTCTAAAACTAATTTTGTTGCCATATGCTAAGATTCTGTTTCATCCTCCCAGTAAAGTTCAGTATTTTTCCCTAAAGTTTGGTTTATCAGTATTGTTAACCTGAAAGGTAGCTGCAAACATTGACCTTGATTTTTGGAGCACTAATGGCTAAAAGAATTTTGCAATGATATCAATTATAAGTGAAATCTATTTTTAAAGCTTTGGGTTGGCGAGTCTGGGGTGAGAGGTCTGGTCCTAGAGTTGTACATTCAGACTCGGATGGATGCATCACAGATCAGCAGAGCATTAACTGACGGCTCCTGTCTTTTTTAATAGTTAACCGTGTATGTCTTTAAAAACCATCTCTATCCTCCCACTTTGGAGATTAATCCTAGGAATTAGTGGTACAAATCAAAGTGTCCTACCTCTCTTTTAAAAAGTCTTCTCCAGGGCACCTGGGTGGCTCCGTTGGTTGAGCGTCTGACTCATGATTTTGGCTCAGGTCATGATCTCAGGGTCATGGGATTGAGCCCTAATAAGGGCTCTGCACTCAGTGGGGAGTCTGCTTCTCTCCTTCTCCCTCTCCCTCTGCCCCTACCCCCACTCACATGTGCACTTGTGCTTTCTGTCTCTGTCTCTCTCCCTCTCTCAACAAATAAACAAATCTTTGAAAAGTCTTCTCCAAAGTGAGTTTGAGAAATAGTCCAATAAAGGGCAGGGATATTTGAAGTTTTATCTGTATTTCATGTCATCCATTTAAATATTTACCTTTTGCATATCATATATAATGCACATAATAATTTAGTACAGTAGTAGAGTCTATAATTTATCAAAAATTTGCTTACATTGGTGATATGTCCTCATTTTTTTTTTTTTTTTTGGTGAAAGAGAGGCGCATGATAACAAAAGTTTGGAGACCACTGCTCCAGGGACCTAGATATTTCCCTAAGTCCTGTTTCCTTCCTTTCCTTCCGGGCATCATTAGACCCCCTTTACTGCCACATCTGCTCCCTGAAATATGCCCTGTGCAGCACCTAGCTCAAATCCTTAACTCGGGTCATCACTGCAGGCTGTACTGGGATTACCTTAGGGAAAAGGGTGGCTCGCATGGGTTTGCTGTGTCACCTCCATGAGGAGTCCTTGATACTGAACAGCCAGTGCACCCCACATTTGCAATCATAGGCTCTGGAACCAAAGTGGGCATAGATCCCAGCGGGCCCCTCAGTAGCTTTGGGAGAGTTGTGTGACTTCTCGCCAAGACTCAGTGCTCATCTATAATATGGAGAAGAAAATAGTGTGACCCTCAGTGGGCTGTTGTAAGGATCACGAGATCATTCGACTCAGGTGCTCTGTGGTAGCTGGCATATAGTAGGCCCTTCATAAAAAGTTGTTCCATTGATATCAGAGTTACCATTACTCATACTAACAAAACTGATCATTTGAGATGACTCTCAAGCAAGGTCTCTTTGCCTGGATTTCCAAGATTAACCTGCTTCAAAATGAATTCTGCTCTACTGTGAAGAATGAGCTAACCAGCAGGTTTCTTCTGAATCTTTTCTGAACTTTTTAGGATCCTCCCTGGAGAAAAGTTCTAAAGGAAGACAAAGTGCAGAAATACTCTCGCTTCAAAGGATGTGTAGGAAATGATTAATTTTGACAAAAAATAGTGCCGTGGCCATAGAAGATGCTCAGTGAAGCCTGCTGTAGACAGAATGTATCCCTCCAGAATTCATATGTTGAAAACCTAATGCCCAAAGCGACATTACTAGGAGATGGGGTCTTTGGGAGATGCTTAGGTCATGAGGGTGGAGCCCTCATGGGTGAGATTAGTGTCTTCATAAAAGAGACCCCACAGAGATCCCTCACCTCCTCCACCTTGTAAAGGGGGTCTAATGATGCCCAGAAGGAAGAGAAGGAAACAGGTTATAGGGAGAAGATGGTCATCTGTGACCCAGGAAGTGGGCCCTCGAACAGACATGGAATCTGCAGTGCCTTGATCTTAGACTTCCCAGCCTCCAGAACTATGAGAAATAAATCTCTCTTGTTTAAAGCACCCAGTCTATGGTGCTTTTGTTACAGCCACCCAAACTAAGATAACGCTTGTCTCTTATACCGAAAAATAACACAAATGCTAACAATAATTAAAAAGACACATTGTGGCCAATGACATGTAATGAACATCATCTCACCTCTATGGAGCCAAGAACTTAATTAGGTTTGGACAACTCAGTAGAGTATGATTAAAACAAACATCAGCAAGATGTCTAAAGGTTCAAGTCCTCTGCCTGGTACTTTTCTGCCAAAACAAAAGAAAAGCTCTGGGCAGGTTTTGGTTGCCACTGAGCACAAAATGGCCAAATTCCAGGTTAGAAAGCTCTGGGGTTTGTTTTAATTGTGGATGTGTGGAATCACATAGAAGCTCTCTTGGATCATTCCAAAGGATGTTTCCCTCAAAGGTTGCAAATACATCTCAGGCTACCAACTAAGGTGCACAAAAACAAATATACTTTTAGCATTTTTAAATGGGTCTAAATTTCAGTTTTGGATCCAGTTTCGACTATTGTTATGGGCTCAGTTGGCGGCCCCCAAATTTCTATGTTGGGGTCCTAACACCCAGCACCTCAGAATGTGACAGTATCCAGAGACAGGATTTTTAAAGAGGTGATTAAGGGAAAAGGAGTTCATTGGTGGTGGGCCCTAATCCAATAAGACTGGTGTACTTATAGGAGGAGGAGATTAGGACACAGACAATACACACCAAAGGGCAATCATCTGAAGACACAGTGGAGAAGACAGCTATCTGCTAGCCAAGGAGAGAGGCCTTTGAAGAATCAAACCCTACTGACACCTTGATCCTGGACTTCCAGCATCCAGAACAGTGAGAAAATAAAATGTATGTTGCCTAAGACACCCAGCTGTTGATATTTTGTTTATGGCACCCTAAGCAGACTACCTATGATTCAGAAATTTGAGGACAGTCCCGTGAACTTTATCCTAAAGTTCTGTTTCAGCCTGAGGGGCTTGCGTGATGCTACTGTGTCAGGGCAGGAGGCTCATGGCATTCACCCCACTGGTCACTGAGACACCGCACAGCTGTTCCCAGGGCTGGCTACATAATTTGCAGGCCCAGTGCAAAATGAAGATATAGGGCCCTTTGTTCAAAAGCATGGACAAAGTGTTGTTAAATGTACTAAAATAGAAAGCTCATTTCCTCCATGGTCTCTCTTCTGATGTGTCATGGCTGCTATTTTCTATTTTCATTTAATGGCATTCTAAGTAAATAAAAATTTTGAAATGTAATTATGAGCATGAATTTTGCCATTCATCCTTGTATGGTGCAATGCCAGTTTTAAATAATTCACACATGGACTCTACAGCTGGTCCCTGCCTATGTGCCCTCTTCTTATCAGAACGGTGGAAATCCCGCACAAGACCAGCTCATCTGTCTTCACCTCAGCTGGTGACACAAGCATGTTCCACTGACCCTCCCGCCCTGGGCTTACTGATGAGTAAGGAACTTGAAAGCACCAGGAGCAGTGGGCTGCCTTTCTTTCCCTTCCCTCTAAGTCACCGCTTATAAGGCTTGGCTAACACAGGGAGGTAACATGAGTGAGAAAGGATAGGCCAGGGTTCTGGGCTGTTCACAAGAGGCCACTGCCTTCTCCCGGGGCTCAAAGCAAGCTCTGGTCCGTAGGCACAGCGTGCTCTTGTGGACTCCGTCATAGATGTCACGTGCTCAGCTGGTCTTGCTGAACCCCAGGGACGGGGTGTCCACTTTAATGCTGTGCTCACCACGCAGGGTGAGCAGTATATGAAAATGAAGAGGCAAGGAATGGTGCATACGCATAGAGGGCTGTCTCCTCCGCTCATGCACGTGCTCCACTGTCCCATCCACTTCACTCACAAAACACAAGCTCCAAAATAAAATTTAAGAATTACTAAACAGTTAAATTCCCCCTGGGACCCTTCTGAGGGTGGAGCCTTCTGGGGGCGGGGCCTCCTGAGGGTGGGACCTCCTGGGGGTGGGGCTCTTGAGGGCAGGGCCTTATGGGATTGGGGACCCCCCTGGGGGCGGGGCCTTCTGGGAGCAGAGCCTTGCGGGGGGGCGGTCCCTCCGCAGGCAGGGCTGAGCGCACCTGCAAAGCGGGCCCATAGTGAAGCTAGCCCTGTCTCTCCCTCTGCTCCCTTTCCCCAGGGACCTTTAGGCTTTGGAGACTAAAGTCAAAATTAAAGAAATATGTCTGATTGGTTTATAGCTGTGGTTGGATAGTGTTTTTTCAATATTAATTGACTGCTTCTTCTCAGTATTTGTCAAACTCTTCCCAAATCGAGGCTTTCTCTTAAAAAGCAGTGCAAGGCTGGCCTTTCAACTGGGTCAAGCTGTTTGGTGATTCTCTGTAAAAACCCACCCCTCTTGCATTCATTGCTCAGGAGGGTAGTGCTGCATCCTAGGATAAATATAAATATATGTCAAATGTGTTTATATATTATATTTATGTGTATACATTGAATTCTATGTTTACACATATGCATATAAAATTAAATATTATTTAAAATGCTGTTTTGCCCTTTATTTTGGTAAGATGGAACACATTTCCATCAAGAGATTTTCCTCAACTTCATGATAACAATTTAACATTGTCTTAATTAATCCTCACAACACCCCCCTTTCAGGTGTTACAATTAAAGTTCAGTGAAGTCCAATCACCGTGCCTGAGGTTATACACCCAGCACGTGGCCTTTTGCCACAGTCCAGCAGCCCAAATGGAGGAGTGGGGGTTGAGTGTCTTTGGCCAGAGAGACAAAGCTGGAAGATGAAAAGAAGGGAAGTCTTGATTAGTCTTTCTTTTTGGCCCCAAAAAGAGGATTTAGAAAGAGTCCTATTTCCCAAAGGAGGAGGCACCCCATGGGTCCTGGCTGGGCAGGAGTCTGAGAACAGAAGGAAAAACTCCCATCACCAAGGAGAATGAGCTTCTCCTTCATACAAATGGTACAGGCTCCCCCTCACCTGATACATTTCTGTCCACTAGTCATCCCCCTACTCCCTCCCCATATAGCATTCTCAGGAAAAGGCTGATAAACGCATTCAACCTGCAGAATTATAGCAAATGAGATAACATGTTGACCCATCCTGGGAGCTTTTGATAATTATGAGGGGCCAAGTCATCCTAGGGCAAATGCATACACTTCAAGAACCAATAAGATGACTCCAAGAGTAACATAAAGGATAGTGATCATGATTGGTCCAAAAATATTTCTGGGAGTCCCTCTTAACATCCCTCCCATCATTTCTTCTTATCTCCAAGTGAATGGTACTTAGGTGTTCTGAAAGAAATATGGATGACATAGTAAACTGTACATGACCCCTGCAGCTTAATTCATCCCTGAACAACAATTAATACTGATGGTTTGAAGGATGGATACTTTCCTGGGCAGGGGAAGGAGCTGAAGCAGAATGTATGAGGCGGCCCTTCCTCCCTGGATATAAATAATTAAACCCAGTAGCTACCCTTCATGCACAGCCACTGTGCTTTAGGTATTGTTGATTATCCCTAAATGGGAATGAGATGGGAGTGGTGGGGGGAGGGGGGGGTGGAGGGAGGAGAGCAGGTGACAGTCAAAAAACTATGGTAGCTGCCATTAAGGGTCCAACCTGGTATTAGACTGAGTTCGAGTCCTGATTCCATCACATATGAGCTGTATGAACTTGGAAAACTGAGCTCACCTCTTGAAGCGTCAGCTTTACCACTCTTAGAGTGAAAACAGTGAGTAATACTGACCCCACAGGGCTTGTTTGGAGGATTAAATTAGATACTGCCCATTTAGCACAGTTCCTGGCAAAGAGAAGGCACACATAAAAGTTGATTAACATTTTTATGGACCTCCAACTTTTAGCCTTCTATAAAGAACCAAATGATATCTCTGAAAAGTACCAACTACTTCCAATGTTATGGGAAAGTGGTATCTTGTTGCCCTGATTAGAATAAAGTGGAAAATCTTTCTTGTTTAAGCCTTGTTGAAAACTTTCTTAAACTGTCTGCTCACTCTTCTGCTTTAGTAATTAGAACAAATGTTAGAAACTAATGGTTTTCTGATAATTGAGTTGCTCATCGTAACCCAGGGCACTTCAACATTAGTGTTTATAAAAAAATTACTGCAAATGAAGATAAATGGTGAGAGGTTGCAGTAAATTTGATGAAAACCCTGACATGAGTGTTTCTTCTTGTGATTCTCTATTTTTCTCTCCTATTAGAGGGCAGATTACATTCTACTTAGGTGATGGTTCAGGTATGCTACGTGGTTTTGCAGGTGCCCAGGCTTTCACAGACAATCTTGGAAGAACCATCATTGTCACTGTAAGAAAACTGAGGGACAGATGTGGCTTTAACACTAAGCCTACAACAGTGTATCAGTTCAACAATCTACATAGAATTCAATCCTGAAAGTCTGATTGATACTTTATTTCTGTCAGTGCCAGCTATAGGAATGTGAATTTAGAAATGCTGAGAAGGTCCCCCTTCTAGCAGGGAATATCTAACCCGGTTTCTTAGAATACCTGAGTTTCTACCACTGAGCAATCCATTCTTTTGTGTAAAACAACTGCCTGGGTTTCTCCTTTAAATGCTAATCAACTTTAGGGATGGTACTCAGATCCCTTTCTTTTATTGGAGAACAGTGGAGTGGGGGTTGGGTGTGCTTCAAGAGGGAAAATGTCTGCAAGGGGACAGAAAAAGGATACAAATGTGCAAAATCCCATTTTCTAAGAATGTAAAAAGCTAACTTCCAAAATGTACTTTTTTCTTTGCTCTAAATATCTCACAATGTTCACTTGTTGAAAGCAATTGATTGAAACCCTGGGAAGAAAAGGTAGGTTGAAGCACTAATCAGAGTTTTTGTGCTGCTTTGCAGGGGTCTGGCTGCACTAAATTATTTCAAGGAAATATTAATTATAGAAACCACTCAGAAGAAGCCATTTACTTACTTCCTTTTTTTAAAGATTTTATTTATTTATTTGACAGAGAGAGAGACAGTGAGAGAGGGAACACAAGCAGGGGGAATGGGAGAGGAAGAAGCAGGCTCTCTGCTGAGCAGAGAGCCCGATGTGGGGCTCCATCCCAGGACCCTGGGATCATGACCTGAGCCGAACGAAGGCAGATGTTTAACCGACTGAGCCACCCAGGCGCCCCTACCTACTTCCTTTTCAATGGCCCTTAATCCTTCCCCCAAATTCTCACATGCCTCCTTAGCTGACACAGAGTCCAGTCCCATCATTATAATCACTGCCTGGTACTCTAACCCCCATCATACATACCTGATAAAGCCCCACCTTGGTAGAACCCAACCCTCTGTCCACCCCACGTGTCTGCTCCTGACAGCTGAACAGAGTTGAAGAAAAAAGCAACCATGCTGTCAGGTTTCATATTAAGTTCTCAACCACAAATCTAAGTATGCTTCTCTAACCGACTGAGTCTCCACTCTCCTCATGAAATATTTTGACTGTTTCACATCTTCTTTTCTCAAACCTTTAAGCCAGGAATTCTCAACTCTGGCCACACTTTCGAATCACCTGGAAGCCTTTAAAACACAGCAGTGCCCAGGTCCACCTCCAGAGAATCTGATTTAATTGAGGTACAACAGGGCCTGGATATGAGTGTGCTTTTAAAATTCTCCAGGTGATTCTAATGTGCAGCCATTTTGTGCAGAGTGAGAGCTGAACACCTTCCATCAGACACCTTGATGACCTTCTGATGACTTCACTGAGAAAAGCAAATGGGGGGCCGGCTGGGTGGCTCAGTGGTTAAGCATCTGACTCTTGGCTTAGGTCATGAGCTCAGGGTCATGGGATCGAACCCCATGTCAAGCTCCATGCTCAGCGGGGAGTCTGCTTGAGATTCTCTCTCTCCCTCTCCTTCTGCCCCTCCCCCTGTGCATAGGTGTGTGTGCATACTCTCTCTCTCTCAAATAAATCTTTAAAAGAAAATCAAATCAGTAGGGAAAGAAGACCCACAGACTCCCACTAAATTTATCTGCTTGGGCCCCTTACTCCAATCCTTTCTGAGTGAGGACAAGCCCCTCCACTTGGGGTTTCTTCTCATTTCCCTGATCTCTAAATATGAATGTACTCCAGGACCCATCCTCAGACCTCTCCTCTGTCTCTACTAAGTCCTTGGTGACTATCCATTTTCTACCATCTACCTGCTGATGACTCCACATTTCTACCTCCAGGCCAGATCTGGATCTTGAACTTTCTTCTACTGCCTGCTTTCTAGATCCACCTAGATGTGTTAAACCTAACATGTTCAAAACCAAGCTCTTATTCTTCTCCAACTCTGCTGTTCTGTTTGCAGCTCAAACAGAAAACTATAGAGGTCATTCTTGATTTATCTCTTTCTCTCACTGCCCACATTTAATTCTTTGGTAAAAGCTGTGGATTCTATCTTCAAAATATATTCTAAATCTGACCAGTTCTCATCACTTCAGTTACTTCCATTCTGGTCCAAAACACCATCTTCCATAGCCTGGGTTATTGTAATAGTATCCTATCTGGCCTTCTGGATTCCATCTTTGCTCTGTTCTAATTTATTTTCCTCTCAGCAGTGAAAGCGACCCATTTAAGACATAAGTCAGATCTTGTTATTTCTCTGCTCTAAGATCTCCAGTGTCTGGAGTCTTAGAAAATTTAACACTCAACTTCCTTCTCAATTCATCTCCTACCACTTCACTCAGCTCTCTCTGCCTCCACTCACCAGCCTTCTTAGTGTTTAATAGAGTACAGCGAGTGTGTGCCTCCCCTGGGGGGGTTGAACTTGTTCCCTCTTCCTAAATGCACCTGTCTTGCTCTCTGAATCCACTCAAGGATCTGCCAATGTCCTATCAGGGTACACACAACCAGCACCAGCACCATCACAATCAACATAATTTCTGTCCCTCTACTTTTTACCCCTTATCAACAGCTGACACATTACATATTTATTTGTTTATTATTTTTTTTTTGGTCTATTCTGTCTCCTCTACTTGGAGGTAGGTGCTATAAAAACAGTATTTGTGGGTTGTATTTTCTGATTTATTCTTAGTGCCCAGAAGAGCATTTGACACACATAATAGGTACTCAGTACATAATTGTTGAATGAATGAATGAATGAATCAATCAATCAATCAATGGAAATATCAGGGTATCTCAATCCTAAGAGAGATTTTTTCCCAAGAGTATTCTATAGCATTGCCTTATTTCATTCTCTGCATTTCTGGGTTGACTAGTAGATAAATTCATCATATAAAATCAGTTTGAGCAAGGTTGGATCCTTAAGCTTCTATGTCAGATAGGACTCCAAATGTCACAGTGTGCCAAGCACATTTGCCTCCAACCTTCTTCCCCATATGTTGGTCATGGTTCAGCTGCTGTGGCATGGTTCAGCTCTTTCTTTTCTCCTCCTGTCTCAGTTCCAGGAGATTCTCCTTGGCTCTGGCCCCCTCCATGGGGGTGATGAAGGCAAAGAGGGAGAAGGAGCAGCAGTCCTGACTCACCTCTGCCTTCTCCATTCATAGTGGTCCAGCAACACATAGCCTGTGTGGTACAGGACTGGCCAGGTCAGTCTCTGCCACCTTAGGACTTTTGTTCATTTTTGTTCCCTGCAGCAGCTTGGCCATTTGCAAAATCAAAAACTGTAAAAGTACCAACAGGAAGCAATACACCATATTTTATGGATTCTAAGATGCCCCTCCCCTCCCATTTTCTTTCACATCTCCAATGTCAGGAACTGTCTTATAGTTGGTGCTGAGCAGGTGGAAGTCCCTATAAAGTTACTATAGCCTGATTCTGTGCCATTTGGTTACTATTCCGAGGGCACGCCTGACCGTCTATATCCCTTGGCATGCCAGGCCACAGGCCTTTTGAGGACCATTTGAAGAAGGAAAATAAACTGGTTATTATATGTAAATCTTGGATAAGGCAAGAAAATAAAAACAAAGCCCCACCAGCATCAAACCATGCAGAATGGAGGGGCAGCAACTTGGATGACCTCAGAGTACTTTTATAAGAAGGGTAGCATGCAAAGCAATCTTGAGAAAGAACAACAAAGCTGGAGGTATCACTATCTCAGATTTTAAGCTATACTACAAAGCTATAGGAATCAAAACAGGAGGGTACTGGCAGAAAAATAGACACATAAATCAATGGAAACAGGATAGAGAGCCCAGAAATAAATACACAATTACATGGTCAATTAATCTTCGACAAAGGAGGCAAGAATATGTAACGGGAAAAAGTCTCTTCAAAAACGGTGTTGGGAAAACTGGACAGCTACATGCAAAAGAATGAAACTAGACCACATTCTTTCACCATACACATAAAGACACTCAAAATGGATTAAATATCTAAATGTGAGATCTGAGGGATGCCTGGCTGGCTCAGTCCATAGAGCATGAGACTCTTGATCTTGAGGTGGTGAGTTCAAGTCCCACATTGGTTGTAGAGCTTACTTAAAAAAAATAAATAAATATGAGATGTGAAACCATAAAACTCCTGAAAGAGAATAGGCAGTAATCTCTTGGAGGTTGGCTTTAGCAACATAATCGTGGATATGTCTGCTCAGCCAAAAGAAACAAAAGCAAAAATAAACTATTAGGACTACATCAAAATAAAAAGCTTTTGCACAGTAAAGGAAACCAACAACAAAACCAAAAGGGAACATACGGAATGGGAGAAGATAGTTGTGAATGATAAATCTAATAAAGGATTAATAGCCAAAATATGTAAAGAACACCAACCCCCCCAAAAAAAACCCAACATATAATTCAATTGAAAAATGGGCAGAGGACCTAAATAGACATTTTTCCAGAAAATACATACAGAGGTCCAACAGACACGTGAGAAGATGCTCAATATCACTAGTCATCAGGAAAATAAAATCAGAACCACAGGGACATCTATAACCTTATACCTGTCAGAATGGCTAGTATTGAAAAGACAAGAAAGAACAAGTGTTGGCCAGGATGTGGAGAAAAAGGAACCCCTGTGCCCTGTTGGTAGGAATGCAACCACTGTGGAAAACAATATGGAGGTTCCTCAAAAAATTAAAAATAGAACAACCATATGCTTCAATAATTCTACTATTTGGTATTTACCCAAAAGAAATAAAAACTCTTGATTCAAAAAGATATATGCACTCCTAGGTTTATTGCAGCATTATTTACAATAACCAAGATATGGTAGCAATCCAAGTGCCCATCAGTGGATGAATGGATAAAGATATGGTACATATATATATGTAATGGAATATTACCCAGCTATAAAAAAGAATGAGATCTTGCCATTTGTGACAACATGGGTGGATCTAGAAGATATTATGCTAAGTGAAATAAGTCAGACCAAGAAAGGCAAATACCATATGATTTCACTTCTATATGGAATCTAAAAAATGAAACAAGTGAACAAAGAAAAAAGCAGAAACAGACTTAAAAAACAAAGAACAAACTGGTTGTTGTGGGAGGGAAGGTGGATGGGGGATGGGTGAAATAGGTGAAGGGGATTAAGAGGTACAAATTTCCTGTTATAAAATAAATAAAATAATTTCCTGTTCTCATCTGGAGATGAAAAGCACAGCACTGGGAATATAGTCAATAATATTGTAATAAGTTTGTATGGTGACAGGCAATGATACACTTACGGTGGTAAGCACTGAGTAATGTATAGAATTGTCAAATCACTATGTTGTACACCTGAAACTAATTTAACACTGAATGTCAGCTATGTCAATAATAAAAATTTTTTAAGTGTAGCATGACAGAAGCTCTGGGTGGCTCAGAGGAACATATTGTGGGAAAAATCTGGGCACTGAAAACTCTCAGTTAGAAAGTAAATAAGAATAATGAGATTCCGAACGTGAAGTTCTGGAAAAACATTAACCAGCTATTTTACTTATTTTTATGTATGCATTAAGGCGATACATGATAAAAATCTGTCTAAATATGGGGCGCCTGGGTGGCTCAGTCGTTGAGTGTCTGCCTTCCACTCCGGTCATGATCCCAGGGTCCTGGGATTCATCTGGCTCCCTGTTCGGCAGGGAACCTGCTTCTCCCTTTCCCACTCCCCCTGCTTGTGTTCCCTCTTTCTCTGTCTCTCTCTCTGTCAAATAAATAAATAAAATCTTAAAAAAAATCCGTCTAAATACTTACCAAAGAACTTTTTCAATACATTTAAATTAAAATATTAATGAAAAGAAAACATTGTATCATAGTTTGAATGGTAGCATTTTTTCTTTCTTATTAAAACATACCAGGAAAGGAGGCCAAGACTCAGTGAAATATGGCTATTAGCCACAGTTTCATAAAAGCATGAACCTCTGGCTTAACAAAACCTAAGGAATCTACTACAGAAATGGATTGCTCTTACTACCCTGGAGCTTTTTGTGCAGACTATGAACCAAAAGCTCAATATTAATCTAAAATTATTTAATTATATTACAAAGTTATATTATTTGGAAGATGTATTTAAATGACTCAAAGTTAAAAGATCTCAGTATAATACTGGTTCTAGAATTATCCTCACAGATAACATTACTTATAAGAGTTAATGATGTAGAACCACAATGGTAGCATCAAGTATGAGGTTGCCAAGCAGATGGGAAAATTTTTTGGTTTTTTGTTTTCCAATTGTTTTCTTCCCTTTCCTCCCCTCTTTCCACAAGGAGAATCAGCCACCTGTTTTTAAAAGGCTTAAGTATTTTTACTGCTCTTGGTTGGAAACACTTGCTTAAACAAACTAACACTTGGTTGCTAAACACTTGATTCTAAACTGACATAGCCATCTAATTTTTGTTTGGCAAGGGTCTGGATAACAATTTGATTTCTCAGTCTGTTTCTTTTGTGACCATATAATCCTCTCCCCAATGTTGCATTCTGTTGAGCTACAAGCACTGGGAGCTCATAAGCACAAAGGCTCTAGGTTTCTCTGGGATTAGCACCATACAAATGCAAATTTGGGATAATGGAAGACTATGTCCATCCTTGTAACTGTTACTGCTCTACTTTGTGCCTTCTATGGGTAACAAAGCAAGCCTTTGTTTTTTAAAATACACACTCAGTTTAGCTGCTGACTTTTTCATTGGCTACCTGGAGAAGAGACAGAATTCTTGCCTATAGATTTCACTCTCTAGATCCCATTCAATTTTCTTTAGTAGATATCATTACATTTTACAGGAGTATTACAGAATTCCTAATTGCAGAATTTGAACTTGAGCAATGGAGTCTTATTTTGCATCTTCAATCTGTGTGTCATTGACCTTTTCAAGTCTGATTATCTGCATGTACTCTTCTTCAAAATTTTTCGCTGGTTAGCACTGTATATAGATATGTTGAAAACCAGTTCTTTTCTGTGGCATAATTCTTCCAAGGGAGTTGGAATGCTTTGCAAACAATTTCACATATTATCAGCCAATCCATATAAAAAGCAATGTCATGTGAACCCCTTCCTTTTTTTTTATATTGTCTTTCAGTGATTATCACGAATTCTTGCCGGTACAGAGGCTCTGGTTTGGGAGGAGGAAACAGGGGCTCGAGAGGGGAGGGCAAGAACGGAAGCTGCCCGCCTGCTGTTAGACCTTAGTTGGTGGTCCTAACATCTCCATCCTTTATGCATGCTTAGAAATAGCAACATGCCTTTCCCTTTCGTGTAATCATTATTTAGTTAATACCCAGTAGGATTTGTAAGCCCTTCACATCTCTGTGGATTTATTTTATTTCAGAGTGCAAGTGACTTTATGGCCCAATTACCATCATTGTGACTTATTGCACTATTGTGGGAGGGAGAGAGGAGCAAGAAACAGACTGATCATATGTATCGCCATCAACAGAATGAGTGCCACACACTCCTGGCCAAGGCAGAGGGGTGGGTGAAATCTTTCTGTTCTATTGTTTATCAGAGCGCTGAAGCCTGGGTGATTGTGCTATAATTTAATAGACGAGTGCGTCAAATGTATGAGTGAAGATGTTGCAATACTGGTGTTAGAGTAATCAATATTTCGGAGGTAATGAATATTTTGAGTTTAAAAGATGTCAAACGTCAAAGACGAGAGGAATGACTAAAACCAGATACTGCCCTCCCTCAAATTACAGGGGTACTGAAGCGAGACTGAGTTAACATCTGACCCCAGAAATGGACCAGCGAGGCCGGCTCCTTATTAGAGCAAGATTACCGGAAGCCAGACAGCCCTTGTGCTTATAAGAGCTCGCGGCGCAGCTCGCTGTGGACCACGGAAGCCGCAGCAGCAGCAACAGCCGCGGGAATTGTGACCCTCGGGCCCGCCGCCTACCTGGAGTTTCCGCAGCGCCTGGTTCAGAACCACCGGGGCGGACAGCTCCCCGGCGCCGGGCGCCGACTGCGGAAGGGTACGGTGAGCGCGGCGTTCACGCTCCGTGAGCCGTATTCGGCGGCAAGAAGAATCGGCTGCGTCCCCTCCCCCCACCCCACCCGACACCCACTCGGTTCCTCCCTTCCCCCTGTGGGGCAGCGCGGGGCCTGCGGGTGTCCGTCCCAGGCCGCACGTCCCTGCAGGCGAGGAAGCCAAAGGCCACCCTCCCCCTTCCCGCCGCCGCTGCCGCTCTCCTCGCCCCGCCCCGTTGAGGGAGGTGGGGCGAGCCCGGCGCCGGCCCCGCCCCGGCTCGGCTCCCCATTGGCCGGCGGGCCGGAGGTGCGAGGAGGCGGGGCTCGCCTCTGGCGGCTCGCGCCCGGGAAGGTCGGCCGGGGAGCGCGGGGTGCCGCGGGAGGGCGCGCGGGGACGCGGCGGGCGCCGAGGAGACGCAGCGGCGACAGTAGCGGCGGCAGTAGCGGCGGCGCCTGGGCCCGGCCGCAGCCCCTGCCTCCCGCCCGCGCACCCTGCGTCCCGCCGCGGCCCGCAGCCTGCGGCGCCCGAGCTCCGAGGGCGCTTCCCCGGGCGCTGGGCCCGAGGCGGCCAAGACGGCGGGCCGGCCGGGCGCGGGGCGGCGGGCGCTG
>NW_027397094.1:17197926-17236682 GCF_003265705.2 Callorhinus ursinus
TGTGGGGGGCGGGCGCGCGGGCGGCGGCCGGGGCTATGGCCGAGGGCGGCGGGGGCGCGCGGAGGAGGGCGCCGGCGCTGCTCGAGGCGGCCCGCGCGCGCTACGAGAGCCTGCACATCTCCGACGACGTGTTCGGCGAGTCGGGCCCGGACAGCGGCGGGAACCCCTTCTACAGCACGTCTGCCGCCTCGCGCTCCTCCTCGGCCGCCTCCTCGGACGACGAACACGAGCGCCCCGGCCCCCCGCCGCCGCCCGGCGCCCCGGACGCGCAGGAGCCGGAGGAGGACGAGGCTGGCGCGGGCTGGAGTGCCACGCTGCGGGACCGCCCGCCCCCGCGCTTCGAGGACACCGGCGGTAAGGCGCGGCCCACGGGGGCGGGGGCGGCCCGGGGAGGCGGGAGCGCGGGGCCGGGAGAACTCCAGGCGCTCGGTGGGCCGGCCGGTCGGTTGTTCCTATCAGCACACAAATGGGGTCGCGGCAGCGGGGATTTGAAGTGCGAGAATCAGTCTGACTGCGTGGGGGGGGGGCTCCGACTTGCCCGCGGGTGGAGAGGATGAGGCGGAGGCCGGGGCCAGCACCCTGCCGCTGGCAAAGACGGGGGGGGGGGGGGGGCTTCCCTCACTCGCCAGGAGTGTCCAAGCCAGTCACACCTGTGGGGTCGCACTTAGGGGTGCGTTTGAGTTAGGGTTTACTAGTTGAAGGGATTCTGCAAACCTGACGCGGCTTGTATGTGTGTTGCGGGGGGGGGGGGGGGGCGCGTAAATCATCCTGTATTGATGGCCCCAGAGCAGCCTTACCCAGGTGCCAGGGGTGGGGCAGGTAGCCTTTGGAGGGAGGCCCCGTGAGAGCCTCTGGAGAGGCCACCCCAGGGCGTCTTCACTGGCTCATGTTTTCTCTAGTTAATCTGAGAAACTTTGTCCGTGCCTTTCAGGATCACTTGCTAAGAGCAGGGAAGAGTGAAAGGACAAGTTTAGCAGCGTTAAGGAGGAGGCTCTTGCGTCAGAAGGCACTTTCATGTGTGTTCAGCTTACCGACACGGTCATGGTCAAGCCCCTGATATCTGGAGGTCGCAGGAGTGCTGGCAGCTGAGGCTGCTGGAGGTCCTCTTTTACTGCCTCCTTTTTCCGGAGGTGGTTCTAAAACGTCTCTACTTAACCCTGCAGAAGCTCTGTGGCCTCTGTGGCCTCTGCCCTCTGGGAGAGGTGGAGACTAGCCAGCAGTTTCCACCTGTCCCTTGATGCTTTTTGTTCCTTGCTCAGCAGCCCTCTGTGGCAGGCCCTTGTTTCTGCACACCATTTCTGTGTGTGGAAGAGTGTGCAACCGGTGTTGTTGAGGACCAGGGAGTGGCCGTACTGGGCATGATGCGGCTTTTCCTGTGGCTCTCCCTGACTGTTGTTCAGCCGCAGGAGGGCAGGCCCAAGGGACCCCTGGCTGGTGCCTGGGCTTGGATCTGGACATGGTGCTGCAGCCTGCTGGTAGGCTGCTTGGGTTGGCTGGACTCTCTCAGCAGGGAGTGGTCTGCCAACCTCCCACAGGCAGGCTGCAGTGTGGACACCCTGAGCTACAGCTGGGCTCGCAGGGTCCAAGTTAACTGTGCAGTGTTTTGGAATGGTTAAATTTAACAGCATGTTCTCATTTAGGCTTTGGTTAAGAGTTTGGGAATTTTCAAAGTCACTCTGCATAATCCTTTTAAACCTCCTACATTTTCCAGAATGTCATAAGGGTTTCCAGCCCCAGATGGCTGTTTTCCATTAAATTAGCTCTTTAAGAATTGTACATACCCAGAGCTCTGGTTTGGCAGACTTGATGCTATGAGTGCTGTGATCCAGTTTTTGATCTTGGAACATGAGATACATGTCCTCTTGTTTCCCTACCTCTCCCGGGAAAATAGGAGAATTGTGTTAGCTTAAGCCTGATTATGAATAAGATCCATGAGTGTGTTGGTGTGAGAAGGATGAACGCACCTAAATGAATTTTCAAGCAATATAATGTCTCTTAGTAACCTATACTTCGGAGAAATTCTGCATCAGAGCAATATAATCTAGCCACTGCAGCACTTAAATGTTCATGAAGTGCAGGATCATATGTCATTTAGCATTAGGTTCAAATTCTGCTTCCTTCGGATGTTCACTGAGCTCACACCTGGACCTGAGAATCACAGGCAAGCGCTTTAACCAAAGACATTAGTGGTTATTTGATGGTATCTATACCCAATTTTGTTTTCCGGTTTTGTGTGGAAGCTTGCTTTTAATATCCAGCCCTGATGAAGAATTTCCTTTCTTCCTTGAAACAGTCGTTCCCTGAGGGAAATTTGGGATGGTGGTGGAGGGGTGAGGTTGATGGCTTATTAAGTGTGAGTTCAGATTGCCTGAAACAATGGGATATGATTTATGGGGGCTGAAAATAGATGCTGGGCAGAGAAAACCCTTGTGCCTGGTGGGGGGGCGGGGGGAAGAGATGGACACGTTTATTAAGAGGCTGAGAGCTGCACCCTGGCCACTCTGAGAGCAAAGAGGTTCAGGCTCTGAGGTTTTTTCAAAGTGTAGAATCTAACCCCACTTTGAAGGAATGCAGCTTGGGCCTTTCTTCCATCTTTGTTCCCTGGTTTGTTGACAGACCTCACTTGGCCAGTGGGGTAGGATAGGGAGGCAAGCAGGAGGGTGGCATTTTGATCTGTAATCAGCCCTCATAAAAGAAAATCTGTAGCAGAAATGGCTGTTGCTGCTAGAATCAGATGAGGAAAGCAAAGGATTCTACACTTAGGGAACAGGCTTCCTGCCTGCCTTCTGCTGTAAAAGCAGGTGTATGTGTGTAAATAAGTGAATATGTATGTGTGTGACTGTGTCTTACGGGTAAATCTCTATTGCTTGTGCTGGTTTGGGCTGGTTGGGGCTTTTTGGGTTTTTTTTTTTTTTAATTAGAGATTACAGCTGCTGTCTGGGAGCCCTCTGATGACCTAGAGTCCCTGTGTGTGAGAGAGGTGGAGGCATTGGGCACCACTGAGCTTTGATCTGCACTTGGAGTGCACATAGTAGGGAGACACTTGGTGCCCAGCTGAGGGGAGGGGAGGAGGGCAGACAGGCAGAGGCATTTCTGTGGTTCAGGTTGAGACTCCTCCGCTAGCTGTTCTTCTAGTCTTGCCAGACTCTTCCTTCTGTTTTGTCCATGTATTTAGCTTCCTGGATCAGGCGCTCCAGAAGTGCCGCCAACAGTTATTGGTAGAGGGGTCCTCTCCTTCACCCCCTTCTTTCACCTCCCCGGGTTCTGGTTGTGCTTGGAGATATGGGTCCCCTTGAGATGATTTAAATACAAAGACCATGCTTGCGGGGCTGGCTGACGGGCTCTTAACCCCTGTGTGAATGGAGGGTCAGCCTGGGAGCTGGAGATGCTTGCTGGGAGCCCAGGGCCCAGAACCTTCTCATCAGACTTGCAGCTCTCTCTCTAAAATAGCCCCCTCAAGCTGTCAGCCTCGCCTGCCCACTGTGCAAATAACCGACACAGCATGTAAGCTCACTCTTTGGAAGCAGCATGAAATTCAGGCCGGCTGCTTTTTGGGCTTCTGCCCTTTTGGTTTCTTATTCTGAGCAGTCTTGTGATTCGTTCTCTCTGAGGAGGCAAAGGAACAGGCAGATTCACAGATGCTCAGGGGCTCCCGCGTGTTCGGCTTTGTCGATCCTTTGTCGTGGCTGGCTGGGATCTGTGCTGTTTGCTTTTTCTATTAGAGGCTAGACTTCATAGGAGTGTGTTCTCCGTGTACATGTGTACATGTCAGGAACCCTCGGGAGGTATGACCTTGAGAAGCTGGAGAGGACCACAGGGCTCTGAAAATTAACATTGTGAAATGTTTTGTCTTAGAGTTTGTTGTTGATTTATTTGGCCTGAAGTCTTTTTTGACTAACAAGTAAGAGGAGAAAAATCTTTCTCTTAAAGCCAGAGTTAAACGGATACTCTCATAATGGATTTGTGAGTGGAGGTACCTGGGCCCCTGTCGTTGTCCAGGATAAGCAGCTGCACCTTTAGCTCTGTACCACGTTCTGTGGCTCCAGGAGGAACTGGGAGTCTGGGCGAGCTACAAGGTACATCTTATACAGTGCTGCAAAATAATCAAGCATGTGCCACCACCACACAGAATTCAGAGAAGGGAGCTTCCTGGAGAGAGGTTCTGTTCAGGTGGTGGGCATGACGCTGATTATAACCAGGGGTCCCATTCATAGCATGCTTTTCCTCATCGTGCCGAACCTTCGAGAGTACTCTGAGAGAGCCAGTATCACCTCCACTTTACAGAGAAACACAGATAGGTCTTTTCAGTCAGGGTCTCGGGCGATGAGATTACCTGGTGAAGTGGTAGCCTTCTAACTAAGCAGACTTGATCGTTCAAGGAAGGTCGTGCCTTTTTATTTTTTTCTTTACAGCATCTAAAACCTTTTTCAGTCAGAAATACTTCCATATTTTTACGTGGAATTGCTTTTAACTTTTTTTGGGCGATATGCAGTTCTGTGCGGTTTAAGGCATGTATGGATTTGTGTAGCCAATCCCCACAGTCAGATAGGAGACAGAAAATCTAGAATTTTATCTCTTTATTTAATCCCTGCTACACCTCAGCCATTGTGATGAGAGTTTAGAGTGTTTCTGCAGGTAGCAGGGCTTTGAATACATTGGGAATCTGGGGGTTGTGTGGGGTCTGGTACTCAGTTTTAAAGTAGAAAATTCACCTTTATTTTTAAGAAGTGTGATTATATATTTTTTTTCTTATTAATAAGTAATATATGTACATGTTAGGGAAAAAATGATAAAATTTTAAGAAATCCCATAATCTCTCATTACCCTAGATAATCATAGTTAATTATATTGAGTATATCGTTCATGTATCTTAGATTACATCTTGTTGGGTGACCTGCTTTTTAATTGTAATTAATATATTGTAAACATTTTCCATTTAAATTTTCAAGTGTCAGTTTTAATGAGTCCATGATGTTACACAAGTTCCCTCTGGATAGGTGTTGAGTTCATTGCCCCTTCCCCCTTATATTTATTATGCTACGATAAATATTCCTGAAGCTTAGGTTTGTGTGCACATCCTTAGCACATTCCTTAGCATAAAATGATCCAAACAGAATTGAATCAGGACACACTGTAAGGTTTTTGATATCTGTGGTGAAATAGCCTTCCAGAAATGCACACTCCTGCCGGCAGTACACCAAAAAGGCTTAGAAGGTCTTGCTTAGAGGACCCACCAAAGTGCGTGACTCCTGCTGGTAGGGTGCTCTTAGAGGACCGATGCATTTAATAAAGCTTCTTGAGGTGTAACACACATAGAGCTCATGAGTCGTAGTGCACAGCTCAGTGCGTACACCTGAGACCCAGATGAAGATCAGGAACGTTCCCAGCACCCCAAAGATTCCCTCCTGCTCCTTCCCAGTCAGTCACTCTCTGCCTCCAGGGGTGATCATTATTCCGACTTCTATTCCATCACCATCGATTAAGTTTGCCTGTTACTTTGGTCTGGTGGTTCAGTTCATCAATATATCTGTGCGATTCATTCTTATTATTGCATGTCACAGTCTTTAATTTTGTATTGCGTGTAGTATTCCACCATATAAGTACTGTAGTTGGTTATCCATTATCCTGTTAATGGTGTTTTACATTGTGTCCAGTTGGGGCTTCTGTGGGTACAGCTGCTTCAGACATTCTTCTGTTTTTGATGGACGTATACGTCATTTCCGTTGAGCACATAAACCGAGGAGTAGGTTTGCGGGGTCATAGATCAGATGCAGGTCTCACCCTCGGCACTATTGTCCTTATGGGCTGGGTGACGTTTTGTTGAGGAGGCCCGTGTTGTGTGTTGCCAGATGTTTAGCAGCGTCCCTGGCCCCTACCCACTGAACGCCTGGTGGCACCCTTTCCTCCAGTTACGGCAACCAGACATTTCTCCAGGCATTGCCATATCACCTGCAGTTGAGAACCACTGCTTTATTTTTTTTTATTTATTTTTTGAAAAGATTTATATATTTATTTATTTGAGAGCGAGAGAGAGCACGAGCAGAGGGGAGAAGCAGAGGGAGAGGGAGAAGGAGGCTCCCTGCTGAGCAGGGAGCCCGATGTGGGGCTCGATCCCAGGACCCTGGGATCATGACCTGAGCCGAAGGCAGACACTTAGCCAGCTGAGCCCCCCGGTGCCCCAAGAACCACCGCTTTAGTACATACTGCCAAACAGTGTTCCAGGGTATACACCCACCAGCGATGTACGAGACGTGCCACGTATTAATTCAGCAAGCATATTGAACCCTGCTGGGATAAAACGATAAATAAAACCTGTCTCCTGGGGTTCGATAGGAGAGACAAAGTGAAGAAAAGGAGGAAGAGTCTCTGGTGAACAGTGTGATCCGGTAAACATGGATTTCTATGGGATTCCGGAGGTGCACCACCTGATCCAGCTGGGTTGCGGAAGAAGCGGCACCTCTGATGGAGGCAGCCCCTAAGCTGCATCTTGAAGAACAAATAAAGATTGGTCAGGTGAAGAGGAAAGAACGGGGCATCTCAAACTTGGGCAAAGGCCAGGAGGGGAGAAGGTATGCTACTTGGCCCATGAGTGGCCCCACTCTTTTCCTGAACTGAGCATCCTGACCTGAAGCCTTTTCAGTGAAAATGTCTTGAAATGTGACATGATGTAATTTTTATCATATTGCAAGTAACTGTAGCTGGAATCTGAGCTCCCAAGTTCAGGCATGGATATAGATGTTACCTGCAAATGCTGGAGCCCATGCAGAGGGGGATTTGGCAGGTTTGGTGAGAAATATGAACGTAGAGAGGATGAAGTCTGTGGAGAAGCCCTGAGGTCTCCCCTTGAAGGAAGGCAGAGGGAAAGGGACAACTCAACTTGTATTGGCAGGAGGAAGCATGGTATTACCCTGTGGTGGGAGGGATGTTGTACTAAAAGAGTAACAGTTTCCCTAAAACATCCTGTAAGGTAGAGATGATGCTCCGCCTAGACTGGCACATGGTTACAGAGAGCCCTTTTCTGCTTTGTGACTTTCAGGAAGAATTGTTACAAAAGTAGGAATCTCGGGCCATATTTAGTTGTATGTTTAATAAATCGCTTTACTAAAAAGTTTAGAACTGCAAATCTTTACACTCTAACTGGGACAACATCACTCCTTGGCCAGGATATTGGAAACTTCATCTGCTTTGATTTCCAGCTTCTAGTCTTGTTGATACTCCTGCCCCATCCCCATTTCTTCTGTGGAAGAAGAGCGATCTTTACAAACATAAGCCCATCCACTGACTCTTCTGCTTAAACCTTCCAACTGAAGCCAAAGGGAATTCCAGAGTCCTTTGCAAGGCCTCCTCCATAGCCTTCATTTCCAGTGTCCCCTTTTGTCCCCTGTCCTGCCATCAACACAAAATCTATTCATTTCAGAGCCTTCGTGCCTGCAGGGCCTGTACCTGGAATGTTCTTCATGGAAGCCCTTGCTTGTTAGTTTGGTCTTGGTTCGGATGTCACTGTCTCCAAGAATATAAAATCACTACCTTCCCCCATCCCTCTTCGCAGCCCCATAAGCTAATGCATTTCCCATGTGGGATGAGACCTTGGATGTCTTGGTCACAGTTAGGACATGGTGAGTCCTCGACGTTTGTTGAATAAAGGAATGAACAGAAGAATAGATGGACACAGAGCTAGGTTGTTAAAAGTGAGGGTGGGACTCAGCACCAATAAAGAAATGTCTACAAGGAGCTAAGCATTTTCTACATCCCAAATGGTGGAAGAGAGGTTGGGGCAGCTCTTGAGGGGAACGGATTCCTTACTAGGAAGGTACTGAAGCAAGTCTGGGATGTATTTTACAGGGTTTTCTGTCCTGTATAGAAAAATGAACTTGGCCTTGGAGGAACTGTCCAAGCATTGGGCTCCTGCCACCTGCCCACCTTGTAAGAGCTAGAGACCCCCAGACAGGAGTCTGTTAGAAACTTGCAGGGGAGCCAGCTTCTTGCACCCCTTTATTTAACAGGTGCTTGTATGTCAAGTACTTTGTGCCAGATAGTGTCCCAAGCACTTCCTTTTTTTTTTTTTTAAGATTTTATTTATTAGAGAGAAAGAGAGGGCACAGGCAGGGGGAGGGGCAGAGGGAGGGAGAGGGAGAAGCAGACTCCCTGCTGAGCAGGGAGCCCAATGCGGGACTCCATCCCAGGACCCTGAGATCATGACGTGAGCTGAAGTTAGACGCTTAACCGACTGAGCCACCCAGGCGCCCCTAAGCACTTTGTAATGTGTGTAATCCTCAAAACAATCTTGTGAGGTATTATTATCCCTATTTTTAACATAAGGAAACTGAGTCACAGAGAGCTTAAATGACCTCAGGTGAGCTAGTTCCTTTGGTTAGGGGACAAGGAAGCATCATACTTAGAGCGTGAGTACGGAACACAGTATATGCTGGTCAGATCAGCTAATTAATGATAAGTCCCTTGCAAGGGGCCCCTGAAGACCAGTGTCATTCTCCAAACCTGTTTTGCCTATTGCCTGTCTTCCCGAGCAGTGGCTGCTCCTCGTTTCCCAGCACCCCTTGCAGTGAGATGGGGACACTGCCTGGATTCAGGACAGGGGAAAATGAGCCTGTGGACTCCACTCTCAGGCCTGGCCACGTGGAGGCTCCTCTGAGCCACACGTCAGAGATGTTGGGGGACCTTGTATCTAAATCACCGTTTGGAGAAAAGCCACTCACACATCAGTCATATATTTTTTTTTTAAGATTTTATTTTATTTATTTATTTATTTGACACAGAGAGAGAGAGAGAGTGCGCGAGAGCAGGAACACAAGCAGGGGGAGTGGGAGAGGGAGAAGCAGAGTCCCCGCTGAGCAGGGAGCCCGAGGCGGGGCTCGATCCCAGGACCCTGGGATCATGACCTGAGCCAAAGGCAGACACTTAACGACTGAGCCACCCAGGCGCCCCACATCAATCATATTTATCGTGGACTAAATTTATGTCGGCAAGAAATGAACTTCTTTCCTGTTCGATTCATCATACATCTGGTGGGGGTGTTGTTAGAACAGCCAGCTTAACTGGCACAGACGCTAAAGAAGAGAGGATTGATGGGGGAAAAGCAGATTCAGATCAGTAGGGCCACAGGCCGAATCACTCTGTGAGGATTCGTGAGGGGAAACCATGGAAAACAACCCGGAGAATAAAAATGAATTCTTTGTATTCTCTCAGGGAAATTCCCGCAGCAGCTCTGGGAGTGGACAGGTAAGATAATGCAGGTAAGCAATGTGCGTAGGGCGTTCTAGATGCAGATGTTTAATTGCACATCGATGGTTTGAGGCTGTAGATGGTTTAAAAGGGCTTGGTGGTCAGTTTATGGCTGGAGAGGATCCGGGGCAGAAGGCCTGGGCTGTGCCCTGTGCTCATCCTGTGATTTTGGGTAAGTGGCTCAGCAGAGTCCATCATCTATGTAGGAGCTCCTTCCCAGAGTTCTGAGAATCAGTAAAGATGTGTGGGGGAGCACAGAGCTGGTGCTTCATTACAGGCAGCTTTATCTTTCTTCCTTTAAGCTTTTGTCCTGTGTGACCAAAATGCGCATGGTGGATATTGTGCTACTTAGAAGATTTTCAAAACTTTTTAGCAACCAGGGACCTTAGGACAAACCCAGGGTACGTATTATCAGCCAGTGGAAAGTGGGCACTGTCTTTGAAGTCGGGAGTGGGAGGGCCTCAGAGCCCACCCCACCCCCAGGTGCCTCCCGCCCCTTGGCAGCCCCTCAGTTCCTGAGGCGCCCTGTGAGGCACCACTGGCTGAGAATCCACCTCATACCCTAATGTTAAGGGCCTTCAGCTGGAACCCCGGTCAGGCGGGGAGAGCGACCCCAGGCGCAGGGGACTGAGGCCGCTGAGAAGTGCCCCATCCTTTCCAAGATGGTGAAGAGGATACAGATAGGTCAAATTCTGACATTTCAAAGCCGCCCAAAAGCGTCCATGGCAAAAGTGATTAAAAATTGAATTATTTTGGATGGCATCGGAGAGGGAGGACACCTGTTTTCTTGTTTAGGAAGCTTACAAAGAGAAGATCAGGGATTGGGATAAAGGATGATTTTCTGGAAAGAAAAAATGTAAATCAGTGGAATTGTCTAAAGAGTGGTGAGAGTCTTGCTTGTAGATGTTACTCCTGCGTTTGGGGAAGGTGGAGGACACGTAACATCTTCAATTTAAGTTTTCCTGAGAATCCCCAGCTGACTTGGGGGGGGGGTGTCCTATGTGACGATTCTGAGCTTCTGTGAGTGAGCAGACCTCCGCTCCAGAGCCACATAAAAAACAGTCCACACCTCCTTCCTCTTTTGCCTCTAATAAAACTTGCTTTCCTCAGGTCCCAGCGTTTGAGGCAGATAAACATGTTCCCTTTCGTTGGCTCTTAACTAATATTTCAGCAGGACTTCCAATGTGTTTTCCTTGGCTGGCTGGGAAGCTGGACCACGATTTATGGCATCTTAGGGGACATGCATGCAGAATTCCAGTGGGATTCTGGAACAGAACCTAATTGGAGATCAGAGACCTTTGCAGTGAGAAGCTTTTCTTTAAGATCGAAAGAGGTGCATGTTATACAAACACGAGCAAGCGTAAGTTCACACTATCTATCGAAAATTTATAGACTCATTATCTTCAAGAAGGCTGGCAGATAAGAAATAGTTTCTGGGAAAGATGCAGGTAAATTCAGGGAGATGGCAAATTACCCCAGGGAAACCGGAACGTCTAAAGAGTATGACCCAAACTTTTTTTTTTAGGATTTTATTCATTTTTTTGGCAGAGAGAGAGAGAGAGCCAAAGAGCATAAGTGGGGGGAATGGCAGAGGGAGAAGGAGAAGCAGGCTCCCTGCTTAGCAGAGAGTATGATGTGGGGCTCGATCCCAGGACCCCTGGGATCATGACTTGAGCCGAAGGCAGATGCTTAACCGACTGAGCCACCCAGGCGCTCCCTGCCCAAACTTCGAAGATGGTGTGGGAGATACTTTGGTGGGAAGGACTGAAGATCTGCAACTGTCTTTGATTCTCTTTCTCGGGAAGGCATTGTGATGTGGTACCCAGGGCTTTTTAGACAGACACATGCTTGGGTGCCCATCCCAGCCCTGCCTCTAAAGTGACATTTCCCAGAGGGCAGCTGCAGGCACCGGGTGATGTCACACAGGGTCAGTCACAGGAGGCACTCAGCAACCTACCCCTTCCAACATCTTGCTGGGTTTGGAAGAGTGGTATCAACGTCCCTGACATCCCTGCTGCCAAAGGACCAACCAGAGTCACATGCCCCATGGGGCATGCCAACATTCCTTCACTATATCAGGTTATTGGCAGCAAGGTTGGAAGATTTTTAAATCGCCCAGGAAACTAAAGCAAACGGCTCCTTTTAAAGAAGTTTCAGAATGCAGACTTCATACCATGTTTTGAATACGTTTCATTCATTTGGCAGATACTGACAGAGTGCTTTCGATGCGCCCAGCGCTGCATTAGAAACTCTGACTTGAGAAGTTAACAAGAAAGGATTCCAGCTCAGCCAGCATGGAGTCTAGTGATGAACACAGGTGGCCCTCAGATCATCGTGACGCTGAGTAATAGGTGCTCTCATAAGAAGGATGTCCTAGGAGCTGAGGGAATACCCCGGGGGAGCCAAGCCCCGACACTTCTGTAGAGCCATGGTGAACATGATGGATGCAGATGGCTTCAGGGGAAACCAAAGGACTGCTCAAATCCCTGCTCCTTAACAGCTCCAAGTGCCCCCGCCCGCCCCCCGCCCCCGACAGAATGGAAGCCCGGAGTTTTGTTCTGGATGGGGGTGGACATGGCCATGCCTGAGCTCTGACCTGCAGCCTATGGGCTGATTCCCATGTTCATTAAGGAGTACAACGAAAATGTAATGTCACCGACAAGAGTATCTTCCCGGGCACGTTGGTACTGGGAAAGCCCGTGAAGGCTGTGCAGTTGAAAACAAGAGTACCTTTTTTCTTGGTAATTCTAATACTGTGTAGCAGTGTTTTAAAAATTATACACGTGAAAGGATCCAGTCTTATTTGCATGCATTGGTATCATACACCATTTTTAACTGCAGTCCTTGTTTTACCTTCTTCCCTGTTTGTTAAAATTCTCCTCCTCACCGCTGCCTTTGTCCCTATAATCCCTGTTGACAACTTGATGCTCATCCATGAATGCGTTTGTCCGTACCCACGCATGCATGGGGTTTTGTCGCTGTTTAATGAATACGGGCTCATTTTATCTACCTCTTGATCAAGTGCTTCTCGTTTGGTAATACTTCATGAATAACTTCCTTCTGTTGTCTTAATTTTTATAAGGAATTGCTGCTCAACTTTTCTCAGATGCCTTTGTTTTTATCAAATGCATTTATTGCTATGGTCTTCAGAGTTTTTTCACAGTTAATTTAGTGATGAGGTAAATGTTACTGATTTTCTGGTCTTGAGCTCCCTGTATGTTCCTGGAATAAATCCAAGTTGGTCTCAGGATATGTCCCTTTGGTAGATGGCTGACTTCTGTTATTTGCTAACATGAGTTCAGTTTCTGTAACTAATCTGTCATAAGCCAGATTCGTTAATAGTTTCACCTCTCATCCCTCACAGGTCTGGGTATTAAAATTATGCTCAGCTTTATAAAATGAATTGGGTTATTATTTTTTAATTGCCTGTTGTCATTTAACAGTAGATGACGGGTTATTCAGCTGCAAACCTGTCTGGTCTTGGTAATTCTGAATTTTCCACTTCTTGAATCATTTTGATGATTTTGTTTTTCTAGGAAATCATCATTTCTTCTAGGTTATCAAATTTGTCAACATAAAATGCCTTGCAGTTTAATGATTCTTTTATTTGCTTTTATATTATGCATTTGCTTTTATATCTCTGTTCGTAATGCTTATCTGTTTTGCATCTCTCTCTCTTTCACCCCTACTCCCTGAAACCCCCCTCCCTTCCCCCTCCCCCCCCCCCACATTTTCCCTCTCTCTTATCCTTAATAGGACATGTGAAGTCTTTTATTATTAGTCTTTTCAAAGAAACACTTTGAGTTTATTTGCCCCTCTTACATTTTATATTAGTTTTAAATTTTATCTGTATTATGATTACTTCCTTTTTTTGATTTATTGAACTGTCCTTCTCTAATGGGGTTAAATGAGTACAAAGTTTCTTTTATTAAAAAAATGTTTGAAATTGAAAGCAGTTAACACTAAAATCTCCTTAGAGTATAACGTGTGGTGTTTCTGTAAGTTTTGGTATGAAAAAATCTCCTTTCCATTGCTTTCAAGATTTTCTTCAATCCTTTTTTTGATTTCTTCTTTGATCAAAGAATATATTTCTTAATCTCTATGTAGTTACAATTTTTTTGTTACCTAGTTATGTAATTCTGATTTTACTGGATTGTGATCAAAGAACTGTCCTTTAAATCTTTAATTTGGAAGACTTGTAAAGGTTTTCTTTGTTGCCAAGTATGCAATTAATCTTTACAAATGTGGCATTTCATAGGTGTAAGAAAAAAAATGTATGTTTTTTGAGGGAAGTAAGGGTGTCTTTCTATTTTCTGTGTATCCTTGTTTTTCCCTCTCTAGTAGATATTCCCATTTGAAGAGCTAAAATTTTACCATGTTCTTGCGTTTTTAGAGTCTTTAGGTATCATGTTGTTACATGTATAATACCTACTTATGCCTTTTATATATTCTCTCCAAACTGTGTCTGTAATAATGTCCTTCTTCATCTTAGTACCTATAACCTTAGATCCAACTTGTCTGCTACTAATTTTGCCATTCCTACTTCCTCTTTTGCCTGGTATCTCTTCGCCTGGTACATTTTTTTCAAACCCTTTTGCCATTTTAAGTACGTTTCTTGAACAGCATGGATATGTAACCACCCCCCACCCCCCGATAGGCACTTTAATTTAGTTGGAGAAGTCAATCTGTATACATTTAAAGTAATGACAAACAGGCATGATTTTTTATTCCCCCCATCCTATTTTATTTTGCTTTTTTCTCTTCCCCATTTTGATGTTTTTAATCAAGTTCATTCTTTTTCTACTTGATAAATATAGAAGTTCTTTGTATCTTTTGGATAACAGCTTAATTGAGATATAATTCACATGCCATACCACTCACCTGTCTGATGTGTACAATTTAATGGCTGTTAGTATAGTTAACTATACTATGCTAAACCATTAGCACATTTTCATCATCCCCAAAAGAAACCTTTAGCCATCACCCCCAGCCCTAGGCAACCATTAATGTACTTTTGGTCTCCATAGATGTATCTATTCTGGAAATTCCATATAAATTAAATTATGCAATATGTGGTCTGTTGTGACTGGCTTCTCTCAATTAGCAGAGTGTTTTCAAGGCTCATCTGTGTTGTTGCACATAACACAATTCTATTCGTTTTTAAGGCTGAATAATATTCCATTGACTGGATAGATCATATTTTATTTATCTGTTCATCAGCTGATGAACATTTGGGTTGTTCTTGCCTTTTGGCTATTATGAATAAACCCCAAACCTTCACGTATAAGTTTTTGTGTGGACATAGTTTTCATTTTTCTTGGGTATGTATGCAGGAGTGATATTGGTGTGTCATATGGTAACTCTGTGTTCAAAATTTTGGGGAACTACTAAACTGCACCATTTTACAAGCCCACCAGCAATGTACAGCAGTTCCAAATTTTCATATCCCTGCCAAGACTTGTTTTGGGGTTTTTTTTATAGTAGCCACCCATGTGGATGGGAGGTGGTATCTCATTGTGGTTTTGATTTGCATTTCCCTAATGGCTAGTGATGTTGGGCATATTTTCATGTGCTTATTGGCCATATATATACATATATATATATTTGTATATTGGAGAAATGTGTATTCAAGTCCTTTGCCCATTTCTTAAATGGGGTTGTCTTTTTATTTGAGTTGTAAGAATTCTTTATACAGTCTGGATATGTGTTCCTTATATATGATTTGCAAATATTTTCTCCCATTTAGGGGCTTGTCTTTTGACTTTGTCACTGGGTTCCTTGGAAGCACAAAACTTGGACATTTTGATGGAGTCCCATTAATTAATTTTAATTGCTTGTACTTTGGTGTCATAGCTGAGGAGCTGTTGACAAGTTCAAGACCACTAACATTTATGCCTACGTTTTCTTCTAAGAACTTTATCATTTTAATTCTTACATTTATGTCTTTGATGCATTTTGAGTTATTTTCTCTATATGGTGTAAGGTAGGGCTCCAATTTCACTCATTTGCATGTGGATGTTGAGTTGTCTCAGCACCACTTGTTGAAAATACTGTTCTTTTCCCATTTTATCATTTGGCACCCTTGTCGAATATCAGTTGACTGTAATTTATTTTCCTTTTTTTTTTTGGTCCATTGAGGCATTTTATTTGCACGTATGTATTGCATTCCTCGAAAAGGAATCCCAGGATTTTCCCTCCTGTGTGTTTTTGTCTTGCTTGTTCCTGGTCCAAGATGTCAGCTGAGGTTGTCAGTAGAGTGAAACCAGACTGGGGGGACGGGAGCAGGTTATTCTGCCATTTTTCTGAATCTTTCAGTTGTACATCAAATGTGGGGCTGATCGCTCCACACTTGTTTAACCTGCCCGTGAGGTTCACAACAATTTTCCCAGCTCTGTGATCATCAATAATTTCAAATTTGCCAGTGTAATCATGCTTCAGCATCACAGTGAGAAACTGGGCAATGACTTTGGTGCATGGCCTAATAAGAACCTGGCATTTGCCTCTCTTTTCAGCATTGTTAATGCTCTTGAGAGCATCTGCTGGGACGTTCATGCACACCATTATGGCCTCACGGAAAGATGGCAGAAAAAGCTTATTTTCCCTTTTAATAATATTTTGTCTCATTCTCCTTCCCTCTCTTATAATTGAATGCATATTTCTCCACCATCATTTGAAAACAACATACTGTTCTCCCAACTATTTTCTTTTTCTTTCTTTTAAAGATTTTATTTATTTATTAGACAGCGAGAGAGGGAACACAAGCAGGGGGAGTGGGAGAGGAAGAAGCAGGCTCCCCGCTGAGCAGGGAACCCAATGTGGGGCTCGATCCCAGGACCCCAGGATCATGACCTGAGCCGAAGGCAGACGCTTAACCAACTGAGCCATCCCGGCGCACCTCTCCCAACTGTTTTCCCCAGGACAGAACAAGACCTTTTGTATCAAGAATCCTTATTTCACTTTTATTATACACAATATTTTTTATAGGATTTTTTTAAAAGATTTTATTTATTTATTTGAGAGAGAGAGAATGAGAGATAGCACGAGAGGGAAGAGGGTCAGAGGGAGAAGCAGACTCCCCACTGAGCAGGGGGCCCGATGCAGGACTCGATCCCGGGACTCCAGGATCATGACCTGAGCCGAAGGCAGTCGCTTAGCCAACTGAGCCACCCAGGCGCCCAGGATAGTAATAAATCTTTAAGATTGTGTATAATAGGGCGCCCAGGATAGTAATAAATCTTTAAGATTGTGTATAGTAGGGCGCCCAGGATAGTAATAAATCTTTAAGATTGTGTATAATAGGGCGCCCAGGATAGTAATAAATCTTTAAGATTGTGTATAATAGGGCGCCTGGGTGGCTCAGTTGGCTAAGCGACTGCCTTCGGCTCAGGTCATGATCCTGGAGTCCCGGGATCGAGTCCTGCATCGGGCTCCCTGCTCAGCGGGGAGTCTGCTTCTCCCTCTGACCCTCTTCCCTCTCGTGCTATCTCTCATTCTCTCTCTCTCAAATAAATAAATAAAATCTTAAAAAAAAAGATATATCACTATCCTTTTATTTTACACATGCACACACACAAAGCACCAAATACAGATTTTGTCTAAATGTCTAAATGACTGAATGTTTGCTTAAGACTGAAGCCAGTTGTAGGGTGAACCTCAAGGATAAAGATACAATGTCTGAAGTTTTTGTTCTTTAAAAAAAGCCTTTGTATTTTCTTAAAAATTTTAGGTGTCAGAATTCAAAAGGTTGACAGTATAGTATAGGAATAATAATTTCTCCGGCTGCTATTGACTGTTCTGTAACCACAGTCACTTTGCTGCCCATTTGAGAAATGAGATGTTATCTTCCAGTTGGGGTTATGGAGGGACAGGGTGTTTTTGGCTCTCCTGCCAACGTAGGGACTTCTGTCAGTGTTGTCTGCACCTTTTTCCTTAATAGTAGCTCTGGAAGGTGAAGACTTCCCTCCCTCTCCCATACTCAAGGATATGACCAGTACGTGGGATGATGTAATTTCATTGACATAGTCCCACGAACTAAACCCTGGTTTATTGCTCACAGACGTTCTCTAAATATTTTCAGGAGTCAACTTCAGAGGTTTCCCTCACTTTAATTTTTAATTTCTGATATTTCTGACTGCAGTTGTTACTTCCTGCAGTCACTTGAGGAAAAACTAGGAATGTGGCATTGAAATAGTCTGTTTTACTTTCAAGATGATAAAATCATTTCTTAATTTCTGTATGCATCTCAGATTTTGGTATACGAACATGGATTTTGGTGTCTACCCTGAGGAGATGTTACATACCATGTAAGGAACACTTGTATTCTCATGACATGTCAGCTTGGTTACTCAGAATTCTCTGGGCCCGGCACAAAGGCAGAAACATGGATGAATTCCTCATTACTCCAGCAGGCTGTCAGCCCTCAAAGGCCTTCTCGATGTGTTTGTGCATCCAGGTGTCTGCTGTACAAGATACAGAAAGCGCATTAGTTCAGGGGGAGAATTTTTCAGTAACACATTTTTCAAGAGTAACATTGTAACCGGGATTCACAGTTTGGGTGGCACTTGACAATTTTTCACCTTCCGACAACTGAAAAGTGGTAGTTAGTCTACAGTAATGGTTTTAACATGCGTTTTGAGTGTAGCATTATTTTCCGTAGACTTAAAACTACAAGGATTTGTCTTCCTAAAGGGCATTCTTGTAAAGACTGTTATTTTCCAGCTTGATTAACTAAAGCAAAATTTTTCTGTAATGCTTTCTTCCTACTCTATATATTAGTTTTCAGGGCTGGATTGAAAGTGATTTATTGTGGATGGTGTTACACATGATTGTGGAGTTTTTTTCTGCTCCTGGATTTTTAAGGTGACAGAGTTGACTTTCTGATTTTAATTTATCTTCACTAGATGAAGAATTCCAAATAGGACTTTTTCTTGAAATACTCATAGCCTGGGGGTGCCTGGGTGGCTCATTCATTTAAGCGTCTGCCTTTGGCTCAGGTCACGATTTCAGGGTCCTGGGTTTGAGCCCCCCCGAGTTGGATTCCCTGCTCAGTGGGGAGTCTGCTTCTCCTGCTCTCTTGCTGTTTCTCACTCTCTCTCGAGCAAATAAATTTTAAAAATCTTAAAAAAAAAATACACATAGCCTGAATTAAGTGACTATCACATTAAATTCTTTGGGGCTATTTGCTTTAGTATGATGAAAGCTAATACATGAAGTAATTCTACAAAGATTATAATTGTGATATAATCCAAACTCTGTTACTCTGCCTTGTGTCATTACTTAAATTTTCTGTCAGTTCTAACTTCTTAAACTATTCTTTTTTTTTTAAGATTTTATTTATTCATTTGACAGAGAGACACAGCAAGAGAGGGAACACAAGCAGGGGGAGTGGGAGAGGGAGAAGCAGGCTTCCCACGGAGCGGGGAGCCCGATGCGGGGCTCGATCCTAGGACCCTGGGATCACGACCTGAGCTGAAGGCAGACACTTAACATCTGAGCCACCCAGGGGCCCCTGTCAGTTCTAACTTCTGAGGTTTTAATTATAATATGTCTTGGTGTGGATCTCTTTGGGGTTCATCTTTTTTGGAACTCTCTAGGCTTCCTGAATCTGGACATCTGTTTCCTTCCTGAGGGTAGAGAAGTGTTTAGCTGTTATTTATTCAAATAAGTTTTCTGTCCCCTTTTCTCTCTCTTTTCCTTCTAGGACTCCTGTAATGTGAATGTTATTCCATTTGATGTTGTCCCATTGGTCTCTCAACCTGTCTTCACTTTTTAAGATTATTTTTCCTTTTTGCTGCTCTGTGGATGAGTTCCACTGCCCTGTCTTCCAGGTTGCTGATCCTTCCTTCTGCCTCATCTAGTCTGCTAGTGTATTTTTGAACATTCTAGTGTATTTTTCAGTTGACTTATTTTATTCTTCGGTTTGTGACTTCTATTCGGTACTTTTTATATTTTCTATCTCCTTATTGAAGTTCTCACTGTGTTCCTGTATTTGTCTTTTCTTTTTTTTTTTTTATAGGTTTATTTATTTTAGAGATGAGAGAGAGCAAGTGAGTACGAGTCAGGGGAGGGGCAAAGGGAGAGTGAGAGAAGCAGACTCCCCGCTGAGCACGGAGCCCCAGTGCAGGGTTGATCTCATGACCCTGAGGTCACAACCTGAGCTGAAATCAAGAGTTGGTTGCTTAACTTACTGAGCCACCGAGGGGCCCCATGTTCATCCATTCTTCTGATTTCAGTGAGCATCTTTATGACTGTTGAACTCTTTATCAGGTAAATTACTCATTTTAGTTTTATTAAGGTTTTTTTCTGGGTTTTTTCTTGTTTTTTGTTTGGAACATGTTCCTCTGTTTCCTCATTTGCTTGGCTGTTTTTATGTCTTAGGCAAAACAGCTTTTCTCCTAATCTTGAAGGAGTGGGCTTCTGTAGGAGATGAATCTAATGGGTCAGCTTTGCCCTAGCTCTTGGTTGTCTAGTGAACTTTTGTGATTGCCTAAGCAATCCGTTTTGTACTTGATAGGTCTCAGCTGTTGAGCGTCGGGCAGGACCCGCTAGTGTTCCAAAGTTGGAGGGTGGGATCTCAGCTCTAATTTCAGGCTGATTAGAACCTCAGACCATACCTCCTAAAGTAAGGAAATACAGACAGTCCCCATGGGACTGCAGTTGTGAACCCTGCTGGCTTCCAGACTAGGCGGGCAAGCTGGAGGTTTACAAAGCAGGAGTTTCTCCCTGAGGGGTGAGGGGTTTGTGCTCCACAGCAGGCACCCCATCCCTTGGAACCTGCAAACAGACCCTGGGCAGCAGTTGCAAAAATCAGGGCTCTGGATGAATGTGTCATCTCCTCTCTGGGAGGTACCGGCGAGCTAGAGCAAAGCTGTAGTGAGTGCTGTTTGGTGGGTTTGGGGCAAGACCACGCCTCTGCCTCTCCTACCCACCTCCATGGTGTCTCCTGGCCTGTGTTTCCTGGGAGCACTTTCATTGCCTCTAGACGTGTGGCAAACCTGAAGCCTGCTTCTCAGGCTGAAGCTCTGGGACGAGTATATAGGCTTTTTTTCACAGGCAGTCTGGTGGTGTGTTTCAGTCGGCTGTCTGTGCAGTGCCCTGGGTTTGGTAGCCTGCCAAGAGCTGTCTCTCTGATTGTTTCAGTCTGGTGGGAATCAGGAATATAAGCCCCCACCCGCCACTAGAGCCAGGCCATCAAGGAGAGTCCCCTGTGTGGTCCGTGCTCACTCTCTTGCTTTAGTGAAGCAGCTGGAGAGTGCAGGGGTGGGCATGCCCCCCACTTCGGCACAGCGAGAGGTTGCAAGAACCACGTACACGCCCAGTTTAGCAGGGCTCAGGAAGATTGCAAGTGCCTGCCCTGGCAGCACCAGCAAAGCAGAAGGACAGTGCAAAAACGGTGCCCACCAGTGCCTCCATCCAGGAGAGTCCCAACAGGCCCCTGCTCCTCTGGCAGACTCTTTAAGATTAGCAAACAGATCTTTTTCACGGGGCACCAGGGTGGCTCGGTTGGTTGGGTGTCGACTCTTGACTTCCGCTCAGGTAGTGATCTCAGGGTCGTTTGATCAAGTCCCGCATCAGGTTCTGCACTCAGCATGGAGTCTGCTTGTCCCTCCCCCTCTGCCCTTCCCCCAGCTTGCACGCGTACATGCTCTCTCTCAAATAAATAAATAAAATCTTAAAAAAAAAAACAACCCAACCAGATCTTTTCCACAAATAATCTAGACCCTTTCCAAACTGCTGCTTTTGCCCTGGTCCCCAGGATGAGCGAGTCTGTGCACAAGCCCTTCAAGAGTGCAGTCTCTGTTCTCTACTTTGGGTCCTCTAGACTTAAGCCCTGTTGTTTTTCAAAGCCAGGCATTTTGGGGGCTCATCTCTCTGGTGCAAGTCCCAAGGGTTGGGGTGCTTGCTGTGGGGCACACATCCCTGGCCCCCCGGGGAGAAGCTCCAGCTTTATGAGAGCCCTCCTGGTTGTGGGTTATTGCACTGGGGTGGGGTTTGGGGCAAGACCACACCTCTGCCTCTCCTACCCACCTCCATGTGGTCTTTTCTCCACTATTGTGGAAGAGCTGTTCAGCTAGTTTTCAAGTCTTTTTCAAGGGAGTTTTTTTTATACCTATCTGTAGATCCAGAGTGTCTGTGGGAGGAGGTGAGTTCGTGGTCCTCCTGTGTTTCCATCTTGGACCGCCCACAACTGTCAGTTCTAAAAGGAAAGATACTCTTTCTAAAGTTATCTGGACAACATACTCTTAATATTTGTAATATTTGGACTTACTGTCATTCTGTTTCTCATTTTAAGTATTTGAAAGCTCTTAATCTTACTTTTTGTGTGTAAAATTATCAGCTCTTCCAATCTTCATTGCAACATTTTACCCTTCCTATAAAAATTACACATTTATATTTTAACTTCTGGGACTTCAACATGGAAAGTACATAAGGTTCTATTTCCAGCCTGAGTTACGCCTAGAATGTTGAATTGAATGTGAAAGTGGATGCTCAGGTATTCGTAACAAATCTGAATTACAGGTCTTGTGCATATCACCGAGAGAGTGATGCTGCTTAGGCGTGGTGGGAACCTATGTGCTCAGATGCCAGTGATCAGTCATCAATTCCGGGGTGTCAGAAATAACACTGAGAGGTAGGCATCCCCCATTCAGCCTTGCCAAGGCCAGTGTTGGGTCATCAGCCGTGAGTTTTCTCTCCACAGAGTCTTGGTTTTGGTCTTTTTGTAGAGCCTTTTCTTTCTTATTTTTCTCTGCTGTGGTGTGAGGTGCCTAGTGGTAGATGCTCTGAATTCTTCAAATATCTTCTTTTTCTGGATAGCAGGATGAGATCTTACGTGGGGGAGCTGCTCCCACGTTCTGGGGAGCACAGAGCTGTCTCAGCATCCAGGGCTGACCCCGCAGCGTCACTGTGCCGTCCACAGCCTGCCTGTGTCCATTTCCATCTCGGGTCCCAGTTCATTCTGCCTGAGGGGTTGTCTTTTTCCCTCCCTTTCTCCTTAGGCTCAGAAACATTACTAGCATTTGCCTCGGTGTGCCTTTTCTTATCGATCTGTCCAGAGCTGGTCCCCTTGCTGTCCCCCCTTCGTCTGTCCTCTTTCTCAGTTTCAGGACGCAGACTTAGAGGCTCGTATCTGCTCCTTTACGATTCCCATCTCTTCACACTGGTAATCTCTGCTTTGTGCTTTCTTGGCCTTGATCTTCTGAGTCAGTGCTTCAAGAATCATGTGTGACTACCTTCACCTTCTCTTTGTGTGAAGAGGTTAGTTGGAAGTTCCTGGTCTTCCTGGTTTTCTTTTGTATTTTTTTTTTTTTTTTTTAGTTACAGGAAATCTTTTTTTTCCCTGTGTGTTACAATTGAATCTCTTTGAGTACTGTTATTATCATTTAATTAAAATTGAAATTGTCCATAGCTCTCTCTTCTTGGGTGTGTGATCTGTTTCTTCTGAGCCATCCTTCTCTCTGCCATGAGACCCTTGGAAGGGGGCTTATCTTTCTTTGGGGGCCCAGGGGGCTGGGGCCGGTGGAGTAGAAAGCAGCCGTCCCTGTGTCCACAGCTGACACTGCAGCACCCTCCTGCCCCCACCCCACGCATTCTCTGAGGCTCCGGGGCAGGAAGCACAGCCTCTTCTTGCAGTTGTCCCTCTGCCTTGGGAGCCTGGGGATCCGGGCAGAGCACGCAGGCCAGCGCTGACCTTCCTGCTGGGTCCACAGGTGTCTTCAGGCCTCCTGCTCTGGGCGCTCCAGGGCCGGTCCCTCCAGCTCGAGGCAGAAAAAGCCTGCAGTCCCTCCTGCCTGGAGCCACCGTCTGTGCACCCAGGCACCTGCGGTTCTCGGTGCTGGACCAGCAGAGTCGGGGCGGAAGTGGGGAGAAGGCAATGCTAGAGTCACCACCATCTTCTTTCAAAGAGAAATGTGAAAGATGTGATCTCGAGGAAAAGAATGAAGGTTTATTGGGCAGTGCGTCACTGAAATGCCTTTATTTCACACTTGAATAAGTATTGTTGTCCCATTATACCAGTGAAGCAGCCTGGGAGATTGAGTGATTGACCCAGTAAGGCATAGTGGTGGAACCAGGGAGTGAACCCGCTGTACTTTTTCTGCTCCCCCCATCTCTTTCTGAGAGGAGAGGCCAGGGGGTGCCTGGCCTGAAGGAAGCGCTTAAGGTTAATTTTTGCTGCTACGTGGCACTCTGCCGTCCTTGCGGTTACAAGCCTATGGGTGCATTGGGGAAAATGCTGGAGTGGTGGATTTCTTTCCAACGGGATTTATGTCCAGAGCTTCCATTATTCAAACTTTTTAACAAGGACTTGGTCTAGTAGTTGCTTGGATGACTACAAGAAGCCACTGAGGGCTGAAGTCACCCCAAAGAACCTTATTCTTGAATACCAGGTTCAGTGACCATGTAAGCAGATGCCTGAAGCTGCCATTGGCAGGGGCTTGGATGAGTTCTGCTTAGGCTGAATATTACATAATTGAGGCATATTAAAATGTTGCTGTTGCTATCACAAAAGGCTTTGGGTTTGGTCTTTTAGGATAGCTTGACCTATTTTCCTCACTGTCTACCTAGAGACTAAAAGAGCAGATCCTGAGAGCCAAGAGGAGGCAGGCACGGTTTTCCGGTGCGGGCTCAAGCTGGGTTCCGAGACCTTTGCCTGGCCCATGTCAGCATCTGCCAAAGAGCTTAGCCGGCGCCAGATCTGAGGGGACCTGGACCGTTTCTGACGTAATGTTGGGTTAAGTTTGAGAGTATGAAGAACAACAGACTTTTGAGTCAAAATTCCTGAGTCTCCTTTGAGTCCAGCCAAATCTTGAATTCTCCGACTTTCCAGTCTCTACCAATTTTGCTTGGCAAAGTAACCTAACCTGAGCCTCAGTTTTCTAATTTGTAAAATGGGGGAATAGTAGCTACCTCACTGCCTTTTTGGAAGGGATCACATGTTTGTAAAGCATGTGTAATGTCAAGCCCATAGAAAATCCTCCGTGAATATGGGTCCCTGTCCCTCCCCTCTGTCTGCTGCTTGAACCCTTCTGGGCTTTTCTTAAGGATAAAGAGGGGAGATGCTGGGCCATGTAAACAGTTTGTGTGGGGCTTGCTTGGTCCGTGAGCACCCCAGGCTCACTCCCTTTGAGGTGATTACTCATGTATGTATGTGGATGTTGGTGTCACTTAGAATCAATTCTCAGGGAATCTGTTGCTCATGAGGTTTGGTTATAGAATATGACTAGTAACGGTTGGCATTGATCATTCCTTTTTTCCAGGAAAGACTGGGGAAATCCGAGAAATCGGAGGTTTTAGCTGGACCCAAAGGCAGATCCCCCATCAGCGATCAGCCATCGCTCCTGGCAGGGGCTTCTGGGGCTGGGGTCCTACTGTCTTACAGTGTGAGACAGTTTGGGAGCCCATGCCCCCCCCCCCCAGCTCTGCACCACGTTCCTGTCCAGGTCACCTCCTGTCTTGTTGGGGGCTGGCAGGTGTTAGTGCTGTGCAGTGGGGGTGAGGCGAGCAAACTGGACCCGGGGGCCCCACACAGGCCCACGCACAGGGGGCCCCCAGCGCAGGGGTGAAATGCCACTGACTGGCGGCAAAAAATGTGGCCAGAGGCCTGAGGTCTCTAGTCTGGGAGGTGCCGGGCAGCAGAAATCCCAGGTCAGCGGACTGAGGAAGTGTGAAACCCGATTACTTACAAACGCCAGCGTGTTTTCAGCCCCTTTTACCCTCTGCAGATGAGAGGGGAGTGAGACTCTCATGCAGTGTTTTCCTTCTGCTGCCCGCTCCACCTTCAGAAGGACGGGCCCAGCGCTGCAGCTGTGGGCTCGCCGAGCTTGGCCATGCAGGCAGCTCCCCAGCCTGACCGTGGCGGGGACCGAGCCCTTGCGGCTCGTTCTGCCCTTTGACCTGGCCGTGTGGCAGGGCTCTGCTCTCGGGGCTTTCTCAGAGCCTTGCTCGGGGCCCTTTGCTGCTCGCCCTTCTCTCTCGCCCCAAGAGCGGGCCTTTGGTCCTGAGGTCCTCCGTGGGACGGTCAGGAGTCCCCTGTGGGAAGAGCCACCTGCTGTCAGCTGCAGTCACTGAGCACGTCTGCCTGCTGAGCACTGGCCCGCACCTTCACGCACCCCCGCTGGCCATGAGCATCGCCATGTCTGACGTGCACTGTCTGCACCCCACGGTGCGGGAGGGGTGACCCACGGGGATGCTCTCCACCTAGGGTGTCTGTGACCCGGGGGGCTCCTGTGACCCCGGGGCCAAGGCTGACGTCCCTTCCTCAGACCACACAACCTCCCTAAAAGTGAGCATGGCCCATCCCTGTCTGACGGTCTGCATGGAGCAGTCCCTCCTGGGAGATGCCAGGCGTCGGTGGGAGGGGCAGAGTGCTGAAGGGGACGGTGGTGCTTCCAGGGTAAGTGTAGACATCATGATAAAATAGCCGGGCTCTTAATGGCTGTGTCAGAGCCCTGACCCTGTGTCCTCCTAGTTGAGTGACCTCTCTGAGTCCATTTTCTCATAAAGTGGAGAAAGATCAACGGAACTCAGAGGATGGTTAGGAGAATTAATGTGTCTAACATTTATAAGTCCCTTTCCTAGCGCCTGGCACAGACGAGGTCCCCAGTGAGGGCTGGCGCTCGCCCTGTTGCTCTGTATCCTCGCAGTGGACAGTGAACCAAACACGTACTTATCGAGCACTTACTCAGTTCAGGCTCGTCAGTGGACAAAGCCGATCCTTGCGTTCTAGAGGGGGAAGCAGACAACAAGCACCAATCGGGACAAACAGATGGCCTATTCAAATGGAGGTGTTTCAGAGGACGGGAACAGTAGACAGGACTGGGGGGCTTGGGAATGATGGAGCAGGGGAGGGGGCTTAGTCGTGGAATTAGATAGGGCAGACAAGTTAGGCCCCATTGAGAAGATAAGATCTGAGCGAAGGCTGTCAGGACGTGCGGGAGTTGGCCAAGCGGATACCTGGGGAGTGGGGGTTCCTCCCATCGCGATGGGCGAGTAACCAGCGTATGAGGCCCATGGTGGCAGTGTGTCTGGAGGGCGGGTGCCAGGAGGGGCAGGTGGCTGAGGACGAAGAGAGGGGGGAGGAGAGGGAGGAGGTCACAAGGGTAAAGGGTGGAGGGGGGTCATGTGGGGGGCCTTCCAGGCCATCTTAAGGACATGGCTTTTTCCTTTGAGTGAAACGAGAGCCTTTGGAGTGTTTTTTAGCAAAGGGTAGTGTGGCCCAATGTAACTTTTGAAGAGCTGCTCTGAGCACAGGGTGAGAACAGAGCACGGGGCCGGGGGGTGGGGGGCAAGCATAGGCCGTGGCCCCCGCCACAGTCTGACAGGAGATGGTGGAGGAGTGGACGCTGTGAGGTGTGCAGATTCCAGCTGTGGGTTGGAACTAGATGCAGCTGGGTACTCACATGGGTCGGATGATTCGACCTTGGGAACCGAGGGTTGGAGGAATCTCCACCAGTGTTGACAGAGGAAATATGCATCATTTTGCTACAAGTTTAGATTTAGTATCCAGTGAAGATGCCGTCAGCAGCACCTTCCGGATGATTATCACCAGCGACAGTGTTAACGGTACCCGCAGCCGCTGTCTGGCCTGCTGGACGTTGCCCGTAGTGGCTGAGCTCCTAGGCGTCGAAGAGGTGGGCCTAACCACTTTGACCTGTAAGGGGAGCACATGCTGGAGTCGCTGGACCAATGGGAGGCCAAGGCCAAGGAGGGTGGTTAGCTCTGCCGAAGGACCCCTCCTGAGAAGAAGGCCTCCCCTGGGCACCTCCAGGCAAAACCTTCTGCTCACTGAGTAGTCGGCTCCCTGAGGAGATACCAAATGGGCATCAGCAAGACAGGGAGGGATTTTTTTTTTTTTTTTTTGTGGGATTAGGGTTGCCAGATAGAATACAGGCTGCCAATTCAATGTGAATTTCAGGTAATAAATAATGTTTGAGTGGGCATATCCAAGAGCTGTTGGTTCTTTATGGGAAATTCACATTGAGCTAGGCATCCTGTATATTATTTTGCTAAATCTGGCTACTCTCTCTTGGCGTGTTCTTGCTAATTGATGGGCTGCACCTGAGCCTGAGTCTGCCACCTTAGTAACCTGTCAGGGTTGCCAAGTAACAGGACTTGACTTTGAAAGAACCATTTACTGTTGTGGGGAAAAGGCTCTGCCGGGTTCCTGGCTCAGTCGGTCTCCATTGTCTGGGCTGCGAGGGAGGGCCTCGTCCTGAGCTCTGATCAGAACACCCTGTGTGTCCTGCCCTTCCTCTTGTTTTTCCCAGACGAGTTGCTCCAGGGGATGGAGTGCACGCCCACTGCTGGGTTTTAAGTTGTATCAGGTGTGACAGTGCTGGCCGTGAGGGAGGTCTTCCAGCTGCTGTAAACCCAGGACTGGGAACGGTAGGGGTGGAGTCGGGTGCCGGGAGCACAGACGCCTTGGGCTGGCTCTGTCCTCAAAGGGCTTATGGTCTGTTCTGGGGAGACCTGTGCTTCCAGCCCTATCCTGAGCATCCACTCCGCTAGATATCACCGCCCATCTGTATGAGCTGATTATGCCCGCATCCCCCCATATCTGCATGTTGAAGTCCCCATTCCCAGAACCTCAGAATGTGTCTGTATTTGGAGATAGGGTCTTTAAAGAGATGATAAAGTTAAATAATGAAGTCATTAGGGTGGGCCCTAATCCAATACAACTGGTGTCCTCATAAGAAGAGATTAGGGTACAGATACACACAGAAGGGAGACCATGTGAAGACCCAGGGAACAGATAACCATTTACAAGCCAAGGAGAGAGGCCTCAGGAGAAACTACCCCTGCCCACACCTTGATCTTAGACTTCTAGCTTCCAGAACCGAGGGACAATACAGTCCTGTTGTTTAAGCCCCCCGGTCTGTGGGACTTTGTTAGAGCAGCTCCGGCAGACAACAGACCATTGTACAAGGAAGTGTGACAAGACACGTGAGTCACCGAGGCAGGCAGGCTGGACTCCGGGGGTTGAAGGGAGGCGGTCTCAGTTCTGTGTGCTATTCAGCCCTTTGCCATTTGGGACTCTCAGGAGCCTGTGGGATTTCTGGGACCAGAAGCGCCATGTCCGATGTGAAGGTGAAGCATGGGGAGGTGAAGGACTTCCTCTGCAGCGTGCTGCCCCTGGCCTGGGCATTGGTGGTTCCTGACCAGCAGGACCTGGTGCCCATGCTGGGGACTCTGCCCCCAGAGCCAGCTCTGTGTTTTCACGGGCTCACAGCTTTAGAGCTGGGTTCTTCCTGGCAGCCTCTGTGTAAGCTCTACAGAAGGCAAGTCACATAAGGAAAATGTCAGCCAGCTCAGAAGCTCTGAGACGGTTGATCTTCCTTGAGGAGATCTAACTGCTTTATGTGTTTTAGCTGTAACATCCCTGCAGAAGAGTGTACGATCTTAAGTCACAGCTCGATGGATTTTTGCATATGTATATGCCCATGTGTTCCTGGAGGAGGTTTTGAAAATAATATTATCCTAGAGCTATTTTTAATGGCAATGACATCTTTCAGTAATTATAATTCATAAATACGTCCACCCAGTCAAAAACTAGGAAATTGAGGGGCGCCTGGGTGGCTCAGTCGTTAAGCGTCTGCCTTCGTCTCAGGTCATGATCCCAGGGTCCTGGGATTGAGCCCTGTGTCGGGCCCCCTGCTCAGTGGGGAGTCTGCTTCTCCTTCTGCCTCTGTCCTTCCCCCCACTTGTGCTCTCTCTCTCTCTCTCAAATAAATAAAATCTTCAAAAAAAACTGGGAATTTGAAGACTTGGGTTAATTGAAGGAAGGAACAGCAAAACTTGATTCTAGGTTATTGGTTTTGTTATGCTCTAGAACTTCAAATTATAGAGTCTCTACTTTTTCCATGTGAATGGTATTGGGGAGTTTTTGCTTTAGATTCTGGAGTTAGGGAAACAGTCTCCTGAATTTAAATTGGAGAAGTTAGCTGGTGAGGTTAGCAAAGCCAAATGGTAGTTCCACTCAGCACATCAGTGCAGCTTGAAGCCTGGCTCCGCCCACTCCCGCCCCCCAGCCTTAGGGGCCTGATCCAACATGACAGGAGGGAGTTTCGCCTGCAGAGGCTAGGTTGAAGGTTTCATGTGAGCATGCAGGCATGCACGTGTGTGCACGTGTGTGGGTAGACCTCAGTATTCTGGATTCCCTCTCTTGGCCAGAGAGAGCTGAGGATTTGGCATAAATCAAAATGGAACTCTGTGTCCAGGAGCACCAATGTGCCTCCCAGCCATCGTCTTAGAAAGGACCCTGGAGTGTGACTCCACACCCCTAGACATGATCTGTAGGTACATGAAGTTTCAAGATGCCCCGTCTGATTTACTGATTTTAAAAGCTGAGTGACTGTTTTGCATAGTACCTAATGAGCAGGCTTGTTACACTCATCTGTCTGATCCTCACAACCGTGCCGCCGTGGGAAGGCTGTGCTCCTGGCCTAAAAGATGGTGGCTCACACGGGCCACGGGCAAGTCAGGCGCACCCTGGGTTTTGCAGCCCTGAAGCCCAGGGTCATCTGTGACGCCCCTCGTGTGTGCTGTTCTCTGCCTCCATGGAGCGTCTTGGAGTACGTGTGGAAGGTTACCAACTCAGTATGAATGAGTGTGTACCGCTGTGGGTGTCCCAGGCATGCCTTAGCTATGGGGGCTCACCACCCTCTATTTTTTTTTTTAAAGATTATTTATTAGAGAGGGAGGGAGGGAGGGAGGGAGAATGCACGAGCAGGAGGAGGGGCAGAGGGAAAGAGAGGGGAAGCAACTCCCCGCTGAGTGGGGAGCTTGACAATGTGGGGCTCTGGCTCGATCCATGACCCTGAGATCATGACCTGAGCGGAAACCAGGAGTCAGATGCTTAACTGGCTGAGCCACCCAGGTGCCCTTCATCACCCCCTATTGTAGAAACAGTCCTGCAAGCCCCGGGCTGGAGACCCTCATAAGGGCAGGAGCTTAGGATGCGGAGGAGGAGCTTGGGGAGAGAAGGGCAGGAGTGAGGGGAGCAGAGGAGTTGGGAGGAGGAAGAGGGAGGAGAGGCAGGAGCCATGGGAGCGGAGGGGTGGAGCGTCTGCCCTCCTGGCAGCCAGGACCACCGTTCCTGAGTGCAGTGGAAGAACAGGGTCCCTTAGCCCCAGTGAAAGTTTTACGGGAAAGTACGTGGAGGCTGGGGAGGCCGTTGGCAGAGTTCACCAGGCAGGCTGTCCCGGGTCACAGGTGCATGACTGGGGGAGGGGCACCTTACCTGTTGTGCTGTGGAAATAGTCCTGACCAAGGGGTCAGTGGTCTCCAGGGAGATAAAAAGATAGTAGCGTATTTTATTGAAAACTTGGGTGAGGTATATGGGACTTGTTCTTTTGAGGAGCCCCAGGTGGGGCTTGAATAAGAGAAGTCTGGGATTATGGAAGATTTACAGTCCAGCCAGGGAGACTGAATGAGTAAGAGAGGAAGAAGCGGGTGGAAGCCAAGGGTGTGGGGATGGGGGCCATGGGCGGGCTCTGGGGCCTGCACTGGCACTGGTGGGCTCTGCAGCCGGGAGCCTGCAGAGGGGCCGAGCAGACCCTTTAAAAGCCACCTGGGCTTCTAAGCAGAGTGTGGGCTAGGTGGGGCCCCCGGGGGAAAGCTCCTCTTTTCTGAACTCTGGTTCTTGGCCTGTCATGGATGCTGGGATTGGGCCAGAGCCTTGTGGAGCAGGTGTGGTCCATGCTCTCGGACGGACAGACCTGCCTGGGTGGGATGTCGCAGAGTGGGTTCCTCCTTTCCTTCTCTGCACCCTGCGGTCTCCTGAGTCCTGGTGTCCCGTCACAGCATTGGCCTGGCACCTGTCCCAGAGCACACACACCCCTCCTCCCTTTTCTTCCCCCATCCCTCTCTTATTCCCCAGCACTGCCTTCCTTCACCCCCGCCCCCGGCCACACACCCCCTCCTCGCCACCTCCCTTCAAACTGAGGGTCCAGCTGTGTCTCACCACCCACCTGCTGCTCCAGGCTCTTTGGTTAAGCTCCGTGGAGTCTGGCGCATTGTTCCCCAGGCCCCGTGGGGTGGATGGCGAGGCTTGCTGGGGGATTTCCATTGATGAGATCCCAAGCTGGAACAGGAGCATGGTCAGGGGGACAGAAGCTCCTGAGGAGCCATTCAGACCCTGGGGACACAGGTCATGGACACAGGGGCCATGTGGACCCAGTAAGAGGTGAGGGCCCTGGGGGCCACGGAGCAAAGGTGTTGGCGCTGGAAATCTCGATAATGCTCTGATAGAGGATGGGTTTCCGAGGAGCTCTGAAAGGGTGGACGAGAGAATGAAAGGGTAGGACAGAGTCCTGAGGTGGCTGCCCTGGGCGCCATGCCATGGTGCTGCGCTCCAGGGCTCTTGTGAGTGAGAGATACAATGACAGAGCTCTGGGTGCTTTTTAATTGAACTTTGGATGGGGGAAGAGCTGCCTGGAAGTAAAAGACTTTTGAAGTTTTAACTTAAAACAGGCTCAGATGGTGGCCTGTCGTCAAAGCCTTCCGCCTCCACGGCTGGGCTTTGGCCTTCCCTGGCTGCTTGCTTGTTCCCACCCAGTGGGAAAGACTGCAGAGTCATCCCAGCCCGACACTCTGGTGCCCAGCAGAGGTGGGCCCGGGCATCCTGATACCCTGGGGCTTCCTCTTCGGGGCCACCCCCCTCCCTGTGACACGGGGCTCTCCACATCTCTCAGCGCAGCCCCTGTGTGGAGTGGGGGCCAGGAAGCCAACTGGAATGGGTGTCCAAGACCACGCCCCAAGTCGTGTCTTCTGTCCTTTCTGAGTTGTCTCTTCTCTCCGTCTTGCTGCAGTCAGCACATACTGCGGGTGTAGACTTTTCTCAGTGATGCCTCAAGCCCTGCGATGGAAGGCCCTGGTAGAAATCTAAGTGGCAATTACCTTCTCTGCTCCAGCCTTTGGGACCCAGGGCATGTGAAGGGAGCAGGATGCAGATGCAGAAACAGTGTTTGATGCTGATGCATATGTGGTCCTCTGCACCTGAAAGTCATCTTGTTAGCTGGCACCAGCTAGGGTGCCACCCTGCACTCCTAGGTGAGGGAGCAGGTGGGGGGATTGGGCACCACCAAGAAGAAGAAGAACTATTGTTTGCCTGCTCAGCCTGGAATCAGGTGTTCAGCATTCACTGCATTAGAGATAGAAACCCCTCGGTTTACAGATAAGAAGGGAGCAGATACCCAGAGAGGTTAAGCTCTAGATGCAGAGCCGAGCCTAATACCACAGCTCCTTGCTGGATCCGTGTGTGGGTGTGTGCACACTGTCCAGAAGGCTACGTGTTGGTTCCTGCGGGGATTCCCAAGCAAACCGCTGCTGGTCTACGGTCAAGTTACTGTTGGTCCACAGTTAAGAGGAAAAATAAGGACCCTGGGGTGCTGCGTAAGGCTAAGTGTGTTTTTGATTGCAATTCCATTCTTTTTATTTTTTTATGTTAAAATGATTAAAATCATGATTGAGGTTTGGGGGGGAGGGCACTCACGGCAAAATAACCTTTGGAAGCCCTTTGGGTTCCCTTCTGTTTTTTAAATTGTCACTCATGTGTGAAATTGAAAAGCCCATGAACGTGAATGCCTTCAGCAGCCTCCTCCCTGCCACTGATCAGGAAGGGTCCTCTCTTGGCCAGAACTGGGAACATGCTCACTCACCGTCTCCAGGAGGCTCGGTGCCTCCTGGCCTCATTCCACAGGGGAGCTTCTCCGAAGCCTGAGGAGGGCCCGCTCTTTGCCTGGGATCAGCACCTTGGAAGTTCACCAAGGCACTATAAAAGAAAAAATTCAAAGGAAGTAAGATTTTCATTTGGGTTTTGAGATCTGGGTATGAAGCTTCACAGTCCTGGTAAGCATCAATCCTGCCTTTTCCTGTAAAAAGTTCATTTCATCTCTGCTCTTTTCTAACCACATCATTAAATGAGCGAATGCCCAGCAGGACGCCTGCATCTGGCTCCCTGTGGTCCCCTTCTCTGGGGCAGGCTGGGGCTGCCGCTGAGCCTGGAAGAAAGGCATGCAGTTTGTGGCTTTAGTTTTATCTAATGGTATCATGAAGATCAGTGCCAGGTGTTTGGTGCTGCTTAATAATTGTAAGGCCCATTTTATTTATTAGCTATTAGAAATGGTGAGGGTGAGGTTTATTTCTCTTGAAAATAGCACACTCTCTTAAGTGCACCAAAAGTACCGCAGGAGCTGTGTTCTGTGGATGGCTATTGCTCCTCTGTCCGCACAGGAGCGCACGGTTTGGTCCTAGAAGTTGTTCTAGTTCAAAGAGAAAAGCATGTTGTAACTTAGCACATAAGGCGTTGACCTGGAGGGGAGGGGGCTGATGTTACATTTGTATGGGGTGTTATGCTTTTCGTGGATGCCGGCGTCCTATGTGGGTCACGCCATAGTATATGCCATTTTATAATGATGCCATTTGAGAAGTCTCTCTGTAAACACTCTCTTACATCCCTGTGGGGGAAGGACAGAGCAAACACATCTTTTTCCTAGGAGAGAAAATGAGGGGGCAAAATTGGAAAATTGCTAAATTGTAGTACCATGTGCAGTTTCTGAATCTTTCCTAAATGTTTTGATGACTAAATAAGAGAGTGAGTCAGGACCCTGTATGAGACCCTCACTTTGCGCTGTTGTGAGTTAACCCCCATCTGCTTGGTTCCAGATGTCTGCTGACAGTGACTGATAGGCTGGCAACAGCTCCTCACTCCACCCCCTCCAACACACACACTTGGGCAAACCCTGTCCTTGGCGATGAGCCCCTGCTTTCCTGATGGCCTACTAAGCCGGTCACCCTGGCCAGTCAGTAGGAAGTGGAGGTGGAGAAGCTGACCCCGAGCCCCTGCCAAAACCCACATCCGCTGAGTCAGCCTTCCAGCCCCTGTGAGCAGCAGGTGCAAGCCGGCCTCCCTGGAACGGGCAGGTTGGCGGGGGGGGGGGGGGGGGGGGTGGAGTTGGGAAATGCTCTGACAGTTCTGAGCCCAGATCCCTGCTCTGGGCAAGATACCCCCTAGCCTTAGACTTGGTTCACCCTCACTCTTGTTGAAGCCCAGTAGCAAAGACAGACAGGAACGCAACTGTTGTCAAATAAATGAGGGTTGATTGAGTTTGCTGCAGTGAGAACGTGCACCAGACTGGATGGCTTGGAGGAGGGGGTTGGGAGGAGCTCTGTACAGGGATTGGGCTTCTCCTGGGTGGTTTTCAGACAGGTTTGAGGCAGCCGAGGCCAGTTCTGCATTGGAGGGTGTCCGGACCCGTCAGTGATAGAGCGTCCTGGTCATTTGTCTAGAAGGTGGAGGATTGGCGTGGGGCTGGGACGGTACGGGCAAGGCTCCGGTGGTAGATGGAGCAAGAGATGCTTAGGTATTCTGATGGTTGCAGAGTGCCCTTCCGCCGGGTGTCCCCCCACATGAGGGGCTAGCCTCATCTGATGATGGTGGCATTCTAGGGCATCCTAAGTTCAGTGGCAAATATCCCAGCCTGGCTGTCAGCAGTTTCTGGCCTCTGCTTGATTTTCGCACCAGTTCCCTTCTTTACAACAGGGGTAGGGGTGAATCCCTGGGGCTGGTCAGAAATCCAGCTCTAGGGCAGATCTGGGCCCACACCAGGCCCACTGGATCAGCAGCAGCATAGCGAGTCCTGCAGAGGTTTCTAGGCACGTACATTTGAGCAACACAGCTCATCTGCGTTTGTGTGTTCAGTGAAGGGAGTGGATCTGAGGAACGGCAGTCATCTTGGCCAAGAGGCACTGTCTAAAGGCTGTCCTAAATTTCTCCTGGTGCCACTTCAAGATAAGATGGCATACATAAAATAAATGAGGACTGTCTCAGCCATTCCGCTTAAAGCTGGTGGTATGTAAAATTGTATTACTGTGAGGTAGGTGGGGTTTGTGTTGGGAGCCCAGGCCCCATGCTGACCTCACCCTCTTATGAGCCGTTTCTCCCTACAAAAACTTGTCTTGACACTTAAGAAAGATCTAATAAAGTCATTATGCTAAGATGTTCGTGCTAATGATTTATTTCCCTACCTAGGCTCTCTGGGGTATTTTAATTTTTAGCCAGATACAAGGCTCTTGATCCAAAGGAGTGAAATCCTAACGGTGGGGGCGCCTGGGTGGCTCAGTCGTTAAGCGTCTGCCTTCGGCTCAGGTCATGATCCCAGGGTCCTGGGATCGAGCCCCGCATCGGGCTCCCTGCTCAGCAGGAAGCCTGCTTCTCCCTCTCCCTCTGCCTGTTGCTTGTGTTCCCTCTCTCGCTGTGTCTCTCTGTCAAATAAATAAATAAAATCTTTAAAAAAAATTCTAATGATGGAACTTCTAGAATTTCTACTGGTGAGAAACTTTCCATGGTAAAGAGAAGGGCTGTGAATGCCAGGCTCATAGTTTACTACCTGTGGGCATCTGAATAAGACTGAACAGGCCCGGCTGATGACGTCAGGTGAAGCTCTGCCTTCCTCATCGAGACACCCCTGATCTCAGAGTTTGTTCATTCATTTGTTGCCTTGAGGGTGAGAGGGTGAGCAGCCGTCCAGTTTTGCATGAGACTGAGGGGTTTCCTGGGATGCAGGACTCACAGCCCTAAAACTCGGCCAGTTGTAGACAGAGTGGGGTGGCTGGTCACCAGAGAATGAGAGATGTGCCTGTTTTGAAAACATGTGCTAGGTGTTAAGGGCCCTGTAAATGTCAGGTGTCGGTACTGCCTCACTGCAAGGATGCTGGCCTTCTGTTTAAACTTGATCTGGTGGCAGTGTGGTGGGGCGCTGTCAGGCCAGCCCTTCTGTGCTAGCTCATTGCCTCTTGGGAGACTCACGGTGCTTGAGCTTGAGAGTGACACAGAGGCAGTGTCTGGGGCCAGAGGGCCTTTGAAGAGGTCTGAGCTCTGTGGATATTTGAGAACTCCACTACTCAGAGCCTGGCAAAGCTGTAGGCCCTTGGCCATCAGCTGGCTTTTCCTGGCTTTTGCCTCCATTCCCGGCTTCTCAGACCAAACACATTCTAGGGGAAGGCATTCTGTGCTCCTGCCTTGTGGACAAGAGGCTTCGTGAGCAGAGATGGGCGTGAGAAGCCAATGTGGAGATGGGCAGAGCGGGCTCAGCCCCCCTGTGAGGTCAGAAATAAACAGTGCTGGTGACGGAGCTTGGGGAAATGGAGGCGTAGTTGTCTGTTCTAGCCAAGAGTACCTTTGTGTCCCATCAAGCAGTTGAAAAGCTTCCTGACTTAAAAGGAGCCAGTTTGCTTTATGGGCAGGAAGAATGCAGATTTCTTTTTTTTTTTTTTTTTTAAGATTTTTTTTTTATTGATTTGAGACAGAATGAGAGAGCGAGAGCACATGAGAGGGGGGAAAGGTCAGAGGGAGAAGCAGACTCTCTGCCGAGCAGGGAGCCTGATGTGGGACTCGATCCAGGGACCCCTGGATCATGACCTGAGCCGAAGGCAGTCGCTTAACCAACTGAGCCACCCAGGCACCCAAGAATGCAGATTTCTTTGGGGAATACTTTTTGGAAAGAGGGTGGGGGAAATGGAAATGACCACTGGGGAGGTATTGGATCACATATTTCCGCCACTTAGATCCGGTTTAAGATAATTATTGAATGTCATGTTAATCAAAACAGGAAACAGAGTAGTTACAAGAGGGAATGTATGTTAATACTTTTGATGTTTTGACTTTGGATAGTTCGGTGAAACGGAGGTTCCTGACTGCATGGGTGGGAGATGGGGGAAGGAGAAGAGTTCTGAGGATTGTATGTTTTGGAGACTTGGCTGAGCTTGGATGCATCATGCAATGAGATTGTGTGCAGGAGATCCTGGAGAGAGATGGACCCCGGTTCAAATCCTGCCTCTGGCATGCAGATCTGGGGTCCTCGGGCAAAGTATAAACCCTCCTATTAGTGCTTTCCCTCTGCTGAACACACCCATGCTAGGTGCTCTGCCAGAAAATCACCCTGTGTGCACTCAATTCAGCTTCACACGTATGGAAAGTAGTTCTCTTATGTTTGTTCTTTTTGTGTTTAATCAGTCCTTTGAAAAGCTGTTTCCAGGAGGGCAGTTCAAAATGGAGGCATAAGAAGACCCTGAGCTCACTTCCTCTCATGAGTACACCAAATCTACAGCTATGTATGGAACATTCCCTCTGAAAAAGACTCGAAAGCTAGCTGAACAGCTCTTCCACAAGAGGATAAAAGGGCACATCAAGATGGCTAGGAGACACAGTCTTGCCAAAAACCTCACCCCCAGCACAGTGATCCGTAAGCAGGAGGGGTCTCACAGACAACAGATCATTTCCCCGAGGAGTGAAGAGTTCAAGCCCCACATCAGGCCCCCCAACTCTTGGGACCTGCACTGGGGAGATGAGCCCCCAGAACTTCTGGCTTTGAAAACCAGTGGGGCTTACACCCAGGAGACCCACAGGGCTGTGGGAATCTGAGACTCTGCTCTTAAAGGACCCATGCACAGACCCCTCTCCTGGGATGCAGCACAAAAGGAGCCCATTGAAAAGTGCCTAGACCATATGTGAAGGAAATTCATTGACTAATTTTAAAGCATCTGCTAGAGGGGCAGGACTGTAGTGTAAGTCTCCAGGGAGGGAGGCGCTGGTGAATACCACTTTCACACTGTTCCTCTATCTTGCTTGTGTGGCCTGTGCTGGCCCAGTGCTTCCCTGTGGCCCCACGCTGCTAAGCCTGTCAGGCAGGCATGCCCCAGCCCAGTGCTCCCTGCATCCCTGCCAAAGCCAGCAAGTGCATGCAGCCCACACAGGGGACCGCCCCCTTGAACATGTGGCTCTGGTGCCCCGGGGGCTTGTGTTCTGGGCCCCATAGAACTGAAACAGAGAGGCAGTTCTTGGCAGGCTACCACCTCCAGGACACTGCATAGACAGCCAACTGAAACATACCCCAGTCTTTCAGTGACCACTCTTTTGAGCCTGGGAGAGACAGCGAGCCCTGTGTTGGGCTCCATGCTCGGCATCTAGTCTGCTCCTCCCACTCCACCCTGCCCACTCATGCTTCCTTGCTCTCAGAAAGGAAGAGAGAGAGAGGAAGAGAGGGAGGGAGGGAGGAAGGAAGGAAGGGCATCTGACAAAATCCAGTATCCATTTATGATAAAAACTGTCAGAGAGGCAGGTATAGAGGGACTGTACCTCAACATAATAACAGCCGTATGTGACAAGCCCACAGCTAACGTTCTGTTCAGTGGTGAAAAGCTAAAAGCTTTTCCACTAAGATCAAGAATAAAACGGGGGGGGGGGGGGGGCGAGAAAGCGGGGGGGGGGGAGACCTGGATTTCGTCTGGTCTCAGGAATTCAGCTGAATACGGATCAAACCATTCTGAACACCTACGAACTCAACAGGAGATTGAAGAGAAGAATAGTAACAACTCTCTGAACAGAAAAGCGACCACTTACTGGAAGGTAGGACGTGCGGAGAAGTGAATCCGAGGCGATATTCGGGAGAATGGACGGCGAGGGAGGGGGCTTCCGTCGGCCGCTTCTGGCAAGTGCTAGAGCCGCGGAGCACAAAATC
>NW_027397094.1:17237082-17383716 GCF_003265705.2 Callorhinus ursinus
ATCTAGTGTCTGGCACTGATCTATGCACTAGCCTGATCATATTTGATCATATTCTGTTTTTTTTTGTTTTGTTTTGTTCTGTTTTTGTTTGTTTTTATCTTTTTCTTTTTCCTTTTTTTTCTCTTTCTTGTCCCCTGGTTTCAGGTCTTTTCTGATTTGTATACAGTACATTTGCTGGAGACGTTAACCTGTGAGCATTCTGTTCTCTCATTCATCTATTCTCCTCTGGACAAAATGACAAGATGAAAAAAATCACCTCAGCAAAAAGAACAAGAAGTAGTACCGTCAGCCAGGGACCTACTCAATACTGACATTAGTACGATGTCGGACCTAGAGTTCAGAATCATGACTTTAAAGATACTAGCTGGGCTTGAAAAAAGCGTGGAAGTTATTAGAGAAACCCTTTCTGGAGAAATAAAAGAACTAAAATCTAACCAAGTCGACATCAAAAAGGCTATTGATGAGGTGCAATCAAAAATGGGGGCACTAACTGCTAGGATAAATGAGGCAGAAGAGAGAACCAGTGATATAGAAGACCAAATGATGGAAAATAAAGACGCTGAGAAAAAGAGAGAGAAACAACTACAGGATCACGAGGGCAGAATTCGAGAGATAAGCGATACGATAAGACGAAACAACATTAGAATAATTGGGATCCCAGAAGAAGAAGAAAGAGAGGGGTAGAAGGTATATTGGAGCAAATAATAGCAGAGAACTTTCCTAATGTGAGGAAGGAAACAGGCATTAAAATCTAGGAGGCACAGAGAACCCCTCTCAAAATCAATAAAAATAGGTCAACACCCTTACATCTAATAGTAAAACTTACGAGTCTCAGAGACAAAGAGAAAATCCTGAAAGCAGCTTGGGAGAAGAGATATGTAACCTACAGTGGTGGAAACATTAGACTGGCAACAGACCTATCCACAGAGACCTGGCAGGCCAGAAAGGACTGGCATGAGATCTTCAGAGTACTAAACGAGAAAAATAGGCAGCCAAGAATACTATATCCAGCTAGGCTGTCATTGAAAATAGAAGGAGAGATAAAAAGCTTCCAGGACAAACAAAAACTAAAGGAATTTGCAAACACGAAACCAGCCCTCCAAGAAATATTGAAAGGGGTCCTCTAAGCAAAAAGAGAGCCTAAAAGGAGCATAGATGAGAAAGGAACACAGACAATATACAGTCACAGTCACCTTACAGACAATACAATGGCACTAAATTCATACCTTTCAATAGTTACCCTGAATGTAAATGGGCTAAATGCCCCAATCAAAAGACACAGGCTATCAGATTGGATTAAAAAACAAGACCCATCAATATACTGTCTGCAAGAGACTCATTTTAGACCCAAAGACACCCCCAGATTGAAAGTGAGGGGGTGGAAAACCATTTACCATGCTAATGGACACCAAAAGAAAGCTGGGGTGGCAATCCTTCTATCAGACAAATTAGATTTTAAAACAAAGACTGTAATAAGAGATGAAGAAGGACACTATATCCTACTTAAAGGGTCTATCCAACAAGAAGGTCTAACGATTGTAAATATCTATGCCCCTAACATGGGAGCAGCCAATTATATAAGGCAATTAATTACAAAAGTGAAGAAACACATTGACAACAATACAATAATAGTGGGGGACTTTAACACCCCCCTGACTGAAATGGACAGATCATCTAAGCAAAAGATCAACAAGGAAATAAAGCCTTTAAATGAAACACTGGACCAAATGGACTTTACAGACATATTCAGAACATTCCATCCCAAAGCAACAGAATACACATTCTTCTCTAGTGCCCATGGAACATTCTCCAGAATTGATCACATCCTAGGCCACAAATCAGGTCTCAACCGGTACCAAAAGATTGGGATTATTCTGTGCATATTTTCAGACCACAATGCTTTGAAACTAGAACTCAGTCACAAGAGGAAAGTCGGAAAGAACTCAAATACATGGAGGCTAAAGAGCATCTTACTAAAGAATGAATGGGTCAACCAGGAAATTAAAGAATTAAAAAAATACATGGAAACCAATGAAAATGAAAACACAACTGCTCAAAATCTTTGGAATGCAGCAAAGGCAGTCCTGAGAGGAAAATATATAGCAATACAAGCCTTTCTCAAGAAACAAGAAAGGTCTCAAATACACAACCTAACCCTACACCTAAAGGACCTAGAGAAAAAACAGCAACTAAAGCCTAAACCCAGCAGGAGAAGAGAAATAATAAAGATCAGAGCAGAAATCAATGAAATAGAAACCAAAAGAACAGTAGAACAGATCAACGAAACTAGGAGCTGGTTCTTTGAAAGAATTAATAAGATTGATAAACCCCTGGCCAAACTTATCAAAAAGAAAAGAGAAATGACCCAAATCAACAAAATTGTGAATGAAAGAGGAGAGATCACAACCAACACCAAAGAAATACAAACAATTATAAGAACATATTGTGAGCAACTCTATGCCAGCAAATTAGATAACCTGGAAGAAATGGGTGCATTCCTAGAGATGTATGAACTACCAAAATGGAACCAGGAAGAAATAGAAAACCTGAACAGACCTATAACCACTAAGGAAACTGAAGCAGTCATCAAAAATCTCCCAGCAAACAAAAGCCCAGGGCCAGATGGCTTCCCAGGGGAATTCTATCAGACATTTAAAGAAGAATGAATACCTATTTTCCTGAAACTGTTCCAGAAAATAGAAATGGAAGGAAAACTCAACACCCAAAGAACAAATAATCCAATCAAGAAATGGGCAGAAGACATGAACAGACATTTTTCCAAAGAAGACACCAAATGGCCAACAGAGACATGAAAAAGTGCTCCACATCGCTCGGCATCAGGGAAATCCAAATCAAAACCTCAATGAGATACCACCTCACACCAGTCAGAATGGCTAAAATTAACAAGTCAGGAAACGACAGATGTTGGCGGGGATGCGGAGAAAGGGGAACCCTCCTACACTGTTGGTGGGAATGCAAGCTGGTGCAACCCCTCTGGAAAACAGTATGGAGGTTCCTCAAACAGTTGAAAATAGAGCTACCATACGATCCAGCAATTGCACTACTGGGTATTTACCCCAAAGATACAAATGTAGGGATCCAAAGGGGTATGTGCACCCCAATGTTTATAGCAGCAATGTCTACAATAGCCAAACTGTGGAAAGAGCCAAGATGTCCATCGACAGGTGAATGGATAAAGAAGAAGTGGTATATATACACAATGGAATATTATGCAGCCATCAAATGGAATGAGATCTTGCCATTTGCAAAGACGTGGATGGAACTGGAGAGTGTTATGCTGAATGAAATAAGTCAATCAGAGAAAGACATGTATCATATGATCTCACTGATATGAGGAATTCTTAATCTCAGGAAACAAACTGGGGGTTGCTGGAGTGGTGGGGGGTGGGAGGGACGGGGTGGCTGGGTGATAGACATTGGGGAGGGTATGTGCTATGGTGAGCGCTGTGAATTGTATGAGACTGATGAATCACAGATCTGTACTTCTGAAACAAATAATGCAATATATGTTAAGAAAAAAAAAAGATAGCAGGAGGGGAAGAATGAAGGGGAGTAAGTTGGAGGGGGAGACGAACCATTAGAGACGATGGACTCTGAAAAAGAAACTGAGGGTTCTAGAGGGGAGGGGGGTGGGGGGATGGGTTAGCCTGGTGATGGGTATTAAAGAGGGCACATTCTGCGTGGAGCACTGGGTGTTATGCACAAACAATGAATCATGGAACACTATATCAAAAACTAATGATGTAATGTATGGTGATTAACATAACAATAAAAAAATATAAAGAAAAGAATAAGACAAAGATGCCCACTCTTGCCACTTTTATTCAACATAGTATTGGAAGTTTTGGCCAGAACATTTAGGTAAGAAAAGGAATAAAAAGCATCCATGCTGGAAAGGAGAAAGTAAAACTGTTGGTATATGTAGATAACATGATTTTATATAGAGAAAAGCCTAAAGACTCCACCAACAAACCATTAGAACTAATGAATTCAGTGAAGTTGGAGGATACAAAATCAATATACAAAAAGCTGTTGCACTTTTTTATGCAGTAAAAATGAACTATTAGAAAGGGAAATTAAGAAAACAATTCCATTTACAATTGCATCAAACAATAAAATACCTGGGAAAAAATTTAACCAGGAAAGACTTAATACATTGTAAGCCACAAGATGATGAAAGAAATTGAAGATACAAATACATGGAAGGATACTCTATGCTCATGGCTTGGGAGATTCATGTTGTTAAGTATCCATATTACCCAAAGCAATCTATACATTTGATGCAGTCCCTATCAAAATTCCAATAACATTTTTCACAGAAATAGAACAAACCTAAAATCTGTATGGAACTGCAAAAAGATCCTGAATATGGAAATAATCTTAAGAAACAACAGCAAAGGGGCGCCTGGGTGGCTCAGTCGTTAAGTGTCTGCTTTCGGCTCAGGTCATGATCCCAGGGTCCTGGGATCGAGCCCCACATCGGGCTCCCTGCTCAGCAGGAAGCCTGCTTCTCCCTCTCCCACTCCCCCTGCTTGTGTTCCTTCTCTTGCTTTGTCTCTCTCCCTCTGTCAAATAAATAAAATCTTTAAAAAAAAAAAAAAGAACAGGAAAGCTGGAGGCATCACACTGATTTTAAAGTGTAATACAAAGCTATAATAATCAAAACAGTATGGTTTTGCCATAAAATCAGATGCACAGATCAGTGGAACAGAATAAAGAGCCCAGAAAGAAATCCAAGCATGTATGGTCAATTAATTTACAATGGAGAAGCTGAGAATATGCACTGGGGAGAGGACAGTCCCTTCAATAAATGATGTTGGGAAATCTGGGCCACTATTTTATTCCATATGCAAAAATTAACTCAAAATGGATTAAAGATTTGAATATAATACCAGAAACCATAAAACCCCTAGAAGAAAACATAGGCATGAAGCTCCTTGACATTGTTCTTGGCAATATTTTTAAAAAATTTTAGAAAAGATTTTATTTATTCATTGGAGAGAGAGAGTGCGCACGAGCAAGGGAGAGGGAGAAGCAGACTCTCCAGTGACCAGGGAGCCTGACGTGGGACTCGATCCCAGGACCCGGACATCATGACCTGAGGTGAAGGCAGACGCTTAACCATCTGAGCCACCCAGGTGCCCCTTGTCAGTATTTTTTAGGGTCTGACTCCAGAGGCAATGGCAATGAGCACAAACATGTGGCCTGTATCAAACTATAAAGCTTCTGCACAGCAAAGGAAACCATCAAGAAAACTTACTGAATGGGAGAAGATCTTTGCAAATCATATATCCAATAAGGGGTTAACATTCAAAATATATAAAGAACTCCTAGAAATCAATAACAAAAACCAATCTGATATAGAAACGGGCAGAGCATCTGAATGGGCACACAAATGACCAACAGGAACAGGGAAGATGCTCAACATCTCTAATCGTCAGGGCAATGCCAATCAAAACCACAATGAGATATCATCTTACACTTGTCAGCATGGCTATTATCAAAAAGGAAGAAATAAGTGTTAGGGAGGATGTGGAGAGAAGGGAACCTTCATGCACTGTTGGTGGGAATGTAAATTGGCACAGCTACTGTGGGAAACCGTACGGAGGTTCCTCAGAAAACTAAAAATACAACTCCTGTATGATCCAGCAATTTCAGTTCTGGGTAATTTTTCTGAGGAAAATGAAAACACTAATTTGAGAAAATACATGCCACCCCTATGTTCTTTGCAGCATTATTTACAATAGCCAAGACAGGGAAGCAACCTAAGTGTCCATCGATGCATGAATGGATAAAGTTGTGGTATATATATACAATGGAATCTTGCCATTTGCAACAACATGGATGGACCTTTAAGGTATTATGCTCAGTGAAATAAGTCAGCCACAGAAAGAAGAATGCTGTATGATCTCTCTTACACACGGATTCTAAAAAACAAAACAAAATCTGCCTCGTAGATGCAGACAGGTGATTGGTGGTTGCTTGAGGGGAGGGGATATTGTGGGGCTGGAGAAATGGGAAAAGGGAGTCAAGAAGTACAAACTTCCAGTCATCAATAAGTCATGGGGATGTAGTGTACATCATGGTGACTAGAGTTGACAGTATCGTATTGTATATTATGTAACTATATGGTATATGGAAATGGGGAAGCTAGATTTATTGTGATCATTTTGCAGTGTATACAAATATGGAATCATTATATTACACACCTGAAACCAATGTTATATGTCAGTTTTACCTCAATAATAATTTTTAAAAATGCTGTTTCCAGAAATACCGGTGTGGACCCAGAGCCTTTCCAGTGTCATGGCTTAGTTACTCTTCCCTGAGCCGTAGTCGGGACCCTGGTTAAAGGACTGTTAAGTAAATATGTTTTTAGACACTTCACTCAACTTTGCTTTTTGCAAAGGTGACAGTTAAAATTGCTGCACTTTATTTTGCCCATCAGCCTAGCACTGCAAGTGAAATGGGCTTTCTTTTTTCTCATGATATATTCATGCCCAGCTTTGAGTTTGAAGTTTTAGTCTCCTGCACATGGGGCTTTAGGATTTGGATGCAGATTCCCCCATAGCTTACTCTGCCCTCCTGTTAGCTGAATCACAGTGTCTTCTGGCTGTGGGGCCTTGACTTTGAATAGAGAGACAGATGCTTGGTAATTTCCGTCCTGCAGTATTGGCAAGTAATTGCTTTGTTTTTTAAGGGAGAAATTTAAGCAGCATTTTAAAGAGCCAGACCCACAGCTTTTACGTGACAGGAAAAATGAAGTGAACCCTTGAAATATTTCCACCTCCCTTCCAGAGGCAAAAGGGGTTTTGGAAAAGGAAGCTTGACTGAGATTCCATTGAAGCAAAGGGCAGGACAGGAAAGGCCCGAGCGACTATCAGGGTCATCTTGGATGGGCACCACGTGTTGCAAGTGTGCTGAGTCAGAGTCAGTTTCTGCCCCACCTCTTTCAGGGTATACAAGGAAGACTCTTCTTTTTGTGTGTGTGTGGGAAGTTAGAAAATATAAATAAACAAAAGGAAAAATACCCAAATTTCCCACTGCTCTGAACTAAGCACAGTTTGCGTTTTGGTAAATATCTTTCTAGATGTGTGTGTGTGTGTTTAATTTAAAGATGAACTTGTACTCTACTTTTTGTAAGCCGATTTCTCCCCATTGAAATCATATAGTAATGAAATGTTTTTCAGTAAATATATAGCATCCTTACTCCTCAAAGCTGTGGTGCTTGGACCAGCAGCATCACCTGGGAGCTTACTGGAAATGCAGATTCTCAGGCCCCAGACTCAGCATTTTTCACAAGATCCCAGAGATGTTGGTGCACTTTTGAGCTTAAGGAATACTGAACCACATCATTTTAAATAGCTGCCTAATACTCCCTTTTATAAATGTGCTCTAATTTAGATAACTAACGTCATATTATCTGCACATGTAGATTTTATACAAATTTTCACTTTTATTGTTAGTACTGTGATGAACATCCTTATACCAAATGTCCTTGTCTCCCTGTCTGATTATCTGCCTGGGATACATGTAGTCGAAGACTGCCCTCTGAAGATCTTTGATGAAAGTTGCCAGATTCCCCTCCCATCAGCAGTAGGAGTGTCCATTTTTCCATATGCCGATGCTGGCAGTTACCCTTTATAAAAAAACCTTTGCTCTTTTTTTTTTGGTTTTTCAAATCTTCTTTCTCTTCTTTCCCCTCCTCTTCCTCCTCTTCCTTCTCATCCTCATTCCTCTTCTTCATGAAGTCTTCATGCACATGTGAATGTTAGCATCAACGAAAATTGTTTGCCTTTTCTCCTGTTTAAAAAAAAAAATCTTTGATAGTTTGATAAAAATAAATGGTACTTCATCACCAGGGGTAAATTTGCTGCTTGTGTGGTTAAACATGAATTCATTTACTTATTAGCCTTTTGTTTTGATTATGTAAATGGTTTAGGTCCTTTGTTTTTCCTTGAGGTGGTTTGTCGTTTTTCTACTTGATTTGGTAAGAACTCTTGGTATATTTAGATATTATGTCTTTGAAATGTGTTACAAATATAGTTCAAATTTCCAATATGGTGTTTTGTCCCAGCATTTGTGTTCCAAAAGCAGGAAGAGATTTTGGGGAAGGAAGCCTGAATAGTAAGTGCCATATAACTATGGAGCCTTTCCTCTTCAACCAACATGGAAATCATAGCTTATGGAAAAAGTGAGTTCAGGGTTCTCACTGAACAAACCTAAGCCAAGACGTTGTGTCCCTGCTACTTTAGGGGCCCAGAGAACCTCACTGAACTTGGCCAAGGAGCATGTCCCAGTTTCTTTTATTTCTTGATGCTGGATTTTTTTTTAGAACATGGAGCTGGAAGAACTTTTAATTTTTTAAATAAACCTTAACTTTTTAAATAAACCTTAAATAAATAGCCTAGCAGACGCGTTGGTAGTATATGTCTGTGTGTATAGAGTGTCATTTCTATAAAATCATAAAATTTCTAACTGGAGAGCAGGTAGGGACATGGACCAGAAATGTGCTCTGAAGACATTCATGTTTCTAAATGACCTTACTTATAACCTCATTTCCAGTATTCATTATTTCTGAGCCAACAATAAATTAGCCTGACTGAAAGTACCTTTCTCTCTTGACCCTGATTTAGTTGCTTTTTAAGGAGCTGCTGTGGTTTAGATTCAGAATTAGAATAAAGGACGAAACAGGCAGAATCCAAGCTGACCCCAGATGGCCCCTGGACTCGGGGAGGAACCCCTAACTTCACGGAGCCCAGCAGGCTGGCGGTGTGCATGCAGGGCCACCAGAAGGCTGTGCTGGCACGCTCAGCTGGGCCCTCGGGCCAGGTGGCTGAAGTGGGGGCTGGTGGGGAGAAAGAAGCTCACCTTTTTGGCAGGAAAGGAGCCCTCTGCAGTATTTTCCACCTGCTCTGGGACTCACAGAGCCTGTGAACAGGATGTGCTTCCGGCACCTTCTTGAACACCCAGAGGGTCTTTCTGCACCGAAACATACAGGGCTGACTCTGGGCATTTCCTCGTGACGTGCTGAGGACTCCCAAGGAAGAAGTGGGCAGGACAGAGGCCCATACTGTCCAAGTAAATAAGAGTAGGTGGCAGTGAAAAGCTAAAATTTGTACACGAAAGGTATAAAGTGCTTGGGAATCCAGAGGAAGGAGTGCATTTTGTTTGAAGATGAAGACAATAGGAAAAGCATCCTGAGGAAGGTCCCAGCTGAGCTCGATTTTGCAAGCAGTGTGGAGAATGGACGTGTGGGGCCGGAGGGTGCCGGAATGGGCACGCTGTCTCCTGAGGGAACGGCACGGGCCTGGAGTTGGAAACCCGGGTCATTCCTCACACTGGGGTCGGAGGTGGGGAAAGAGATGGGTGAGGTAGGAAGGGGCGGCTGGCGCTCTGAACTGGGTGCTGAGCTCTGGGGAGCAGGGAGGCCCCCAGGAGGCCTGGGTTTGAAGGCTGGTGGGTTTTGGACTGGCACAGAAGGCTTCCTGGGCTCACACAGCCAGGGATTCACCCAGGTTAGCAATCAGGGTGCCGCTAATACGGAAGTAAGTGATGGTTGAGGCGCCTGCCGCCCTGCGAAGTGCTGTAGGGCAGGCTCCGTGCAGGCCGGCTGGGCAGTGTGCTGGCGCAGGGATGGGTGAGCCCGGGCTGGGGAGGGGGCGGCCTCTGCTTGGGGCTGGGGGTGCCCGGCACATCCCCTGCCAGCCCCCTGGCAAAGATGAGAGACTGGGTGCACCCGAGAAGTGCCGCCCCCCTGCAGCGGCCATCAGGAAGGTGGCAGTGACCTCAGCAGCCCCAGGAAAGGCGCGGGGAGGAGAGTTGCTCCCACACATTGTCTCCTCCCCTTTTCACATGGAACCTCTGAAACAGCTAGTCCTTTGCCCATGTTACAGATCGGCCCCTTTCCCCAGGGACACTCAGCGGGGAGACTGGTGGCACCTGCTGGCCCTGCGATGTATTAGGAGCACTTGTGAGCAGTAGGAGCATACTGTGGCCGAGTGTGTTCACAGCCTGACGGGGGGACGAGTTGAGAAGGGAAACACTCTTGGCGCTTGGAGACAGAAACTTTGGGATCAGCTGGGGTTCTGACTTTATAGTTCATGTAAATTCCTCAATGTCATTCAGCCTTCAGTTTCCTTTTCTGTAACATGGGCAAAGGAATAGCTGTTTCAGAGGGTTCCGTGTGAAAGTGGGAAGAGACAATGTGTGTGGCAGCAGTTTATAAACTGTAAAGCACTGTGTGCACAGAGGGTGTTTTCCTCTTTGTCGCACCTCTCTGCAAGAACCCCGCAGGGGCTGTTCTGGCAGGAGACCCCCCCACCCCCCGGAGCCACCCACCTGCAGCTCTGTGCAGAGCCATCTGTATCTGTGGGCCTCGTGCTCTTTCTTACTTTCCTTTCTTCTATTCCTGGCTTGATTCAGCCCATTGTTCTCTTGGGCCCCTTCAGTGCTCTGACATTTATTCCACTTAAACTCTCTCTCCTTCCTAGCAACGAAGCCCTTTGTACAAACAGAGGCTGCGCCCCTGGGTCTTGCGTACGGGGGTAAGGTGCTGATTTGCACAGCCTCCCACCTCACGGGGTGTGTGTTTGCTTACAGGAGGGTCTTTGGGAACCCTAAAGTCATTGCCCAAGCCCGGCATGGGCATCTCCTCTCCTTTCTCCTTTCTGCTGATGCACAGAACCTTGGCAACAAGAGTAAGAGGGAGGGCTGGGGTTGGGGGCTGGGTGGAGTTCTGGCCTGGAGGGGTGCTGCAGGGTGCAGGCCTGGCCTATGTGTGCCTCACCTCCGCTGCCCTGAGGGCCCAGCTCAGGGAGGCGCAGCTCCTGGCCACTGCCCGGGACACTGGTTTGGTCTGAATTAGGAACTTGCAGCAAGGTTAATTTCTCTGTATAATGAAGTAAAAGAAAACGGCTTGAAAATACTGCTCGTTTCCTCCACATGGCATGTGCCCACATGGGGCTTTGTTTTCCATGCCTTATTACAAGGGAGGGCCATTTGGTTTAATTATCTTGGGAGGCATAAAGCACACCCACCTGTCTGGCAGTGGGTTCCTGTCTGCCCTGGAATAGAGGCTCCTGGGTCCACATCATCAGTAGCACATGCCCCGTGCCCTGACGGACTGGCCAGCCCCGGCAGCAGATGAACAGGAAATCGGTAATTAGTCAAGTGTGCGGGAGCCAGACTTTCTGGGTTCAGATCCAGCTTCTTCGACAAGTCACCGAGTCTCCTGCTTTAGTTTCTTGCATCTATAAAATGGGGACAGTAAGTTCTTAAAGGGTAGAATGAAGACTAAATGAGCTAACATGTATCAGTGCTTAGCACCGGCTACTATTAGGAGATGCTAAGGAACTGCTAGCTTTTTTTTTTTTTTTAAATTGAGGTATCATTGGCATGTAAGATTAGTTTCAGGTGTACAAGATAATGATTTGATATTTGCATATATCGTGAAATGATCAGCTTAAGTGTAGTTGACATCCACCATACAGTGTTACAATTTCTTTTCTTGCCATGAGAATTGCTAATACCTACAGTCTTAGCAACTTTGCAGTATGTGATACAGTGTTATTAACTATGGTCACCATGCTGCCCGTTACATCCCCAGGACTGACTTATGTTGTAACTGGAAGTCTGTGCCTTTGACTTCCTGTGCTAGCTCTTTTGATGATCACAGGAGAGGAGCCGAATGCAGATGGAGCAGTAACTGGCCTGTGGTCCTGAGGGGCTGGCCGGGCTGAAGGACTGGGGGGGGACCGTAGGAATACGTGGAAGGCGGCAGGCTAGCAGTGCAGGAGCAGGAGGCCTGGAGTGCACGGCAGGAGCAGCTGGTGTGGAGGGCTGCTGTGATAACGGGTACGGAGCGTGAGGGTAGGAGCACAGCGGGGAGGAGCAGAACAGACCTGCAGGGCCTTCCAGAGGGAGGCAGCCTTTCTGCTGTAGGCAGTGTGGGGCCGAGGGCCATTCCCAGCAGGGCTGTGGCATGATGAGGGTCACGTTGTAACAGTTGAACTCTGGCACTAGTGAGGGTGGAACGTGTCGCCCGTGAAGCCATCCGGAGGCGGCTTGTAGGTGGTCAGCCCAGAGGGCAGCTGGAGCTGGGGTGAGAGGCGGAAGTCACAGAGCGTGGACTGTGGTCGGTGGTGAGGCAGCACAGGGGGCCCTTCAGGGTCCTGCCCCCCCTTGGGTGGCTTTATGGACCAGAAACAGGACCCCCGGGTGGCTTGGCAGGCAGGTCCTTCCCGTCTTGTGCGTATGTCACAAAGGAACCCAGACAACAGCTGTCTTAGGTCGATTGTCGGCAGTGTCTTTGTCCATAAAGGAGGACAAAATCAGCCCGACTCGCAGTTACAGAGAAGGCCAGGGGAATGCGGGCTCCTTATTTACAGAGTTCTGGGTCAGGCCGAGCTCTGTCGGGCTGCGGGGGAAGCCTCCATGCTCGGGGCTGTGTGGCAGCTCAAGAAGAGCTTTTATGGGGCCATTTGTCCCTGCAAGGTTTATATAAAGCAGACAAGGAGCAGGTAGGTGGTTCAAATGGAGGGGAAGAGAGAAGCAGCCCCTTCATGTGGGGAACCACACATAGTAGGGAGATAACCCAGCTCCACCAGCTCCAGGCTGTACCCCGAGTGCTGTTTCTTCCTGGACTCTAAAGAATGCATGAGGGCATGTAGGTGAGCATGTATGATCTAGCCATTTGGCTCCAGGTGGCTGGGAGGTTTGTGATTGCAGAGAGAAAAGGAATGGCAGGTATGACCATGGCGGGTGGGCAGTGAAGGGACACCTTGCCTCCTTTGCACTCAGCCTCAACTTGACAGCAAATCTTATTAATGAAAGAACCACCTGATGATCCTTTTATTATAATTCCTGTAAAGGAGTTGATGTGACTGAGTGGGCGCTGATGTGTCCTAACTCACTTAACCCTCCCAGCCGCTCTACCAGGCAGGTAGCCCGAGGCTCCAGGTCACATAGCTCACAAGCAGCCGATGCACAGCCAGGCTCTTGGGGCTGGAATCCACACTCTGAGCCACCAGCAGTCATGGGAGGATGGCAGGATTCACACAAACAAAACACACAGTACGGAAGTGTCCACAGCAGCTCCCGACACGGGTACGTGTTTGCGGAGGGAGGAGAGACGCTCCTTCCTGCTATCTGCCCACGTCCTCCTGGATGTTTTTCTATCATTGTGAGGTTCTGCCATCTATTGAGAGTCAGACACACGCGCGCACACACACACACACACACACACACACACACACACACACACACACACACGGAGAGAGAGAGCTCAGATGAGCTTGTGTTTCTGAACACTTGAAGTCTGGCCTGGCCATCTACTTATCTCACACGTAAGAGATTAAGAAGAGGGGGAGTTAACCTTCCTCGGTACATCTCAAGCATCCAGGGAAGAAATTTCAGCCTGCCCACCTGCTCTCTGCATTTAGGACCAACTCACAGTTGGCACAGGGTGTAGGAGGAGCTTCCCTGCCTCTTTGGCATTTGGCCGCCCCCTCCTCCCTTCTGCTGGCTCATTAGCACCCACACCCCGTCCAGATCTCCTTGCCTTTGGCCAGCAGCTGCTAACAGCTGTGTTTCCGTCCCAGAGTCTTGACAAACAATACCCCTGGTCACAAAGAGGAATATTTATCACCAGCGGGAAGCACAAACATGTATTTGACTGCCTTACTAACATTTGGGGGGATTTTTTTATTTTTTTGTAGCCTCATTAAAAACTCATCCCCAAGGTCTATACTGCTTTCAGTCTCCATAAGTTTGGGGTGTTTTTGTAGGCCTTCTTCGAAACGTAGGTAGGGGGAGGAGCAAATTCCAAAGAAGCCTGCAGGCCCCTCAGCACGAGGGCTCAGGCTGGGGACACTCGGGCATGGGGCTGGGGCTGCAGGCTCTGGAAAAGTGACCTGGGACCAGAGGTCCCTCCTGCTTCTCATGGACTCTTGTGGCCTCCTGTGTAAGGAATGGAGGGTGATGCTTGAGGGAGCGAGGCCACAGCACACGGGATATCACTGCTAGGAAGGGTCTGGAAATCTCTGAGGCCCTCTTTCTAGTTTTGCAAATGAGACCTCCCTTGACGTTGAAAGGGAGGTTAGAAGGACATCAGGACCTCAAGTACCCATCTGTACAATCTTACCCACTGTTCTTTTTCTGCTTCTAAAGGCCATACTTTGAATTATATCATTTGTTTGCAGAAATCATATTCAGACAAGCATAAAGAAAAAAATGGAAATCACTTATAATCTTACCACCCCAAGATGATCATGGGAACCCTTTGACTGAAATGTTTTCAGTCATTTAGAGTTTTCAGGCACTTTTTTAAGTTTTGACCATACCATTTGTACTGCTTTTTAATCTTTTGGTCTCATGACAGTTTTTTTATGCCCTTAAATATTCCTCAAGAACATTACTTTTTAATGTCTAGAGAATTGCATACCATGAATGTTCCCTATTTGGGGACATTTAGTTTATCTGGACTGTTTTTTTTTAATTTTTTATTGTTATGTTAATCACCATATATTACATAATTTGTTTTGGTGTAGTGTTCCATGATTCATTGTTTGTGCATAACACCCAGTGCTCCATGCAGAATGTGCCCTCTTTAATACCCATCACCAGGCTAACCCATCCCCCCACCCTCCTCCCCTCTAGAAACCTCAGTTTGTTTTTCAGAGTCCATCATCTCTCCTGGTTCGTCTCCCCCTCTGACTTACTCCCCTTCATTCTTCCTCTCCTGCTATCTTCTTCTTTTTCTTTTTTCTTAAAATATGTTGCGTTATTTGTTTCAGAAGTAAAGATCTGTGATTCAACAGTCTTACACAATTCACAGCGCTCACCGTAGCACATATCTTCCCCAGTGTCTATCACCCAGCCACCCCATCCTTCCCTCCCACCCCCGACCACTCCAGCAACCCTCAGTTTGTTTCCTGAGATTAAGAATTCCTCATATCAGTGAGGTCATATGATACATGTCTTTCTCTGATTGACTTATTTCACTCAGCATAACACCCTCCAGTTCCATCCACGTCGTTGCAAATGGCAAGATCTCATTCCTTTTGATGGCTGCATAATATTCCATTGTGTATATATACCACATCTTCTTTATCCATTCATCTGTCGATGGACATCTTGGCTCTTTCCACAGTTTGGCTATCGTGGACATTGCTGCTATAAACATTGGGGTGCACGTACCCCTTCGGGTCCCTACATTTGTATCTTTGGGGTAAATACCCAGTTTTCTGGACTGTTTTTTCATTACAAAACACATGTACATCTCTGAATATTTCCTTAGAATAACGTCAAAGCTTGTGAACGCTTTGTAAAAGCACATTTCTCCTTAGAACTTTTATGCCTTTGAGGTGCCTGGGTGACTCTTGATTTCGGCTCAGGTCATGATCTCAGGGTCCTGGAATTGTGCCCCATGTCAGGCTCCACGCTCAGTGGGAAGTCTGGTTGAGGATTCTCTCCCTCTCCTCCTCCCCCTCCCTCCTGCTTGGGTGCATGTGCGCGCGCTCTCTCTCAAATAAATTAATAAATGAAATGTTATGCCTTTTTATACTTGCATAAACAGTATGTTTCTGTGAGCTCTAAATAATACTGGGGGCTGGTCTTTGAAGTTTGGTCAAATGTTTAGGGGAGATTGTCGTCTTGTTTTGCCCTTGCCCACTAAGTGTGGCAGATACATGGCCCCTTGCACCCTGGTCAGCTCCACCCGCAGTGGGCACTGCTCATCAGTTCCAGCACCACCCTTCCCCTGGCCACAGACTTCACAATCCTCCTTAGCATGTATAGAGGCAGCTACTGACTATTCAAATTGACACAAGAGCCAAAACCTATTTGCCATCTCTGAATCAGAGATTGACACCTATTCTGAAGAGGTGTGCACAGTCCTCGGTTTTACTCATTCCTGGAGAGGTGAGTGGGTTTGTGTAGGGGCTGGGGGTGGGGAAGCACCATGGGCGATGCTTCCACAGGCATCTCAGCGAGTCCAAAATCTACCAGTCTTCACCCCAATCACTGTCATTTGGTAGCCACTCTGTTCTCTACCACTGGAGTGATTTAGGAAATTGAAGCCTTTGATATTCATTGAAGCCTTTATTAAAATGAAAACTCCCTTGGGAAGGGTCATACGTGAAGGCATGACCCGCTGGTACTTCAGTTCTCAGTCAAGATCCTGGCAGTGCTGCAGAGTTTGGGTCATAGGGAGCAGTTGGCGGGGGCAGGGGGGGCGTGCGGTGCGCCCTGGAGAAAGCCTGAGCCAGCAGGAGGACCAAAGCCACCTGTTCCAGGGCCCTGAAACCTCCTTGCCCCCGCCTCAGTTGACACCTCGTTTGGCCACAGTGAGGCTCTCTGGAGGGGACCCACATCTCACGTGTGCTGATCGGCTCCCGTCCAGCACGTGTGGTACAACCAGAGTGAGTGGGATAGTAATTTCTGTCTCCATCACCCCTTAGCTCACAGTCCAATTGCAGAGAACATCCCTCTTTAAGGAAGATGTGAAATTAGGGTTTATACGGAAGCATGCCAGCTTTCCTGCATCCACCCTGATTTGAAGGGTTTCAGTTGAGAGGCACGTTCTGTGTTCTTAGCGTTTCCATGGGTTACTCTCCAGAAGCAACCTGTTTATCAAATAACAGAACATTTGTGGGCTGATGGTGGGGAAGACGTTTACGGCATTTGCTAGGTACGGTGTAGTGTTCTGTGTCTCCTTACAGCTTTCACTGCTGACTAGTCACTCTGGTTTTTTTGTCTTTATGCATGAAGCTTAGGATCGGTCGTGTATATGCTTTTGCAATTGACCTTTCTAGCGTGGGGTCGCCTTGCTCGGGACGGGAATGTGGAGAAACCCAAGAGCTACAAAACTGCTGTCTAAACGTGGTCACAGTGCAATCTAATGTGGGTAATCTAATTTGTCAGAAGGTGAGTGCTGAGCAGCTGAGGACCCTGCTTTTTCCATCATAAACGCCTTCGGCTTGTTCTTTCCTGACTTAGGACCTTGGAAATGCAGCTGCCTGTGCTTCATGGGCGGTCCTCCCACTTGCTGTGCATCTGTCCGCACCTTGGCTGGGTAGGGTTGCCTCCCAGTGGGAAGCGTGTCCTGCTCCTGCCTGCCTTACCCTGTCGCCCACCTCATCCTTCCTGCTCCGGCAGCTGCTTTGTACCTGTGATTGGCACTTGGGGAACTGCACTGGGTGGTATGTGTCCGTAAAATGCGGTGTCAACATACATAAATCCCTACAGGCACATCATCATCTCTGATTTAAGGTTAGTGTCCCCACCCCACACTGGACACCTCAAACTTCGGTACCTCGTGGAATTAAAGAACGTACCTCAGAGGCTTCCTTCCTGAAGGAATCATCTGCCTTTTGTCCAACTTGAACGAATCTGTTGGGCATGGCACAACACACTCTGGGTTTCTGCTCTTAAGTTCTTTGATGCAGTGGCCCGGGGCTAGGTGGCAGTCACCTCTGTGTCATCATCAAAGAGCAGGTGTTTCTTAAACATCCCTGAATTATTCAGAATTTATGTCCCAGCCAGTTCTCTCCAGCAGCCAGAAGCGGGCCCCCAGGACTGATTCAGTGATGGCCCCGACTGGCCCAAATGAAAGCTGCCACTCTTGGCCTGGAGTTGGGTCTCATCCAGCTCATCCAGGGGTATTTTTTCCTCTGTTGATGCTTGCATTTTTGTAAGAACCTCATCCTGAAGCTGTATACTTTGAAGTTTAGGAAAAATAACATTGCCACAAGATAGGGCAATTAGAATGGCTTTTGTGTTAACAGGTATCAACTGCAGTTTAGAAGACGCACAGGTGAGCCTCAGAGCGTGTGCTGTTGAGACAGCCGCAGGTCTTGCTGATCTGAGCTGGGCTGTGACTCTGGACAGTGTCTGTGAGTGCCTGGTCCCATCCATACCCAGATGGGGAAAGAAGGTCCCCGTGATACACCAGCAAATGTTATCCAGCCCACAGTTATGGAGCACCTATTCTGGAAAAGAAGTAAAATGAGCCCCTGCATCTCTGTGGGGCTTGCATTCCAGCTAATTCATGGGGTCAGATCACAGATGGGCAGTTTCGGGGGAGGCTCTTGGTTTCCCCTGCCTGGTTTCTGTAGAGGCCTCCGCTGCTGTTAGCTGTGTGTGTTGGGTCTTGTTGTAGGGGGCGTTGGAACTGGGAGAATCTTCCTGGAAGATGTACCACAGTGTGGTGGTCAAGGGCGTGGACTCAGGCTGGGCTATTGGGCTTGGATTCTGGTTCCGCCCCTTGCTAGTTGTGTGACCTCAGGCAAGTCCCTTAACCAGTTTCCTCATTGGACAAGCGGGGGTCAGTGATGGTACAGATCTCTCAGAGCTGTCATCAGGGAATAAGTGAACCAAGTTATCATTTATAAAGCAGAACACGCATAAAACATAAGTGAGCTATATGTGTATGCTAAATAAAATAAACATTCTTTCATATTTACTGGCAGATAAATAAAATCCCCACCTCAGTAACCCTTGTGGAGCTGGACTCGGGACGTGTGACCCTGAGAAAGGAAAGGCTCCAGGAAGCAGGGGGTGGTAGGAGCCTGGAGGCCAGAATTGCCTCCACTCAGTCACCACAATGTTGACCTTCTCCCGTCCTTATTTCTTCCCGGGAAGGTGAGCTGCGGGCGCCACCTGTCCTGGAGGCTGCAGGGTGACTGGTGGGACGGGGTCAGCCTCCAGCGCTCCCCCCACTGGCTTAACTCCGTGAGTTGTAGCGTGAATGCAGACCCTCGTGCTAACTGGCCAGCTCTCTCCTCGTCCTTTGCCCTGGTCTGGCATCAGCCCTACCCTCATTTTAGGACAAGGACACCAAGGCCCGGGCTCCTTCTTGCTTCTTCGCCTGGGGACAACCATTACCGGATGCGCTCCTTTCTTCCCATCATCCTCGTATCTCTTTCTCCATCCCAGCTCCCCTTTGTCTTAACTTCTCCTCTCATTCCGCATTCCCTCTCCCAGGGCGTGGGTGGCTGTGCAGGGAATTAGAGGGATATAATTAGCGTGCGGGGATAAAGCCCGTCCAGCTTGCCTTCGTTCTTCTTGGACCAGCTGTGCTGAGACAGGACCTGGTACCATCTGTCCCTGCACAGGGTGCCATGGGTGGCCCAGGGTGGTAGAAAGGGGGATGGGAACGCCCCTGGAAGCCACGCCCTTTGCTCTCCCTCCTGACCCTGGTGATCCGGCAGTGCCCTTCCCCCGGTGCCCCCAGCACACACACAGACACACAGCAAATACAGATGGCCCGACGAACGGTGAAAAGGAGCGTGGTGTGGGGTCACAGTCCTGGGCTGGGCTGTGAAAGGTGGCAGTGGGCTGTGCCAGTGATGCCAAGCCAGGAGGGGAGGTACCACCACAAGTCCTGATAGGTTTTTCTGGGGAGGAAGTCCGGTACCATGCCCCTGCCTCTGCGCAGGGACCCTGCAGAACCAGCTGTCTGCATGGGGAAGGGAGCCCAGGAGCCAGGCCGCCCTGGACTGTAGGGCCCACCGGCGGAGGAGCCGTCCCCACTCGCACCTGCCCGTAGGCCCAATTCCATGCAGTCGTCTTTGATCTCCTGTGCATTATTGACCTAACCACCGTCGTCAGCACAGACCCTGGCTTTCGCCCTTCTGACGCCACTGACTGGGTTCAGGTGGCGGTGTGACCAGTACCTTCTCTTTCGGGTTGGAAAGGGCCAGGCAGTTTCCTCCTGGGCCTCACAGGGCCTTCTGGCTTCTCCACAGACCCTGTCATTCTCTCTGGCCTGGGGCCCAGGCGTTGCGGAGGTCACGATGGGCCGGTGCCAATTGCCTTTTGTCTGCTTCCTTGGGCTCCCAGTATTTTTTCAGTGCTAAGACTGGATTACAAAAATGGCACATTTTATATGCCCAACCCTGTCTGTGCATCTCTGTAACTCTGTGTTTAATCTCATGTGTAGATAAGCACAAAAGTCTAAATCCAGGGTCTCGAGGACTGTGTGGTGTAGAAGCGTGGGTCCCGCCCACACCCCTGCCCCCTTCTTCAGGCTCACGTATGCGCATGCCCCCCGCCCCCCAGCATACACGTGTGCACGCACGCACCCTGTGGTCCTGCCAGTGCCTCAGGCTACCTGCAAGGGATCCCGGGACCCAGACCCGGGGCAGCTGGCATGGAGCTGACCCTGTCAGTCTCTTCCTCTCTCCCTCATTGTTTTCCCATGAGCCCCTCAGTGCTATCTATCTCTGAGAGCTGCAGGATGCTGCTGGTAACCCTGGAATCTGAAGAGTCATTAGCCGTTGAATACTTTTCACTCACTCGGCAAGATATCTCCCAAGCACTCAATGGGCCAGACACTGTTCTAGGCAGTAAAGATACAGCAGGGAACCCAACAGACAAAACTGCCCATCCATGTTGACCTCACATGTACCCCTAGGGATTTGCCATAAATGATATAGTCCCTACTGACTTCTTCCAGAATCATCCAGGATTTTCTGTTTGTACTCCAGCAGCCAGACCCATCGGTGGTGTGTGCTCTGCTGGGCCCCCATGGTCCCCATCCCCACTCGTTTTCAGGGGTTGGGGGCATTGTGCCTCAGCCCACAGTTCTTTCTAAGAATTTATTTCAGTCAAGAAAACAACTCCCAAGTCCATATATATTTAGTCAGTTTTCAGCTCTTACCTTCTTTCCCTAAGCCTTTCTCCTTTCTGATGCTTCTCCTCTGCCTTCCCTCACAGCCGTTCTCACGGTCAGAACTTCGTCACACATGTGGAAAGTCGGAAGCGAGCGCAAAGCTAGAAAGACTCCACCATCTTTATGCCCGCATGTGTGGGATGCACGTGGCGGGGGAAGGAGGATGTCAGCACCTTCATTCACCAGCTAGTGTGACCTTGAGCAGGTTCTTCATGAGCACGTGCTTCCACAGCTGCTGAGTGGGTGTCCCAGTCTCTCTTTGGTTGGCTGCTGTGAGAATTAAATGGGGTCAGGTAATTGCTTGTTGTAGTGCTTGATGCAAAGAAGATCCTCCCATCAGTCACTCCAGAGTTTTCTATTCTGTCAGGTGCATATTTGGAATACACCTCTTAAAGCCAAGGGTGACTGCCCATCCTTTTCATCGTTCACACTCTCCCTGAGCACCTGGGACATGGTCCCTTTCTCTGTTGCCTTTCTTGGAGGAAGGACTAGGGTCATCCTGGGGAACATGCACCACATCACATGGAACTGACCAGAGCTGGCCGCAAGTTGGGGCTGGGCTCAGTCAGTGGGCTCAGCTAAGGCCCAGTGCAGGGGAGGATGTATGTCTGGGAAGGAGTCTGAGGAAGGAGGAGCACCCCAGATAGAAACCAGACACGAGCCTGGTTTAGTTAGGGATGAAGAACTGCAGTGGGCGTGCTTGGCGCAGCAAGAAGGGAGCAAGAAAAAGCTGTGAAGTCATGGAGGAAATGAGCAAATTGCGTGGCCCTTCCCCACTGGTCACTGTGCACGAGATGGGGCCTTTGAGGTGGGCTGGCCCCAGACAGTGGCCCAGTGGCCCCTCAGCACTGCGTCCCTTCCCCATCGTCTTCCTCCCAAGTGGGAAACACGCTCCCGCTGTCCTTTCTCTATCCAAGCAGAGGCTTTAAAAATACAGCCTCTTGTGAAAAAGAGACACAGTGTCTGAGTGAAATATAAACTGTGGTTGCTAAGGCTGCTGTTCTGTAATAGCCATCTGGTAAGTCAGCTCTGGGAAGTGGGACAGAAGCCTGGGGTACGGGCCTGGTGGGTACTGTTTGTTGTGCATGCGATTCCATTACGGGGCACCCACCTAGAAGCAGGCGCTGAGTGAGGCACCTCCCACTTCATCCGCACCCGGACTGTGAATTTCATGGTATTGTTGGCTTCGCTTTACCACCACGGACACTGTGGCTCGACGAGTACTATAGACTGCATGTTTGTGTCCACCCTAGAATTCACGTGCTCAAACCTAATCCCCAAGATGATGGTAGTAGGCGGTGGGCTTTCGGTCATGAGGGTAAGGGGTCTCCTGATGGGATAAGTGTCTTAGAAGAGAGACCCCAGCACCCAAGACCTCCCTGGGCCCTCCCTTGTGTGGAAACACCACAAGAAGACAGCCCTTTGTGAGCCAGGGAGTGGCCTTCACCAGACACCAAGTCTGTCAACGCCCTGATCTTGGACTTCACCTCCAGAACTGTGGGTAGCACATTTCTGTTGTTCAAGCCACCCAACCTGTGCTCTTCTGTCGCGGCATTCCACATGCATGAAGATTAAGAGATTAAGTAACTTGCCCCGGGCCACTCACCTCATGAGTTATGGAGCTGGAGCCCGGTCCAGGTCCTTGACTTTGCTGGACAGCAACTATTTCAGCATCGTGATAGGAGACTTTCATATAATTCTTTCCACTCCTCAGAATACTTCCATCATTGTCTTTACTGTTTTATCAGGTCTTGGGAGAGAGATGAGGCAAGTTACCAATGAAAAACTGAAACCCAGAGAAACTTCAGTTTCACAGTGGTTCAGTTAGATGGTGAACGAACCAGGAACAGAACCAGCTCCCCAGCTCCCCACCCCCCCGACCCCAGCTGCAGGTGACTCTGCCTCTCATCCTTAACGAACACCTCTCAACTGTGTTTTAGCTCAGCTCTCAGGAAAAGTGAAATCTGTGATTTTTTCGGGGGGGTGGGGGAGTGGATAAGCCTGGTCCTAGGTGGACGGGCTGAGCCTGGTCCAGGGCACAGGGGACGAGTGTGGTCCTGGGCGTGGGGCCTGAGCCTGGACCAGCCGCTCTCACAGGCCACATGGACTGAAGAGGGCTGCAGCGCACTTAGCTGTGGGAGGACTCACAAACTCACGAATGGTCATGGAATAGCCTTGTCCCCTGGCCTTTAGGCTCCTGCCACTAAGGGAATCCGAGTCACCATGAAGCTGTGTACCTGCCACTGTTTATTCATTCCTTCAACATCTGAGCTGTTGCTTTGTAGCCACGTCTGTGCTAGGCACTCTGTTAATAGCCCTTCCTGTGTTGTCACCTTGCTACTTAAATCAAAACCAATCTGGTGGGAGGGATAAAAGACCCTTGTTCTGTCTGTCCAAGCACGTGTGAGCTGATCTCTGTTCACTAACAAAGTCCTGGCCTGGAATGTAGAGTACCACTGCTCTGCATAGAGAGGACACTGCAGGGTCCTCGGGCCCAGGTGTGTGGCAGCGAGAGCTGACCCTTTCTGTTTCAGCGGCTCCCCGTTAGCTCATTGCATGTGGAGGTGGTCAGGGTTACCTCTGCCCAGCACAGCACCCCCCGCAAGACGCTTTACAGTGGTCAGCTGCAGGTGGCAGGGACTGGCGTCGGCTCTCGCACATGAATGGAATTGTATGTTTCGTGTAAGTTAGACTATTTCTTGTACGTGTATAGGTGCCTTGTGTGGCGAATGGTTTTGAAGGTGAGCTGTCTTGGGAAGTTTTCATGTGTCAGGCTCAGGTGCATGTCACCCCTTCTCTGTAAAGCAGCTCTTTGTCACGTGACATCTAGTCAAGGCTGTAGACTTAATGTCTGCATTAGCCAACAAACTAGCTCTCTTCTGGAAGAACCGCATACCCCTGTTCTGGGGCCCGGGTTTCCTGTGAACAGCATCAGCTCGGGGGTCCGATTCCAGAATTGTTTCTTTGTGTTGCCGGTTTGTTTGCCAGCCACTGTGCTGTGTTCGCTTGAGGAAGACCACACAGGTGCACATGCGGAGTGCACTCCTCTGTGTTCCTGACAGGGGGGCCCTGCAGACAGGAACATACCTGGTGCTGCCCTGGGGGGGTTGTCTGGCCAAGTGTCTGTGTGTTTCCTAAGGGCTCCGGAGAATGGTTCGGAGCGTCACATGGGCTCCGTGGGAAGACACCATGTAGAGGACTGACTGTAATCTGAGCCTCCGTTGGTAGGTTGGTAAGCATTGCAGGTCAGACCGAAACAGGACGGGGTGCTGGGCGCTGCTCACAGCTGCCCAGTGAGACAGGTGGGGGTAACGCCATCGGGCCACACAGATGAGGGGCCGAGGCCCAGGGAGGTCTGGAGCACGGCCAGGAGCCATGCCCGAGGCTCCCACCCACCCCTGTGTGCAGACTTCCTTGATCTGGCTGCGAATCGAACTTGTAACTGGTCCCTTACCTGTGGGCCACGAAGTTAAACGAGGAAAGAAGCCTTGGAGTTCTGGAGTGGCCGTGTGGCTAGATTCTGCAGCTGAGACCAGTTCTCCGCACAGTTCATCAGATAGAGTGCTTCTCCTGCACGTTCGTTAGCCATTAGGGGGTGGGGGGAAGGAAAGAAATGGAGAGAAGTGAGGATTCGTTTAGCAGAAGATAAAGCCCAGCTGCGGCCGGCACTGAGGACAATGGTTTGACTATGTTCTGTGTTACCCTTTTATAGAATGTAATGTCTCAATTTTTTTTTTTTTACATCTCAACTGAGAGGAATATTTTTGTGATAATGCGGGATGTTCTTTTATATTTTTATATCCGCTTGATTTTGCCTGGAGATAATTATTTCATTATTTTAAGCCCTTAATTCAGAACATTAAGCGATCCTTATCTGTGTCACAAGACTGCAGACAATTGATGCCCCAAAATGCCAGTTTATGCAAAACGCCGTTCTCCTCTTAAAGTGAATGCTTCTGTCTCTAGAAGGGTGGACTTTAGAAAGCCACACTTTTCTTCCAGAGCATGTGAAGGTGGGGATCAGGGCCCCAGGTAGCTGTGTTCCTGAAGTGGGCACAGGGAAGGCGGTTGGGGGCCGCTACCGCAGGACCCTGACTCACACCCAGGGGGACTCATGGTGGACCAGCCAGGATGGGCCATGGCCTGTGTTCGAGGTCCTGCAGCTTTCACTCACTCCAGGCTGCTTCTTATACTCCCATTCGATGGGTGAACAAACCAAGGTGCAGAGAGGTTGTGTGGCCTGCCCAAGGTCACATAACCAGCAGCTGTAGACAGAGAGGGAGGGCCAGAAGGAGTTCCGACGTGGTTTCCACTAGTTCAGGAAACCGAACAAAACAAGACCCAGAGCCAGCCACCTGAGTTGGGGACCTGGAAGTCATCTGTGATGCTCCCCCTCCCATGTCCTGCCCACTGATCATCTGTTCCCAATTCCCAGGTGGTCTCCCTCCCCAGGACTTAGCACGCTGCCCCTTCCTGGCTCCCTAGACCTCACGTGTGTCCGCAGGGAGGTGTGGGCAGGTGCACCAGCTTCCTGCCCAGCTAGCGGAGGTGAGCCCTGCCTCACTGTATTGTACTCCTTCCAGCCTCACCCACCCCGGCGCTGTCCGCTTCCTCTTCAATACAGATGTTTCTAGCTGTTCTTTTTACCAGGCATTAACATGGGCTTCTGTCCCAGGAACCAGATCCTTCCCATGGGGCTCAGCAAAGAGGCCCTTCCTCCTGAATGGGCCAGGGTGTCTGCCCTCCCCACCCCCCCGCTCTCTACCCACCTTGTCAGTGGGTGTGTCCAACCTACCGTGAGCTGGGCTGGGGGCAGCACAACAGCCTTTACCTTGGCCATCCCACTTCAGCTGGGCCAGAGGGTGGGACAGCAGAGGCAGACCCAGACAAGTATGTAAGTCCTTGGTGAAACAATCCTAGACTGTGATAAATGCGAGGAAGGAAGCCCTCTTGGGATGGAGATTGACAGGACCGGCAGGGGTGTCTGCTTGTGGTTGGGTGGGCTTCATCACTTGAGGAAGCCAGAGCCCCAGGAGGGCTTGTGTCCCGCAGATGGGTCTGCGTGGATGCAGGCCCTGGGGTGGAGGGGTCTTGCCAGGGCCCGGGCCTGCCCCCAGCTCTGGCTGCACACCTTCTGCTTGCCTGGCCTTGGAGAGTGGCCTGGGAGGCAGGGCCCTGAGCCCTTGATAAGGAATGTGCGTTTGCTTTTTTAAGCACAGTGGGAAGTCACAGGAGTGTTTTTAATTAAGCAGGGGAGCATTGTGATCTGGTTTATATTCTTTAAAAAAAAAAAATTTCTCATTGCTATGACTCATTTGGGAGAGGTCGTGTTTGTCTTCTGGGCCAGAGCACTACAGTGGGTGGTTGGTGACACACTGTAGAGGTGGAGGTGGCAGGACGTGCTGAGGGGCTGGATGTGGGGGTGCGGCGAGGAGAGGGACCCACGGTGGGTCAGGTTTCTGGCTGAAGTCACTGGCGGGGGCTGGTGGGGAGCAGCAGAAAGGGAGAGGACAGTGAGGCATCTGGAGTTGCAGTGTGGACACGTGTGGTTTAAGATACCAGCCTAGTTCTTGTCCTGGTGCAAATGGAAAGGATACATTGATGAGGGTCGCCGGCCGGTGGAGGCCCTGGCCCCAGGGTTCGGGTCACCTGCAGGACCGCGGCTCACCTGTGGTCTGTTCCCCTGCCCATCACACTTACAGAGGTGAGGGAGCTGCTGTGGTCGCCCCTCAGTTAGGACCCTGCCTGAGCTCACTGGCTGCAGGAACAGTCCAGGCCCTCCCCACATGGCGCACGCAGCAGTGAGCGGTTCCTCCTACAGCATGAGCGTGACCGCCGGCGCTCACAGCCCTGCACGCTCCATGGCAGGGGGAGGGGGGCGGCCCTGTGCCCCTCCGTGTCTGCAGCCAGGCTTCTCCCTTGCACAGTCTGCTAAACGCGGGGCATTTGCTCTGGTCACGGGGCCTTTGCAGGAGAGGTCCTCACTGCCTGAGATAGTCTGTAGCCTCCCTGCCCCTACCACATGGGGGGCTGATGACTTTGCAGCCAACTGTGTGGCTCTTCCAGGGAGCCTCTCAGACCCCACCTCCCCAGGATCTGAACTCAGGTCCCTCTTGTGGGCACCCTCCCCCATCCCCCCACCCGACATCCCTGGGTCACTGCCTGCTGCCTGCTCCCGTCTTTACACCGAGGACTCCCGGGAAGAAAATATCGGCTCTTACCCCTTTCTGTTCCCAGGATCAGTATGACACTCAGGTGTTCACTGACAGCTGCCCTTGTGTTACAGTCCCCTTTCTACACAGGTCACCTGCGTTTGTAGTCACTCCCGAGAAGAGGGGTCGGTTCCTAGCTTGGGGTGGTGGGAGGAATCTCTGCAGGATCTGAGTGTTAGTGAACCAATTCTTTCTTTCTTTCTTTTTTTTAAAGATTTATTTATTTATTTTAACAAGAAAGGGGGAGGTGGGGAGGAAGGGCAGAGGGAGAGAGAGAATTGCAAGCAGACTCTTCACTGAGCACAGAGACCGACTCGGGGTTCCATCCCACCGCTCTGAGATCATGGCCTGAGCCAAAACCACGAGCCGGATGCTCAGCCAACTGAGCCACCCAGTTGCCCCTTACTGAACCATTCTTAACGCTACCCCGGGTCTGTGGGCCTGCTGTGACATCCTGGGATTGAGGGGGCAGGGGATCCCCTGTAGGCTGAGGGAACCAAATGGGTGTTGGTGATGGGGCCTTGAGGGGTGACATGGTGGGGTGGGGAGGGGGGTGAACGGGGGGAGAGGAGGGAGACGATCATATGAATTTATGACCTGGCAATGCATCATCGACACCATCAACATGCAGAGCCCTGTATCCCCAGGCCAGACACCAAGGGCACTGCTTTTCCTCCTCTGGGTCCTCCCTACCAGCCTGCCCCCCATGCCCACCCCTGGTCCCGTGCTGCCTTTGCATTTTTTACAATGCAGCTCCTCCCTATCCCTTCAGAGTTTCTTCTGGCTGTGCACTGTAACCCTACATCACCCACTGTGAAATGTGTGCACGGCAGAGGTGGAGGGAGCTGGTGGGGTTTGAAGACTTGGTGGCTTAAGTTGTGTATATACACTGTGCACAGTGTATATACAGCCACATGCCTCCTTGTCTGCTCGTGAGAGCAGAAGGGACACTATTAAATAATTACAACAGGCAGCAGGTGCTCTTGGACTGGCTCTGGGCCAGGTGGGATGAAGGTCACCGTAACTGTAAGGCACTTAGATGTGAGTGACCTGGGGCTGTGTCCCTATACTTCTGAGCTTCTAGTTCCTCACTTGCAGAAGGGGATGATGCTTCACGTGGATGTTGTGAGGATCACATGGGGTAATATCTGGAAAAGCTCCTATAAATGAATCAAATGTAAGAGAGGCTTATCTTGGCTGGGGGTGCTGTCCACCCCCAGGGCCGTATTATTAAATGGTCATATTACAAAGTTGGTGCTACAGATTGAATCTCCTGAATGGCATTTTCTCCCCCCGGCTCCTTCCTTCCCAGTGACTGGCCTATGCCAACATTTCTCAAATATGAAGCATCACAACAGCCGAAGGGGACCGTGGAGGATGCTTGTAAATCCAAACTGAACAGATAAGCGGGAGCCGGCTACTTCCCAGTTGCTTCCTGAACCAGTTGGCCAGGGCAGAGTTTGCTGTGAGAATTGATTTTGAAATAGCCTGGGAGGCAGAATTACTTTAAAGATAACTTTTGGAAGAGAAAATTTCATTCTGCTTACTCAGCATGATGGAGCAATTAAAATGCTGGTTTTCCTCCTCTTTGAGAGCCATCCCTGAATAATTTATGGCTTCACCCATCGGAGGCTGTAAGTCTTCGCTGAAATACAATGATTTCCACTAAGAGTGGGTGTGGGGCTGCAGGCTGTTCTTGCTACCCGGGGCCCCTCTAGATCCTGGCCTCAGTGTCACGGCAGCTCTCGGCCAAGAGCAATGCTCTTCCAAAAAATTGTTGGTGACCGTGAATATGGTGACCACTTGGTTCTCTGGGCCTCAGTTTTTTCTTCTATAAAATGAGGGCAGTTAGAGCATTCGAAAGCCCTCAGCCCAAGTCACAGGATTTCTGTTGCTAATGTGTCAGTAAAGGTTTCCAAGTTTCCAAAACAACCTTGGAAAGCAGGTGTTCCATTTTCTACGTGGGGCAGATGAAGTATTTATCTAAGACTGTGCAGTTAGCTACGAGTAAATTCAGGGTTTTGGTTCCCGACTCTATCCCATCTAAAACCTGGACTGCCTTGTCATTCTCTTATTTTGCTGTGAAAAACTTGTTTTTCAGAGTGCCTAAATCAGTAGTAGAAAAAGGTTGGGAGTGGGGGATGGTTAAAGTTCTGAAGAACGCGCATAGCTTTTATTAGAAATTGCAAAGTTTGTCTCCTGAAGGGTTATCTGGCTGGCTCAGTCGGTGGAGCATGTGACTCTGGGTCTCGGGTCATGAGTTCGAGCCCCAGGTTGGGTATAGAGATTACGTAAAAGAGATTTAAAACAAAAAATAAAAAAAAACACTTGTCTCTTACAAATCCCTCCATACTGTTAGCCTGGCTCAAGTCACTATATGGAATTGAAAGCCGTATCTCTTAAGGGTGTGTGTGTGTGTGTGTGTGTGTGTGTGTGTGTGTGTGTATTTCAAATGGCTGTCCCTGCATTAGTCAAGAATTGTGAGGTTTTTATTACATTGGTGAAATTATCTAAAGGAGCCCCTTCAGATTGATTCAGCAATAAATTTCAAGTTGCCATGTGTCCAGTTCCAGGACAGAAAGATGGCAGCCTCACCTGGGTGGGCATTTCAGGCCCTAAGGGGTGAAAGCCTCCTTAGAGAAGTCACCTTGCCTTACAAGAAAGTTTAAGCTTGAAAGCCACGGCCAGGCTCCTGGGCTGGATTGGTGTGTGTTTGCGTCAGTGCCTTTCCGCCCCTCGCGCGTCCCTTTCCCTGCGGAGTGGTGTCTGTGTGGGCCGGGCGAGAGCGCGGGGTGCGCGGTGGGGGGAGGGGGACCCCGGGACCCTGGCTCGCAGGGGGAGGTGCACCCCGCGGAGCCCCCAGCGCCCGCCCCGGCTGCTTGCCCTGCTTGTCGCCATGAACCACCCCCGCCCACATCTGTTTTAGGTCCAACCCGAAAGATGCCCCCCGGCGCCAGCGCCATGGACTTCTTCCAGCTCTTCGTCCCAGACAACGTGCTCAAGAACATGGTGGTGCAGACAAACATGTATGCCAAGAAGTTCCAGGAGCGCTTTGGCAGCGACGGCGCCTGGGCCGAGGTGACGCTGACAGAGATGAAGGCGTTCCTGGGCTACATGATCTCCACCAGCATCTCCCACTGCGAGTCGGTCCTCAGCATCTGGAGCGGAGGCTTCTACAGCAACCGGAGCCTCGCCCTTGTCATGAGCCAGGCCCGCTTCGAGAAGATCCTCAAGTACTTCCACGTGGTGGCCTTCCGCTCCAGCCAGACCACGCACGGCCTCTACAAGGTCCAGCCCTTCCTCGACTCCCTGCAGAACGGCTTCGACTCTGCCTTCAGGCCTTCCCAAACCCAGGTGAGGCCCGTGTGCGGGTGCCCCGGGCCCCCTGCCCCTGGGCCCCCCACCCCCATGGCAACCCTCACCTGGAGGGCGCTCCTGCTCTTCTCCTGCCCCACCCCAGACTCACAGCTCCCCGCCACAGAGAAGTCAGAAAGCGGGGTTCTGCTCTGACCCAGTTTCCCTCCTCCTTGCCTGCATCCTCCCTCCCCTTAGTGGCGCTGGCTTTCCAGATGATATGTTTTCCAGGCTAAGGTGAATTTTCTTCTATGAAGAACCTCTAATAGTAACTTTCCTGTGTTCTATGAGTATGTAGTCCCCTGTTGGTGGTGACGGGCTGAAGCATTGCAGGTGCCTAAGGGAAGGAGGCCAGAATCTCAACCCACTCTTCAGGTAACTGGCAGTCACTCAGGTCCTGGGGTCCACGTGGCACAGGCGGGGCTTTTGGACCACGGTTTGTTAGAGCCCCCCACCTAGCTGTTATGGCCCCCTTCCCAGCTCCCCTCCCTGGTTCTAGAAGGCTCTGTTTGCTCTCAGCTCCTGAGACCCTGCCTTCTGGTGTTGACAGGTGGCTAGTACCCTTGGCTGCGGGGAGATACGAGGTTCAGAACTGTCCTCAAAACTGCTCTCTACTGGTCTAGCAAACTCAAGAGGTGGCTTATTTCTGGGATGCCTCTAACTAAAACCTGAGGAAGTTTTTGGCCCACTGGAGCCCAATTCCATTTGACCCGTTCAGTGTGGAAACAAAAGTCGACATCATTTTTATTTGTACATTTGAAGAGCCATCGGCCCGCCTACTCTTCCTCTAAGGGCCTTCTTCATAACCCTCACATTCTTTTTGATGTTCTCCCTTCCCCTGACTCTGTGTCTTGCCTTTTTCCCTGCACAGCTAAAAATCACAGGATTTCTGTGGGGGAAGATAGCGCCCTATTTCAGGGCTGTGGGAGCCTTTCAACAATCTTTGGAAGCGTCCCCCTGTGCTGTTCTGTGAATATGCTGGGCTCATTACGATTTGCAGGTGGATGCTCTTTCTGACTACCGGAAGCTTTTCTCTCTTCTCTCTGCCTTAGCAGATGTACCCAGTCCCCAGGGCCCAGTGCGAGGCCCGCATTCTCATGCTGGTCCCGCTTTCCTGAATTCCCCCACTGTTTATAGGGCAGCTGACTCCCATCCTTCCTTGTCCCCAGTTGTGTCTCTTACCTTCCAAACAGGAGGTGGGCTCTTTTCGGGACACAAGCCCTGCCTTACACAGGCCCCCGCAGGACCAAATACAGGGCCGGGCACGTTATTTTTTTGTTTCACTGAATATTTGCTTGGTTGACAATGAACCAAATCAGAGCCCTGCCGGCTGGATGCAAGGGGAAAAGAACAGTATTCTGACCATCCTCGGGGCCAGACCTTTGAACAGTTCCTGGAAGAGGCTGTGGGCTCGCTCCGGCTGAGTATCTCTTAAGAATCAAACAACCAGCTGCTTGGATGATTGATACTTAACAGCGTAAAGATGAGGTTGCTGAGGATCTTCTAGCCTCTCGACTAGGCCAGGCGTATCCAGGTTATACTCCTGTTTGTGGTGTGGTGAGCTGGCCTTGTGCTGCCTGCCTTCAGAAACTGTGGTGTCAGATACCTGAGACCCATACCCAGGCTGATCACCATGCATGTGTGTGTCTGGAGCCTGGGGTAGCCTGTGGGCACAAGGCAGTGCCTGCTAGCAAAATCTGAGATTGTGAGCCTGTCCCTTCCCAGCTTGGGCATGGGTGCCCCGAGGGGGCCCAGCACCTTCCCGAGCCAGCAGTGGCTGGACTGCAGCGCGCATGGGCAGTTCTGCCCTCCTCCCTTTTATGGCTCAGATGTGCAGCGAGGACCACCAAGAGCCTGGAGACACACTTTCTTTATTCTTACCCCACGTCTTTTTGCATCCAGTTGACGAGGCTGAGAGAAGGTCCTAAGATAAGTCTCAGTTTGGGGAAGGGCTCCCTCATCATGTTGGGGGTTTTTTTCCTCTTTACTTTTTTTTTTTTAGTAGACTTTGTATTTCATTTTTATTTTTACCTTTGTATTTGTGAAGTTATGTTTTCTTTTTGCTACCATTTGTATCCGGTGCCCTCTGTTGGTCAGGACCCCAGGAGGAAGCAAGTCCTGTGTTCTAGATGGGCAGTTGGAGAGGATTGGATGCGGGGACCGTGAACGGCCGTGGGGTCAGGGTTGGGGGGACATTGACTGGGCTGGTAGCGACAGTGGGAAACCCAGGTCAGCCGTGGGCTGGGGAGAGAGGGGGTGTGTGTAGGAACACGGAGGTGACGGTGCAGGCAGGCGGGGGGCCTCTTCCATGTCTTGCTCCTGCCTCCAAGTTGGCCAAAGCAAGTCCAACACTGGGCCAGGGGCCTGGGTGGTGATGTTTGTAAGAGGTTGGCGTCCAGGCCGCAGTGGGGTGGGAAGGGTGGGAAGTGCATCTTACCCAGGCAAATAAGAATACCCGGGATACCACCCCACAGACAGGGACATGAGGCAGCAGGAAAGTAAAAGATCCCTTGGACCAGTTTTCCAGTTGGCTGATAATCACACAGAATTCTCCTCTTCTTCCATTTCCCTCCTGACTGTGGGCCCCGCTGGGCCAGCCCTGGATCAGCAGACCGGAGCAGGGTCAACCAAAGGAGATGCACTCATGAACTGCAGTGTATGATTGATTTTGAACATGATTAGGCCTTCCTGTTAGCCAGGGGTTCCTGTAAGTGCTTGTACCCCTTCCTTTGCAGATAAGCAGCTTGACCCCGTGCGCACCGGAAAGCACTAGCCTTTCTATGTGGAACTGGACCGTAGCCTCCTGTGAGCTTGCCCTGGGGTGGGGGCGCTTTCCTTCGGCCCCCAGCATCAGCCATATTGTGCTTGGTTCCTACACTTACTCTTCTTCTCAAAGATGCTTCTGCCTCGTAGAAAAGGTTCCTGTTCTGATCCTTGATGGGAGAAGCTGGAAATTCTAAAGGTTTCCTGGTTTTCCACCTTTCCTCCTCTGTGAAAAGCCCCTGATTAGACTCTGGATCATTCATTCAAGTAGAAGGGGACTGAACAGTGCGTTCAGTTGAGAGTGGCCATCTGCCACGCCGGAGCCTCAGGGCCCCCGTGAAGGGTCTTCACTCTGCCTGCCGCGGGCCGTGGGCACGGTTCTCCATCATGTGTGGCTGGATCTGCTCCAGGCTCCCGGGCATCGCTCTCCATCCTGCACCCTCACACACATTCCACCCTCGAAACACACGGTGCACTTGCCAGGCAAACCACACACCCCCTCTGCCCTGCCATCTCCGGAGCCTTTCTGTTCCAGCAAATGTGACCCTCTGGGATGAGTTTAGAACTTTCACAGAACCTTCAGAAACCTGATGGTTCTCAGAGTCTAATAGTAACCCACATGGCCTGGTGTCCTGTGTGTGCCCACGTGCATGTTTATACGCAAATGCAGGGGAGACACCGCATTTCCTCAAAACTGGGGGCAGATCCATTAGAAGAATATTTTCGGGAAGGGATTATGCAAGTAGGTAAATGGATGCTTTGTCTTTCCTCTACCATAACCACACCCCAAAATGAGCTTGTCATATGGAGAAGAGGACTCAGGAAACACAGCTGGGTAACAGAGCTGTGGGCCGGCCTGCAGCCTGGAGGAGAAGGGAGTGGTTTTCTGGCAGGAACGCTTTCATGCAGTTTGCTTTGGTGAGGCAGGTGATGAAACATAAATGTGCGGCTGATTCTGCATAAATACGCACGGACTAGAGGCATGTTGGCTTCCTGAAGAAGAAGGAGGGAGCAAGGGCAGTTTTATGTACTGTCCTTCACAGGGGGCTGAGTAGGACCTGCTTCTTGAGCTGGGGGACTTGAGCAGGGAACAGGCAGGCAGCCAAAGGGCTTCTTTCTACCATCGCCAGCCCCCCCCAGCTCAGTGTCCCCACACTGTGTGGGACTTGTCCATTTTTCTACAGTGGTTCCAGATGGGGCTTTGAATGTTTTATGAGCCCACAGAGTCAGCAAGGCACTGTGATCAGACAGCTTCTCTGGCCTCCCTTCATGAGCATACGACGGGGAGGCTAGGCTTCATATCCGCATGCTTCCAACAACAGAACAGTCTGGGGCCCAGACTGAACACTGTGAGTCTGTTGTTTTTTGAATGCAATTCAGGGGAGTGCTAATGGAAGGATGGGAGGCTAGTGTCCAAATCACAGGTTGCTAAGGATTGTCCTCCAGTCCGCCCTTGTCAGAGCGTGTTCTGACATCACCTGGGAGCTTGTTGGAAATGCAGAAGCTCGGGCCCTGCCCCAAACAGACTGGATCAGAATTCGCCTTTCAGGGAGATCCCGGGTGCCTGGTTGGTTCATTAAAGTTCCAAAAGCCCTGGTGGAGAGCAGGGGTTAGAACACTTTTTCTGTCAATGGCCAGATGGTCTCTGCTGCATCTTGTCCGATTTGCTGTTGTAGTCCAGGGGTGGCCGTTGACAATAATGTCAGATCTCAATAAGACTCTTAGTTACAACAGGGCGGTGAGCCGGGCTCTACTATAGTTTGCTCTAGGGCGTCAGGTAGGGTTCTTGGAGCCCTATCATTTCCCATATTCTTCATTTCAATGAAATTCAGACACATATGCCAATTCATAATTAAGCTTGAAATAGGACCAGGGGGAGAAGTGCAGCAGATTCCTAAATTTACCGAAAAGTCTCCCCAGAAAAGCTTTAGCTTGAAGAAGCGAAACTTTGACCACCCTGTGGAGCCTGGTTGTGTTAGGCTATTTCTTTTTACTTTATAGTCTTGTCATTGAAAACATCTTACAACCACGTTACCTTAAAGAAAGTGAAATAGGTGAAATAAGTTTAAAAATTGCCTTGGGAATCCCGTGTCTGGAAGGACATGACAGTGTGGACGAAGGCCAGAGACCGGGTCGTGGCGACAAGGCCACAGGGCACTGGGTTCATCGCAGGGCAGATTTTAAGGAGACATTGTTCAGCCCTGGTGGAGAAAGGAGGTTGCGGGCCAGTGTGAGAGTGGTCTTGAATACCTAAAGAAATAGTGTGTGTTTTCCTTTGTTTCTTACAGGGGCCGAAGTCAGAGTAAATGTAGGTAGATTTTGAATCCGTGAGGGGAAGGACTTTTTAGCAGTTGCAGCTGTCCGTCAGAAAGGGCTTTCCTCAAAAGAAGTGGGCATGCCCAGCCAGAAGTCAGGACCCCTGGAGATCCCTCTACCAAGTGAGAGTTTGTACTGGGGACCTTGGGCAATGGTAATGATAATTATTATTGTAATCATAATAGGATAATTATAAATGCATTAAAACATATAAATAATACATTAAATATGTATTCTTTTATAAATACGTAAAATAAAAATAAAATTACTTTTTAAATTTCCATTTACTAAACACCTGCTGTATGTCAGGGCCCATGCTCAGGCCCTTGCGTATGGTTTCTTGCTTTGTCCTCCCCAAAACACTGATGTAGGTGTTACCCTGTTACTGATGAGGAGACTCAGGATCAGAGAGGTAAAGTGACTTAGGTCACACAGCTGGTCAAAGGCAGGGACTCGATTTGAGCGCAGATCTGATGACCCCACCCCCGAGCTCACGCTGCCTTCTGTGAGCATCTCTGCTGTTTCGTTCCTGGCAGGTGCTACATGAACCCCTGATTGACGAGGACCCTGTGTTCATTGCCACGTGCACGGAGAGGGAACTCCGAAAGAGGAAAAAGCGGAAATTCAGCCTCTGGGTCAGGCAGTGTTCCTCCACTGGCTTCATTATCCAGGTGAGCCCGGGGACAGGCCCAGGGAGGCCAGTCGAGGGGACTCGGCTCATTTGGGAACTGCTGAGCTGGCTCACTCACCCTTTCCCTGGGCTTTCCCCAGGAGCTGCCGCGGAGGCGGGGGCTGGGCTGGGGCTCCTCACGGGGGCTCTGGGGCAGCCAACACTGTCCCGCATGTTCTTCCTGTCCTGTCCAGCCCTTGTGGTCCAATAACAACGGTAAACGCCGATCGAGGCTCAGGCCCTGACCGTGTCAGCCAGAAGCTTCACCAAAAGAGCCGGTCACAAGAGGTGACTACCATCTCTCTGAGGACAGGCGCTGTATGGTGGTCCCAGAAGACCCCTCCCACCCCCGTCCCCCCATCCCGTACTGAGGAAGCCTTCTTCAGGGGCCACCAACAGCCAGCTGGTTAAATTAGCCTCCACCAGGAGCACAGGCTCTGCTCCGCTCCAGGCAGACACGGGCATGGCTTTCAGTAGCGAGGGGAAATGTCAGGTGTTCGGCTGCCGGGATCAGCCAGGGTGCGGCATGCACAAAAGGAGAAGCTGGGGGCTGGCCAACGCCAGAATGTGGCACCTAAGTGACAGCTCCTGGCCCCGGGCTGCTTTCTCCTGCCATGCCGCCTGCGACACCCTCTCCCATCTGTCAGGCCTGCCAGCCCTGCGGTCCCAGCTGACCCCACCTCACCGCCCTCGCCCGGCTGCTGGCCCAGACCCGAGGCACAGGGGTTCTGCCTTCCCTTCCCCCCGGAGCCAGAGGAGGAGTCGTGGGAAGACTCAGTTGGGCATCTCCTCACCACAGTAAGGAAAGTGCACGTGCTTCAGGCAAACGTGGCTGCTAAGAAGGAGCATCCCATTTTCTTCCTGCAGGCCTGGGGGACCTTCAGCTTGGGCTGGGGCTGGTCCCCAGCTGGAGCCCAGATTTGAATCCGCTTGGGCATAGGCTTCAGGCAGTTGCCACAGTGGACCTGTCCCAGAGCGGGATCTACTCTGGATCTGCAGCCTGGGCCCCTCTGTCCCTGCACGGCCTCCAGCAGCTCCTGCCACCTCAGTAGTGTCCTTTGCAGTGACGCTCACTGGGGACAGGGGAGGGAGGTTCACCCTCCTAAGGAACATTGGTCCTCCTTTGAGTAAGTACTTCCCGAGGACCTGTCCCCTGCAGCATTGTGCCAGGCACTGGGACGTGGAAACACAGCCCTGCGTCCTCAGACATCTGCCCGTGTGGCTTGTGAACAGATGCTCCCGCGTGGGTTCTGCGTGCGTGCGTCTACACCACTGCCTTTTTACTGGGAGCACTCGGTGGCCGGAAATCATGCCCACTAACTACCTGGCAAGGCCACAGATCTTCCCCGGGACAGGCTTTGCCCGACTTCTATAAAATCCCCATCTATAAGAAGGCTGGATGGGTACCTTGAAGTTTCCTTTTGTTTCTAGAACGCTGTGATTCTAGGAGACTTTGCTGCCCGGTGAGGGGCTGCACTTAGAAGCCAGAAGTGAGCAGCAGTCGGGCTCTGCACCGTGGCCGGGGCAACAAGGGGTTATCCTTCGACCACAGGCTGTCCCATGATGGGTAGAGCGAGAACCATCCCCAGTGCCTCTCTTTGTTCCCTGGTCCAGGGGGAGGGGCCTGTGGTGGGCAGCAAGCGGGGAAGGACACCTTGCCTGTGAGAAGCCGGAGCACAGAGGGGAGCCACCATGTGGCCTGGGCATGGTTCTCTTTGGTTTCACATTTCTGTTTAGTTCCCCTGTCCTTGGTTCTCCGCGTCCTGAGCCTGGTCTGATGAGTTTTGAAAGTCAGCAGCTTGGGCAGGTAGGTGGGGCGAGCAAAGCTGGGTGGAGCAGCCCCTTCCCCGGAAGAGCTCGCTCGCCTCCATCCCCGGTGTCTCCCGACAGCCTCTGGCGCGAGCGCCGGAGGGTGGGTGCTCGTCCTCCCCGGTGCCCACTTGGGGTGCCTGCTGAGGTTCGTGCTGGGCCGCGCAGTGTCGGCACTTCTTGCTGCTTCTGTCCCATGATCCTGGGCTGCCTCTGCCCTCCTCGTCCTGAGGGGCTGGCAGGGGTCCCAGCTCTTGCCGGTTCCAGAATGAACTCAGCCAGTTTCCAGAATGGCTCTGGATCCGAGCATCCTCCCCACAGAGGGAGGGGGTAGGGTCACTAACCAGCGAGGTCCCTGCTGCTGCAAGGTCCTGTGGTTCCCCTCTTTGCAAATGCCATGTGGGGTTGTAGACACAAGAACAGTGTCTTCATTTTAGTTTGTCAAAGACATTCTTCTCCTCCATGACTAGTCAACAGAGAAGCCCAGTTGCTGAGCCTGTGGGAGACTGAGGCCAGCTTCCGGCATGGAAGGCCTTTTGCCATTCTGCTGCTTTCCCTCGGTAGCAGTCTGCCCACCCATGGCTTTCTGAGGTTGGCTGCATGTTTTGCTGCGGCCAGCAGGATGCAAGCTGGAGTGATGCATAGAGAAACCAGAGCAGACGTGCAGGATTCTCCTTGGGCTTCTCCGCTCTGCCCATGAGAGAGTGTCCAGGCTCCACCCCTGAGGTCTGAAAACCCACGAGCCTTGGGACCTTTTCCACATGCCACTGAGCTTCTGTGGTGGTTCATTACGCACTGACATAAACGACCCAGGGCCTACCACTTTGGGCCCACAGAGCTGGCCAGACAGCTCTCTTCCAGGTACTGAGGCACAGACTGAGCTGATGTCTTGAAGGAACAGTGGATGTATAGGTGGGTTTCTAGCAGAAACCAAGGTCTTGCTTCGGCTTGGCTGTTTCATTGCACCAAGACTCCACTTTCGTTGGCTGGACTGCATCCTTCTGAAGCACGGTCAGGCTGAGGGTTAGCTCCGCTTGAAACATTCTGGGTAAAGGGATAGTGAGGGGAAGAAAGTTCCACATTGGTCAGTGATTTCTCTGTGGCTCAGGAAAAGTTGGTGGGAAAGAATCAGGAGCTCAGCACAGCCAGCTCATCCTGTGCCTCAGATGTGAGGCCTTTCTCCCCACAAGGGCATCTGGGTGAGGAGGGGGAGCCAATGGCTAGACAAGAATAATAATACGGGGCACCTGGGTGGTGCAGTGGGTTGAGCATCCAGCTCTTGGTTTCGGCTCAGGTCGTGATCTCAGGGTCGTGGGATCAAGCCCCATGTCGGGCTCCACCTTCAGCAGGGAGTCTGCTTAAGATTCTCTCTCCCTCTGCCGCTCCCACTTGTGTGCTCGCTCTCTCTCAAATAAATAAAATCTTTAAATACTACTACTACTACTACTAACGGTGATGGTTGTTTAGAAGAACTCCGGTATTTTTCAGTGTTTTCCCAGGAAAGGACTGTAGGGAAGGATGTGATAGGAGGGAGGTAGAAGGAGAGATTATATGGATTCATTCTGGAAGTTAAGGGGTTCATATTGTTCATTTCTGAGAGTGCAGGAGGTGGGGGTAAAAAGTTTTCAGGAGGAAGAAGCAGCGGATGAGGCCGCTGAGCTCTGGGAGCTGCAGAGAGCAGGTGGGACCCTTGTGTTGGTGGCTCTCTTCCAAACCTTCCTCCGGCAAGCTCTTAAGGAGGTGCTGGCTCAGACTGCTGCACCTGGGCTCCCACTTGGCCTCCGTGGAGCAGTCCTGCAGGTCCACTTACCTTAAAAGTCCTTCCATCCAAAATGTCTATCTCGGTGTTCTGCCACGCACCAATCACTTGACCGTGAATCCGTATGTGGAGACACCGGCCTGTGACGCTCCGGGCCATTCACGTTGCTCTGTGAAGTCAGTTACCGCCGGTAGGCCCCAAGCCTTTCGTCTTTGACAATCTGGTCAACTCTAAGAGAAGGAATGGTGAGGAATGGATTATGTATTGTGTATTGTGGGGGTTAAGGAAAGGCGTGGGCCTGTCCTCAAGGAGCATTATCTTTTTTATTGTGGCACAATATGCGCAGCATGTACAATTTACCATTTTAGCCATTTGTAAGCGTCTAGTCAGTGGCATGAAGTTTATTCACAGTGTTGTGCAGCCAGTACCACCATCCATTTCCAGAACTTTTTCATCATCCCAGGCATCTGGGCGCATAGGTCTTAGCCTGGGGGATGATACACTAGCACGTAGAAAGAGTGAGTTCCCCGTGAGCAAAGGCACTTTCCACATACACTGTGGATGCTGATGGACCCGGAGGTGGGGTCCCCGGAGCCTTGGTTTGGTTGAGTATTCAACACTGTGCCTCCAAGCTTGTCGCGCTCCCCCTGGGCAGGCTTGCCCCAGGCTCCAGCTGTGGGCCTGTGGACTCCCAGTTACAGATAGTTGAGTGACCAGGACAGTGGATGTGCTTTGCAGTCCTGGGCCCCATCACCATCTGTCTGCATCCCATGCGGGGACAGCACCTCAGTCACTCTGTCATCGGGTGGCTCAGCAGGATGCAAGGTGCTGGGGAGTGCCTGCTCCATGTCACTGCCTTCCTGACTCGGCCTTTCTGGTTTTACCGCCTGATCTCTGCAGGGCTCAGAGGTTGTGATGATTAATTTTGTGTGTCGATTTGGCTGGGCCACAGTACCCAGATACTTGGTCAAACACTATTCTTGATGTGTTTGTGAAGGTGTTTTCTGGATGAGATTAACAAATCTGTAGACTTAATAGAAAAAAAAAAAAAACAACTCATCTACCTGGAAGAGGAGGGAAATCTGCTAGAAAAATGCCTTTGGGTTTGGATTTGACCTGCAGCCTGGGTCTCTAGCCTACCAGCCTGTCTTGCTGGACTTACCAAGCCTCCATAATCTTGTGGGTCTCAAAATAAATGTCCATCTGTCTTAATAGATAGAAGTCATTTTATATATATATAGGTTCTATATACATATATATATATTTGTTATATGTCTATCAGTATATATATATACATTGGTTCTACCGCAGAGGGTTTTCCTGCAGTTCACCTGGCTTAGAAGTAAGTGTTCTCATAGGAGAGACAGATGTATTTAAGCCATTCATAGATACAGTGTAACAGGTGCAGCATTAGAAGTGTGTGTACGGTGTAACGGGACCATAGGCGGGCACCTGGGGGCTAAGAAAGGCTCCCCGAGGTGTACAGAATAGGGCAGTCAGAAGGCATCTGTGGAGCAGGGGGTGGAGGGCTGAAACAGGAGTCCCCATCCCTCCCTGCAGGCCAGGCGCTGAGGCGCACCCGCTGAGCCTGACGCAAGCCCTTGAGCAGTATACTGCTGTCCTTACTTTACACCAGGGAACACAGAAGCTCCCAGAGAGTAAGTCACTTACCCCAAGATTCAAGTCTGAGAGGCCGTGGAGCAGAAACGGGAGCCAAAAGGCTGGCGGGCTCCCTGTTCTGCGGTCTCTGTGCAGCCCGCCTCCTGCTTCCCCAGGGCCCTCTCAGGAAGGGAGGAAGAAATAACGGCCCAGCTCGGGCATTCTCTTCTCTCAGACATGGGTGCCCAGATAGAAAGTGTTTCTCTGACTCACCTTTCAAATGTCCATTTAAGGAGAATCGGGGATTGTAGTATACTTACATCTACGGTAGAAAGTCGTCAAGGCTAATGGAGGCCCCTTTTACCCCTCCCGTGCCCACAGCCTGGCATAGACTCAGAGAGGATCTTTAGGCCTTTGATTCCAGGCTTCCCTAGCAGTGGAATGAGCAGGCAGGGAGTCACATAAAGGAGGCTCTGAGCATCCTGAGACGCAGTCGCTCCTTGGGCTCTCAACGCTCTGTACCATATGAGACCAGAGCTAATGCCTTCTTTTTTGGTGGAACCACTGCCATTTCCTGATTAGAGACTTATGGTGCACTCGAGTGTATCGTCTGTGTCCTGTGTCACAGGTCTGCCAAGAGCTGTCCCTAGCCTCAGCACACCCTCTAGTTCACGCCGTTTGCACAGGGTCTCTGAGAAAGGGAACCCGCCAAGGGGACAGACTCACCTGTCCCCTCGTGTGCAGCCTCCCTTGTGAGCTGGGGAGGACAGAAGGAGAGATTTATACAGAAGGTGAGACTTCCCAGTTTCGGGGGAAGGTCCTGTCATTTACGGGTTGGAATTCCTTATTCTGAGACCGTAAGTTCATCTTGGAAGTCTTGTGACCTTTCTGTGGGATCAGAACTCTCTGTAGGGACTGTTGTTCTGTCTCTACTAGGTCAGAGAGATTAAGAATCCAGTAGGAAAAATTGGCCAACAGTTTGGTTAATGTTATGTTGACCCACGGTGACCATAGAGCCCTGAGATTCTTTGAGGAAAAAAAAACCCCAAACTGGTACAGTCAAAAAGAGCAGATTTCTCCTATTTGAATGTGTTGAACTAGGCCACCTGCCTGTGCAGTGTGAGACCCAGGGCTCCCAGCGAGGGCTGTTGGCAGGCAGTAGAGCCCCGAGAAGGGGGTGACAGATGAGCACAGCCCTAGTGAGGGACGTACGATGCTCTGCCCCCCAAAAAGAGAGGCCGGGCGCTCCTGGGGTTTGAATGGCTGCCGTGTTGAGCAGGGACAGAACCATTCTGAATGCAAAGCCGTGGTTTCCTGCTCAGTGAACTGACATTCACTGGAGGTGGTCGGGCTTCAGAAGCCAGAACTCAGGATGGAAACTCCCAGGCTTAAGGACCACCAAGTCCCATACCCTGCCCATCCCCCACCATGTCCAGGCAGAGCCCAGATGTGCATCTGTGAGGGGTGCTGCCGTTGAGGTCCCTGCACCCCATGTTGTGGGGGGACTAGCTGATCTGGAAGCATCTCTCTTCCTTTCAGCCTAATCTGTGGAGTCTCGACAGCTTCTTCTGGGGTTCAGAAAAGGGTAATTGGCATCGGCGGAGGGCCTGCTACGTGCCGGGCTCTGTGCTTGGGCACTTTCTGTGCATTCCTCATTTTCTCCTCACAGAAACCATGTGACGTAGCTAGCGCTCCCGCCTGTCCCACAGCGAGGAACTGAGGCGCGGTGAGACGAGCTCCCTTGCCGGGGGGTCAGCTGTAAAGCCGTAGACCCGGAGTTAAACACAGCCTTTTTGACCCCAGGGCCCACCCTCTTAAGCACCAGGCTGTTTGAGAGAATTTTCCTCACTGTAGACAAAAACCACGTATCTATTTCTTACGCAACTTGATTGTTGTTTGATGTCTTAGCATCGGCTGTCGCGGATCTCTCTTATTTTGAGGCCTACTTTTTATATTGAAAGAATTTGAGGAATTTGCACTGGTTTCTGTCCTTATTTGATTTTTCATCTTTTTTTATTCTAAGTGAATGAAATCTTTTGTCACCTGACCTGTCACTAACTGGATTAGCTTGAAATGCGAGGATCAGAGTGGGATTAATTAACTAGAGTGGCTTTTGCTTATGGGCAGGACGGGGCGTTTGTCCACCTGTGTTTAATTGCACACGGGGAGGACGCAAGCTTCCATCCTGGCTGGGTCGGATGGAGTTGGCTGGGGAACAAGACATCTGTCACATCATCTCTGCGTGTCCTCAAGCAAGTCACTGAGAACTCATCTCTTCCTCAGTCCTTTGGGTGGAGTTTCTTAGCCTAACCCTCCTCACCATGTCGGGATTCAAAGGTGACAGTAAAGCACTGAGTCAGGCACTAACTGGACCAGATCGAGCCCTGGCCTTCTCCCCAGGGAACCTAGACTCTACAACCGCACTGACGCGAGTGGGTGCAAAGAGCCCCCAGAATGCTAGCACCCATCCCTGCTCCATGCCTCACCGAGATTTGAGCCCGTTCCTGCAAGGGTCAGTCGTGCTGAAGGTCCAGCTAGAGAGGAAGACAGCCTTGGCCACAGTCAAGGTAGGAGGCAATGAGAGAGAAAGATCGGTGGCAGGAAGTCAGCAATCAGGTGGTGATTTGCAGACTTTGCTGGAAAATATAAACCAAGGGTGGCATAAAGCGGCACTGTCCGGTAGAAGTTTTCATTATAGCAACTACTAGCCCATGTGACTGTTGAGTACTTGAAACGTAACTGGTATGACTGAGGAATTGAATTTCTCATTTTACTTAATTTTGGTTAAAGTAAAACAGCCACATGTGTGTCCAGAGGCTACACCGTGGGTATAGAGCTTTGCTGTTTTAAAAAGAAATCACCTTTACACACAGCCTTCACTTACAGACAGTGGCCTTCTGAGGTGCATAGAGTATAAATGATCCTTACAAACAGGAAACCGCGGCTCAGAGCAATTAAGTACTGTGCCCCAAATCACGCAAGCCGGTAAACAGCAGAGCCCTTGCCCACAGAACCCAGCACTGTTGCCTTCCTTGCCTCCTCGTGGCAGACTCCATTCCTCCCGTGGCGAGTGAACGTTGCTTACGTCTTACAGCTCTCATGAGTGGCCGCCCCCAGATGCCCCAGTGGACAGCCTCCCACATCACCGGCAGCTCATTCTGCCTAATGTCAGGGAGCACAGACCGTGCACGCGCGCCCTGCTTCCCCGCTGTGAGGACGCCACCCTCCACCTGCTTCCTGCATGGCTAGTGAATAAAGGGTTCAAGCAGAGGATCACAGACCCTAATGATGAATGACTTCCCCCTCCCCAGATCTGCCGTGCCCCGACAGGTGCACGACAGCAACAGGGAAACCGGACTCTCTTCTGTTCCGATGGTCAAGACCAGCACCGCTGAACCAGGTTTCCCCCGAGACAGGGAGAGTGCCGAAACCCCAGTGACAGCTTCATGGGTGCATCTTAATGAGCTCTCAATCCATCAGTTTCTGCAGCTGTCACCAATGTTCTTTTGAGAGGGTGGGGTGGGGAAGGGGCACAGGAACTAGGCCCCACCTCTGCAGGTCTTGGGGCTTTGCACAAGTGGGCTGACATAGTCCTGTGTTCCCCCGTGTTACTACTATAACCTATACTGCCTTCTTTTTAAAAGATTTTATTTATTTATTTGACAGAGAGACACAGCGAGAGAGGGGACACAAGCAGGGGGAGCGGGAGAGGGAGAAGCAGGCTTCCCGCTGAGCAGGGAGCCCGATGCGGGGCTCGGTCCCAGGACCCTGGGATCATGACCCGAGCCGAAGGCAGACGCTTAACGACTGAGCCACCCAGGTGCCTCTATAATCCATCTTTCCTACGATCCTTTCTGTTGTGATGTCTCTAAAATACACAACATTAATAGTAACGTTCTGGGGCAAAGTGTAATGCTGTGTATTAATTTTCTTTTTTAATAAATCTATTTATTTAAAAGTTAATCATAGGAGCAAGAAAAACCTTTTTAAAGGAAAAGCTTGGCAATTGAACGATACATTTTTCTGCCCTAAAGACACTTGTCAAACAAGCTCGTGGCTCAGTTGGTACAGTTTCGGCAGCAAATTCTGAATTCTCGGGGTGGATGATGCCCTCTGCCTCTGCGTGCTGGTGGGACTGTTTTAGGCTAAGGATGCTCCCTCCAGATGCGTGTAAGGCGAGACAGGACTTTTGGGAGGCCCGCCAGCCAGGAATTACACGACTTAAGGGAGGGTGTTTCTACAGAGAGCGCCCCGCACAGAGTACGAGCGCGTGTGTGGATGTCCAGTGATGCTGCCTTTCTCCCATCATGCTCTTTAGGGCAGGCTCTCGAACCCGGACACGATTCATGTGTGTGTCTGCCGCAGTTGTGGCAACGGTCAGTGGGGATACGAGTCCATTGAAGGTGATGGGTTTTTCATAGAATTATAGACTTACTCAACTAAGGAGCACTAATTGACATCTTCGACCGGCTGAAGTAATTCAATCGAAGCACACCCAATCTGAGCACGACCCGCAGACGAGCCGCACGTGTCAGGCTGAGCCCTCTCATGGCCAGGTTTTGACCGCCCAGCTAACCGTTCTTCTGAGTTGTGCCCCTTGATGGGGACTTTGGAAGTTACAACTTTATATGTTACTTACTGAAATGTAGATCCTATTTCATGTTCACTTTAAAAATAAGCTCGCACCAGAGGGGAGGGAGTGGGGAGATAGGAGCAATGGAACAAACTTCCAGTTATAAAATAAGTCGGGATGGAAAAAGTACAGCATAGGGAATAGAGTGAGGAATATTGTAATAACTTTGTGTGGTGACGGATGGCGACCACACTTCTTGTGATGGTCATGACACCTGAAGTTAATACGTTATTATATATAGTATGTTACATATAACATTATAATATTATAGTATAATATATATAATTGTATATTACAAGTAATTATATATAGTATAAGTATAGTATATAGTATATATTATAATATAGTAGATAATATTATACTATAATATTATAGTATTATATGTCAACTGTACTTTAATTAAATGTTTTAAGAAATTACACCTAGCAAAAAGTGAGCTTTATAGCAGTGAGTGCCCCAAATTTGGGACCGTCCTTGGATATGGATTCCTGTCACTTGGGGGCCTCAGTCTTCCTCCAGATCTCCTAATAGGAATGCGAAGACCTTTGATTCCGTACCTCTCCCCTGCCCCTGTGATGGAGCGGCCGAGCACCTGCTCCTTGGGAGGAGACTGGCCAGAATGTGAGGATATGCCTGTGTGCACAGACTAAGCTCCGCAACTCCAGGATGGCCGCGTAACAGGACTGCATGCCACTGGCCTTTGGGGAAACGTGTATCTCCCAGGGGAGCAAGAAGCTGGCCCCTGGTGACCGAGAACGGTCACCCTCTGCATGCGTGTGCTTATTAGCACAGGGTCTCTTCACGGCCACTGACTTCGATCGGGGTTGTCTTGGGAAACAAATACCGCAGGTTCCAAATGCACCTGTGCTTGAGAATCCTGATAGGGAAGTTCTTTTGTAATGATGCTTAGTCATTTTGTGATGAAATTGTATTACATGTTGGGCATCTAAAAACAAACATTTCAAAATGTCTATAATTCCAACATAGAAAAATAGCCCCTTGAGGATAGAGTCAACATATCTATATAAACACACACAGCACCCCATTTTATAATCTCATTACTTCACTTAGGAGGATATTATGAACCTTTTAATATGTTACTAAATAATTTTTCTAGATTGTGATTTCTAAAACATTGCACTGTATTCCATTATACCTGCATATGATAATTTTAATCAGCTTCCTTTTCATGTGAGGTAATTAGTAGGTCGTTGCTAATTTTTTTAAAAGATTTATTTATTTGAGAGAGAGAGAGAGAGCACAGGGAGGGGCAGAGGGAGAAGGAGAGAAGCAGACTCCACTAAACGAAGAGCCCAACGCAGGGCTTGGTCTCACGATCCTGAGATCATGACCTAAGCCAAAATCAAGAGTCAGATGTTTAACTGAACCACCCAGACACCCCAGATTGTTGCTCTTTTTTTGCCATTGTAAAAAATATCAGAGAAACATGGTCTCGTGTGTGTGTGTGTATGTATATGGTCTTGGGTGCATTTCTGATTGTTACCTTCGATTTAATCCCTGAAAGGGGAACTCATCAGTGAAATAGCCTAAGTGTGTTTAAGGCTTTTCACTCATACTACAGAATTTCTCTACAGAAAGGATTGTACCAGCTGACCATTCCCAGCAGTGACGAGTGGTCTCTCACCAATATGGGGGGTTCGGGTGTAGGGAAGATGGTGCTGCTGTTGGTCCACATACATGGTACATTGAAATCCATCTCTTTTCCGGGGACTACAGCTGACATCGTCAGCACTCTGCTGGCTTTAATAAGATGGAGCAGCACTCCATCTATCAGCGATGGTGCTGGAGTTCTTCGGGTCCATAGAAATGCTGCATTTGAAGCAGTATGTGGGTAGTAGGCAGGACTCTAAGACACTCAAAAGACTGCTGTCCCTGGTATGCGCACACCTTCTCCTAATTACTCCCCTAATGCTTTCAGGGAAAACGAAAACATGAAAGCATTTCTGTTTCCCTTAAATCAGAAGGGAAAAAAAACCCACTTTTCAAGTTGAAGAAGGTGCTTTAACATATCCTATTAATGTAATTGTCTTTACCCCAGTGCGGTTGTAAAATGTAGTTTTGGTATGGAGGAAGAGAGTTCCCACGGAAGCAAAAGGGCCCGTGAAAGTTACAACACAGCCGTGACACCACCTCGGTTCTAGAGAAGCGGGCGTTTGTACCGATGGTGGCACCCGTCACCTTACCCTCGGCCCTGGAAGTGGGGAAGCTGCTTTTCGAGGTGATCTCAGTGGATGGATGGCTTCCAGCTTTGGTTACTGGGAAGGGTTGCAGATTGCTGGTGATGCTTTGGCCGCCTCTGCCTTGGCTGAGCTGGGAAGTACCTCCCTCGCTTTCAGCGACTTGCATCATGTTTCCCTACTTGTCTTGCGATGAGTAGAAGTGGCCAGTTCCTCGAGCGCATGTGAGAGGTCCTCGGTTCCCTGGTTAGGCCCTCTGGTTCCATTCCGAGTGTCACCCCGGCAGGACCGTGGCAGGGCCGGGCAGCCCCTGCGTGCCACCCCACGCCCCACCCCAAGGATGTGCACGCTTCCAGAATGCAAAGAGCAAGGGAGAGCACACCAGTCTGAGCAACTGAACCTAGTCTGGGAATCAAAGAGATGACATTTTGAAGGTACACCATGCTTTGAAGCCTGTCAGCCAGGCACCCGGACGATCCGCCTTCCAAAGGACTTTTTTTTTTTTTTTTAAGATTTTATTTTATTTATTTGACAGAGAACACAAGCAGGGTGCAGAAGGAAAAGCAGGCTCCCCGCTGAGCAGGGAGCCCGATGCGGGGCTCGATCCCAGGACCCCGGGATCATGACCTGAGCCGAAGGCTGACGCTTCACTGACTGAGCCACCCAGGCGCCCCCAAAGGACTTACTTTAGTGCTGCAGATGCAGAGATGAGTGTCTGGCTCACCCAGCGCCCCAGCCGGGACAGCTCCCGGCAAGAAACTATCAGGAAGACGTGATCCGCTCTAGGTTATTATAAGACCCAGGAGATAATCAGTATTTTCTTTGCTGTCAGGACTCAAGCAGGGCAGTGTTGTTCTGACATAGGATTCAGCCTGCTTGTGCCAGTCTTTCATCCTGTCACGAATGAAGGGCTGCACGTGTATGAGGGGAGGGCCTTGTCTGCTATGCAGCTTTGTTGGGGGACCTGAGGTTGGTGCATGTGTGGCTCTCTTCTCTCTGACCCCGACATGTTTCCCTGCATCTGAAGCTCAGACCCAGCTAAACGCTAAGGGTGTGAAGGAAATCTGAAAATCTCAGTGTTGGGAGGGACCTCAGCAGCTGTCAAGCCCAGCCCTGGTTAGCTGTGCAAACCTCCCACTGGGCCTGGCCTGGAGCCTCTCTGAGCCACCCGTTCGGGGGCTCTGATGCTTGAACGGAGTGTTCTCTAGCCATTTTTATGTCGTTCACCTGGGTTCTGCCTTAGAAAGATCTTAATCGTCATTTTACAAGACAGCTCTCTGGCCAAAAGAAGAGGTTCTTGGACTCCTGTGCTCCTTCAAGTTTAGCGTCATCCCCTCTGTAACGGGCCAGATTGTGTCCCTCAAATTCATGTGTTTTAGTCCTCGCCCCCAGTCCTGCGGAATGTAACTATATTTAGAGATAGGGCCTTGAAAGAGGTAACTAATTAACGTTAAAAAGATGTCATTGGGGTGGGCCCTAATCTGATGTGACTGGTGTCCTTCCAAGAAGAGGAGATGAGGACCCAGAGGGACGACCATGTGAGAACATGGAGGAGAAGATGACCATCTGCAAGCCAAGGAGAGAGGCTTCTGCCCGCACCTCGAACTCAAAATTCCGGCCTCCAGAACTGGGAGAAAGTGCCTTTCTGTTGTTGAAGCTGCCCGGTCTGTGGTACTTTGTGATGGCTGCCCAGCAGAGTGAGCCACCAGCCCACCACCCCTCTCCTAACACCTTGTAAAAAGTGGCATCTAGAAGAACTGATTATGATTGGGCCAGAGAAGAGTAAGATGGTCAGCACCCATGTGATTAACAAACCAGGGTCCCGTTAACTTGGCTGGTCATGGTATCCAGTGACCATCTCCAAAGGCTTTCGTGTTTGTTTTCTAAAACTGTTCTTGCTCAGTCACTCTTTTTGCATCCTGTACTCGATGCAGTTGTTTTTTGAACTGGGTTGCAGGATTTTACGCGTAGTCCTGTTAAACTTTGCCTGCCTTGGGCTGAGTAAGCCAGTGACCGCCCCCATGCCTCAGGGAAGCCCTTGGAAACCACGTGTGGTGTCATCAGGGTTGGGCCTGAGGGATTCCCACAACACACATCCCACTCCCTAGTGACAACCCGGGGTTTGGTTGGAGGATTTCCTTTGGAATGACACGTAGGACAAAACTAACTGTCCCTAAGGTGGATTTCAGGATACACAGCGCCCAGTGTGGGTACGGTGGGGCTTCAGGTAGGATATCTGGGAGAGGTCAGTATGAATCCGAGCAGTGGGTGCGGAAACCCGTGGTAGTAGAATTGGGCCTTGCTGAAGGAGGGAAGACCGGTTCTGAGAAATGTCCTGGCTCAGCCAGAATCACGGGTGACGTGTGACAGAGGCAGAGCTTGGCTTCTCTATCCTTGTGTTTGCTTCTCTATCAAAGAAATTTCTTCTGGGAATTGAGGTAGTAAAAGGCATCGAGATCCCAAAATGAAATGTCAGAGACTTACCTAAAAAGGTGTTCTATATCATCAAGCCATTGCCTGCGAGGCTGCAAGAAAGTAGGGTCCTCGCTGAGGACATCTCAGGGGAGTGTTTGGGACAGGACCAGCCCTCAGAAGATGAGCTTCTTTTGGAATTAGACTTAAATTCACCTGCTCCTCATCTGGCTCAGGAACATCAGACCCTGTATTTTGCGCATGATCCAAGTCATCTGACCAAGGACGGGTATTGTGGACAGGCCTGGGTCCTCCCTGGGGCCATGTTGGTTTTTCACAGCAGAGCATCACGGGCTGTCTGCATGGACAGGCCTGCACTGGGCAGTTCTGTTGTCCCCGGGGCCCCTGACAGGCACAGGCGAGCACCATTAGCTCGTGAAGTGCTGCCAGTAAAGGCATCTAGAACATTCCACAAGAAGAACTCTTCTCCCTAAGGAGAACGGTAGTTGGTACCCATATGATAAATTCTTCATGACTCGGTCAGTCATTGGGAGGACCGCACTCTGGAATCCATTCCCATTTCCTGTTGATTTCCCCTTTGGTGATGTTCCTAGAAGATGTTCATGGGACAAAGAGTGTAAACATGGCTTGCTAATCCCAGCACGTCCTCTTTGCTGGTCCTTAGCACCTCAGGTGAGTTTTTAATCCCTGATCCTGACTCCTCTTCTGCCCGTGTGGTGGCTTCTGTAAGGAATAAGGGCAACAGTAAATACAGATGGACTTTGTGAATTAAAGAGCTGTATTCAGGGGCGCCTAGGTGGCTCAGTTGGTTAAGCGCCTGACTCTTGGTTTTGGCTCAGGTCATGATCTCGGGATCGTGGGATTGAGCCCCGTGAGGCTCTGTGCTGAGCATGGAGCCTGGTTAAGATTCTCTCTCTCCCTTTCCCTCTGCTCCTCCCTCTCCCCCCCCCCCAAAAAAAAACAACTGTGTTCAAATGGAAAGTACATGGACCAGTTTATCCCTACAGGTAAGGTAGTCTTAAACTTTTATTTATTGTAAACTGAAGTCCCTTCCATGCTTCCGAACTGGGGGGTGTGTTTGCACTCACCCCAGCTGCCAGATTCATTACTTGTAATAGTTTGACCCTTTTCTTCTCTACCTTGACATGTCCAAACCTCGAAGTCCTGGCCAGAGCCACCAGCTGCCTAGGCTGCAGGGTGGCCTTGGGAGTGACCTGGGGCCTCTGCGGGCTGAGGAGGTGATGGGGTGGTAGGGGCTGCCGAACCAGTGGCTCAAGGGAGAGGTGGCTTTCCCACCCATTTTTGGCCCAGTGAGGGCAGCCTGTACTTCCCGAAGCTTTGGGCCCCAGCCTGACACTCCATGAGCTCACGGACTCCTGTGTGTTTCTGTTCAAGATTTACGTCCACCTGAAGGAAGGCGGGGGCCCCGATGGGCTGGACGCACTGAAGAATAAGCCCCAGCTGCACAGCATGGTGGCCCGAAGCCTGTGCCGTAACGCAGCGGGCAAGAACTACATCATCTTCACGGGGCCCAGCATCACCAGCCTGACCTTGTTTGAGGAGCTGGAAAAGCAAGGTTTGTTGTGTGGCGAGCCGGTCCCAGCGTGGCCGCTGCCCCCCTGGAGAAGTGGTGGGGAGGCCTGGGGGGTGCAGGTGCGTAGCAACCAGCATGGCCCATAGACCGCTACGGCCAGGAGGGAACACAGCAGTTTCAGCCCGTGCTGTGCCTGCCACGTACCTGGACCCTACCGGGCACCAGAGATCTGAAGGCACGCCTGCCACAGGCTTGCGCTCTGCCCGGGGCCCCTTTGTGTCCTTCCTTGTAAGACCGGGGCCATTCCAGGGGTTCTCCCGGTGTCTTAGTCCATTCGGGCTGCTCTCACAAAGTACCTCAGATTGGGCGGCTTATAAACAGCAGGTATTTATTCCTCGCAGTTCTAGAGGCCAGAAGTCCAAGATCAGGGCGCCAGTGCTAGAAGGGCCTCTTCCAGGTTGCAGACCTCCCATGACGTGATGGAAGCGACAGGAAGCTCTCTGGGGTCCCTTTTCTTGAGGGCACTCCTCCCATTCACGAGGGCTCCACCCTCATGACCCAGGCCCCTCCCAAAGGCCCGCCTCCTAACAGCCTCCCCTGGGGCATGAGGCTTTCAGCGGAGTAATTTGGGGGGAACATACACATTTGCTCTGTAGCGCCTAGATGCTGCTCCTATGAAGGCCTGGAAGTCTGGACTCAACCCCCACCTATAATGTGGGCCCTCCGGCTGACAAGGACGTCACAGAGAATTATGTAGATTAATACAGGCTGCAGTGCAGTGGGCCTCAAAATTCTTAGTATCCTTGGTGCTGAGATGCTTTGTTCATCGGTTGAAAGATCGGGAAACCTTCGTGGCTCTGGCAGAAATGGGGGCTGGAGAAAAAGCTCTGGACTGAGTTAGGGAGCCTGAGAGCAGACTGCTTATCCTTTGCTTTTCCCATTTTTGGGGGATTTGTATCTAGTCCACTCGGGAGAAACATAAAAAGCCTCTGCTCTGCTATGGCAGCCACTGGAATTGCAGACCTATTGCTTAGCAACGGATCAGACATCTGGCCTTAAAATCCTCTCGAGTCATGGGGGGGAGCCAACACCTTCTGACCTTTACCTCCGCCACAGCAAGGATGAAGCAGCCCCTGGACTTGGTGCTCTGCTGGCCCTGCTGGGTTTTACTCCTCTGCGAGGTCCAGGCCCCGACAGGGCTCGGGGTTTACCGGTGGGGAGAACTCAGGGTGGAGAGCTCAGACTATGCGAAGAGGGGCCGTGGAAGTCAAGGTGGAGACAATTGGCCCTCATGTGTGTTACCAGCCACACGGGAAGAACGAGGGTGTGGTGAGAATCTGGGCTGCCATCCCTGCCCGCCTGGTCCGGTCCCGGGGTGGGTGTGTGGCCATAAAGCCCTGGGGTACCTGGAACTGCCTTGGGGTACAGAGGCAGGGATGAAGGAAGTATGCACACGGGTTACAGAATGTTTCAGTTTACTGACGATAGGGTGTCAGTCTTCGGTGAACTTCAGTCTTTCACTGAAGACCCGGGGATGAGACCGTCCCCAGTGACTTCAGTCAAAAGGGCCACTTCACGCCCCCTGCAGGCATCCAGACTGGAGCTGGCTGCAGGGAGGAGCAGGCTCCCCATGGCCCACTCAGTGGGGCAGGCCTGTGCGTGGGGAGGGCCAGGAAAGGCCTTGAGCCCAGGGCGGAGTTTAGCAAGGTCTCCTTGTTCACACTGGCCTGTGCTCACAATCCTTCCTGCCCCCATGGAAACTTCTGTGCATTAAAGCCCACACTGTCACCCCTCCCTCGAGAGGCTTTATGTTGAGAGGCAGGATGTTGGCCTGGCACATATTGTTTGGTGATTCTTTCCTCTGCATTTAACTTACCTCCAAGGGAACGGGGGCTCCATCCTGCACGCTGCCCCTGGGTACTGTGCACGCAAGCACAGGGCGGGGCCCCTGGCTGGTCCAGTCTTGGCCAGAGTGTTAGGGGGTCATAACTGTGGTCAGGGGCTTGGACAGCAGGCAGACCTGTGCTTAATCCCTGCCTTTGCCCTCCTGGCTGGGAGCCTGGGGGCCTCTTGGAGCTGTAGTTCTTCTTCTGTAATGTGGGTAGGATAACCTGAGTGTAGAAGTTTCCAGAAGTTTGTAGAAGCAGATGGGATGATAGGTGCACATGCTCAGCACTGTGAGCGCTCTAACGACGAGACTTCTGTTGGTACTGCCAATTCACTGCTCGTGCGATGGTCTCGCGTGTCATCTTACAGGTACTTACAGAAGTCCTGGGAGAGACAGCACCTTCGGGAATAGAAGTCCCCGAACTGTAGCAGTCTCCTCTACGGGGACTTCTAGGGGGCCCGTCTCCCAAGCATCAGCCTCAGAACGGGGTGGTCCCGTCCTTCATGCCGGCGGGTTGTCCGTGACCGTGTGGACACGGATTTGTCCCTCTCCCCACAGACATTTACTGCTGCGGCCTGCTCAGCTCCAGGAAGAGTGACTGCACCGGCCTGCCCCTGTCCATGCTGACGAACCCGGCCACCCCCCCAGCCCGGGGCCAGCACCGCATCAAGATGAAGGGGAACATGTCTCTGATCTGCTGGTACAACAAAGGGCACTTCCGCTTCCTGACCAATGCCTACTCGCCGGTGCAGCAAGGTGGGGCCCCGGGGGGACTCTGTGCAGCTCTGGTGTTGGGTAGCCCCCGTTCCCCAGCAGCATGTGAGCCCACCACTCACCATGCCACATCCGACGGGGGTCGGGAGGCGTGCAGGAGCTGCCGGGGCCCGCGGGCCGCCAGCTCAGCGTGGCTTGTCAGCTGGGAGAGAAGCCACGGCGGGATTTGTGGGTCCCCTGGCTTGTGTGTGGCCGTGGTGACTGGCCGTGTTCGAATGGCATTTCCCCGATCACTTGATCATCTAGGATTCTTTGAAGAATCTGTTCTGATGGGAGGGGAAAATATCCACTGTTTTATCACTTCGGTGTCGTCCTTTGAGGTTACCCACTGGTGTTTTGGGGCGTTCAGGTGATTCTGTCATTAATCTTCTTGGGGGTTTAGAATCCATTCATGACAAAGGGATTTACTTAGCAAGGAGTCTGTAGTTAAAGTAGCTACAGCTGAAACACTTGTAAACTGCTGAAAAGGGAAATGGAAATGACAGCGGGGCACTATACAAAAATATTTGCATTTACATAGTGTATTTAAAATCCCCTGTATTCCTTTATATTAAGACATCTTTCCTCTTCTGAAGGAACTCTGTAGGAGGCTCAGTTGTGGGGGAGGAGAGTGGGGGCATGTATGTGGGTGTGTGTGCGGTGTATCTGTGTGATGTGTACGTTTGTGGGGGGGGTGCTTAATTAACGCCTGCCGTTCATTTATTCCATCCCTCCCCCCACGCGCACACGTAAGTCATTATGTTTCGGTGGAGATTAGAACCCAGCGACGCAAGCCTATGGGACTTACGTGTAGAGAGCTATGGAAAGTTGCCAGTTTCTCCAGGGCTGTGTGAAGGGCACCTAGAGGAAATGTTTGGAATTGACCCTGCAAGCTGAAGGCGAGACTTTGAATTGGACTTCTGTACTCTCCTGATTGGGCAAGAGCCTTCACGGAGAGAAAGTTCAGGAAGAGGTTGTAGGAGCTCCCTCCCACCAAATTGTGCATAACAAATTATAAATTATGCAATACTGTTGAAGATGACAAAACCTTAAAACCCCAATCTCAAGGTTTGAGAGCCTTAAATCTGTCACCAAGGGAACCAGCAAAGAGGATATTGATGGGGAAGAAGAGAAAATTGGTAGGCTTGATCTTTAAATATGCCAAAATTTAGTGTTTGTGTTTCCTTCAGTTGTAGTTGCCATTTCTAAAGTACTCTAAATCACAAAGTCCTGGGCGCCTGGGTGGCTCAGTCGGTGGAGTGTCTGCCTTCAGCTCAGGTCAGGATCCCAGGGTCCTGGAATCGAGCCTGACGTTGGGCTCCCTGCTCAGTGGGAGAGTCTGCTTCTCCCCTCACTTCTGCCCCTTACCCCGGCTCATGCTCTCTCTCTCTCTCTCTCTCTCGTGCTCTCTCAAATAAAATCTTTTTTAAAAAAATCACAAATTCCCAAATCTTAGACTCCCTTAAAATTCCCAGGAAGTATGCCTCAGCCCCTCTGGCAGCAGCCCCAGGGTGGGTGGCCCAGACGCCCATGAGCCAGGCCTGCTTGGGAGCAGGAGCACCCAGAGGCAGGGAGGCGGTGTGAAGAGCCCAGGCTGGCCCCTCTCTCCTCCCCACGGGGGATTCCTTTCACTAGTCTACATCTTACAGTGGTTTTTTTTTTTGTTTTTTTTTTAATGAAGGGAGAGATTTTTCCTTTCAATGTACTTTCATTTTTTTTAATGTCATAATTTCTCTGCCCCCTCATTAATGATCCATTTTTTATATGAATAATGTAGTGAATATCTCCATACATTTGGGAACATCTTTGATCATTTCCTCAAAATAAATCTGAGAGTAGAGTAGCTGGCCCAGAGGGTCTGAACATTTGGAAGGCTTTTGATGACATGTTGTTGAAAGACCATTCTTAACACTATGACGGGCTCTGAGAGGACCCATACTCCTCCTGCGTTTACCAACACATTTTTTCCCCTAAATTTGTCAGTCTGGGGGGTGAAAATGCTACAGAATTTTAAATCTAAATTGCATGACTGCTGGGGAGGTTGAGCATCTCTTTGTGAATTTGTTGGACAATTTTCAGTGATTTCTTCGTGTTGTGTTCAGTTTGTCCTTTGAGACGCTTGTCTTGTTGAAAGCAGATTTTATGCCTATAAGCAAGTATTTTTCTGCATTTGTTTTACTTTTGCTTTTATTTATGATTAGTATTTTTTAACCTCAAGTTGTTTTTCCTTCTGCACGGGCAAGATCTGTTGGTCACGTTCTTTGTTCTTATAAGAGCTTTGAAAGTCCCTGCTTTGTGCCAAGGCTGAATGAGTGTAATAAGATCACCTGCTTGTCATATAGTGTGATTTTGTGCTCTTTACAGTAACCCTCTGGCATCAGTTGGGTTTTTACTCTTTTTTTTTTTTAATTAAGTGGCAAGTGTTGGCTGACCAAGCAGGCCTGCCTCTGTGCCTGAACCATTTATAGAAAAACTCTTTTTCTACTTTTTAAAAATATCACCCAGAGGATGAAGTCTCAAATATTGTAAAGACTGCCTTTCAGCTTTAGACTCTCTCCTGCTATGATCCTATATATATATATATATATATACATGCTCTTCTAAAAGTTGAGTAGAATTTCCAATTTTAGTAACTATATAACTGGTGAGGAACATTTTAGGAATCGGTTTATTATTTCTTCTGGATTCTAAGGAAAAATGTCCCTTCTTTCAGAGAACGTGAGCATGTGCACAGGCTTCTTAAAAGTCACATTTCCAGGGACATCCGTATGGAGAACCCAACCCTTCTGCTTTCCTTCTGAAATCCGTTTTGGATCTGTCCTCTCCCTACCAGAGTCTTGGCCCACCTGGGGCTCAGGCTCCACGAGACCGAGTCACACACAGAATGCGGGTGTAGGACTGAGTCAGGGCTTGACTCATTCAGCCTCACGGAGTGGCAGAACGACCATCAGCCACGCCGCGAATAGCCTTGGGAGGCGGTGGACAGGGCTGCCACTGCGCATGAGCACACGTGTTTCTCCCACCCGGTCAGATCGATCTCTGGTGCCGCAGAGGTACCTCCGTGTGTGCGCGGAGATTCCACACAGCTGTGAATGCGCAGGGTTCGCCCAGGGCACCTGTGGGCCGCGTACAGATGACGTCAGCAACGCCAGTAAATATCAGCGTCTTGTCACCCTGTCCCATGTGCAAGCTTGTTGGTCCTCAGAAAAGGATATGACGGAACATTTCTAGCTGGAATAGTATCTCAAAATCCAAAATATCACCAAGGATGAGGTTGATTTATAAAATGGGGGAAATGCTCAAGCAGAGGAGCGCAGACCTGGGGTTTGAAGCCACTCTGCTGAGATTTCCAGCAGAAAGCCTCGTACGTTGACAACCATGAGAAGGATGAGGGAATGAAGGGCTGGAGCACGTCCCCCCTGGCATTCAAGGAACTATGGCCCCGGCGGTCACCCAGGAGGCCGGAGCTGTAGGCTGTGGGAGCTCCAGGGACGAGGTCGACCCTGAGCCCCTTGGCGCGTGAGCCCGACTGCCTGGAAAGCTGGGTGACTCAGAGCGAGTCACCCTCCGCATCTGGGGAAGAACGGAGGGGACTCTCTTCCTGTACAGGGATGATCTGATGCGTCCGTATCCACGTGCACTCCGTGGAGCCCTCATGGGGCCCGAGCCTCTTTAGACTCAGAGGAAACTGTAATTTCGGACAAACGAAAACGGAGCTGGGAGACCTGCCCAGGCCTGGGCTCATGTGTGAGACTAGGATGCTTCCCTGATCAGTCTTGGGCTGGGGTGGGCTGAGATAAGGGACCAGGAACAGGCATACTCAGGGGTGCCGTTGGAGAGGGACAGCCCTCCTTGGAGGCTGCAGGACATGCCCATCCCGCCTGTGTGGCTGGATCACCAGACAATAGAGCATCTCCGTGCAGAGTCCCAGAACCCTCTGGACAGGAGGAAGCCCCCAGCCTGGGCCTTGAGGCCCTCTGACCCTCCAAGAGCTAGATGCATTGCCTGGGCCCCACTCCAGGCCTCCCAAGACCACATCTCTAGGGGTGGGGCCCTGCCAACCTCAAGTTCTCCAGGGACTTCTTGGTGTGAAAAACCAGTATCTGGGGGCATGGCTGGGGGACAGGGACCAAAAGAAACAGAAAGATCCCAGCTCAGGGCTCAGTCTGTGCAAATGGATCCCTACACTCCTGTCTCCTGTAGGTCCCTTGGTGAGCTGGCAGGAGACATGCTAGGTGAAAGCCCCTTATGCCCGCAGGGGACACCCCTCTTGTACTTCAACTGTATCCATTCAAGTAGCGTGAAAACTTCACAGTCCTTTAGACTGATCCCTTTTAAAAAACACACTCCAAAAAACGGTGCTGTTCTCATAATCCCTTGATGTTGTGGGGGGAGGCTGGTCAGAGGAGATGGTGGCAAATCCCGGCCAAACCTGAGCGCACACGGCTCCTTGGACGAAAGCATTCTTCCACGTCTTCCGCGTCATGTCTGGAGGGCAGCTGTGGGCCCGTGGGGCGGGTCCTGGAAACGAGGCGGTCCCGCAGCGGTTTGGGCAGCAGGGTGAGGAGGGCTAACTGATCTCTTTCTGCTCTTCACACCCTGATCAGTGGGCAGTGCCCCTGGACACCTTCCCATTTGCATTTAGTAGAGCAAAGGCATTTGAAGGCCTGGGGTTGGGGGTAGGGAGCAGAGTTTCAGGAGCGGCAGGATGCAAAAGGCACTTTCCCTCCCTTAGTCCACAGGGGCCCCCCAGAAGTCCTGGGATGCACGGAAGGGGGAACCTGGGGCTCGTTGGGTGGGGGGCTCCTCGTTCTTCTGGGTCTGTAACTCCGCCCTTCTGCTGTGATGGAGGCGGGCAGAGGAGACAGAAAGGACTCGAGTGCTCCCTGACCTCGGCAGCCTTTGTGTGGGGAGGGAGAAGGTGGGGAGAGTGAGTCCTGCATCTCCCCTTTGCTCTCTGAAGGCCCTGCCAGGTGTGGCGCCCTCCCCGGTGCCACTTAAAGCCACCTTTGGGCCCGCCATCACCCCGCGTGCCCGCAGCACCCCTACACACTCACCTAACTTTATGTTCTCCTCACGTCCCCGGGGGCTTTTAGGGACCGGGGTCCATCTTCTGCCCTTCCCCCTCGGGTCCCTGTTGCATGGGTGGAGCTAGGCACCTTCGTCAGCGGGCGTGTGCAGGAGACCGTTCGGGAGGGGTTGTGAGCTTCTCTCTTCCCCGCAGGAGTGATCATCAAGAGGAAGAGTGGGGGCATCCCCTGCCCCTTGGCCGTGGAGGCATTTGCTGCGCACCTTAGCTACATCTGCAAATACGATGACAAGTACAGCAAGTGAGTGAGCAGGCGGCTCGCAGCCACGGGAGGGCTCCTGCGGTCTCACGGGTGCGGACTAGAGGTTGCTGGGTGCTCAGGAACCTCCCAGCTTCAGAATGAACGGAGCAAGCCCCTGTGAGACAAACTCCTGAGCCCTCGTCCCGGCCTCTGGGCTCACCTGTGCAGCCCCCTCCCGCCCGGGCACCCTGCCTCCTCCCCCACCACCCTTGCCCCGAGGGGCCCTTCCTTCCACTCACTCGGGTCTAGCCTGCACCCTCCGTCCCCCGGCCAGACTGCCCTCCGCCCGTCCCTCACAGCTGCGGCCCCATCACATTGAGCCCTGGTTTCCAGCACAGGTTACATAACTCTTTCCACTCTGGATGCCCGTAGCAGGTGCACACCCACAGCGCCGTAACAGGAACTCAAGAAGCGATTGCTAGTGAACCTGAATGTGACTATTAATTGCCAGGGTCGAGCCTCACAACCTAGAACAAAGTTGGAGCAACCCCAAAGACAGGTGGGCGTTTACTCAGTCCGCTTGGAGGGGAATCTGCTGGATTTCATGGCAAAGAGAGAAAACCGAGGACCCGGTTCTCCCTGGAAAACTGAGCCTAGGTTCGGAGGGGAGCCCCACTCCATTGGGAGTCCTTGAGCAAATGTTTATTGCACGCCAGCTGTGTGCTCAGCACCTGCTGATTCCAGGCGGTTACTACAAAGAAATCCGCGTTGATTTAATAAACATGTTCAGGACCGCTCTGGGCTGGTGGTGGTGAAGATACTGACCCTCAAACACTCCTCAGTCTGGTGCAGAGACAAAGATGCGATGGAGGACACAGTGCAGGGATGAGTCCTAAGCTGGGTTGGCCCTGGAGGGGCCTCCCTGAGGTGACATCCGTCCTGGACCTGAAGGGAAGGCGGGGGTGGCAAAGAGACGTGCACTCGGGAGGAGGGGACACATTGCAGACGCCTGCAGCTGAGGGTGAACTTGCCCTTGGGACGCGGAGGCAGTTCAGTGTGCCCGGGACGCGGCATCCAAGGAGGGCTCTGGGCAAAGCTCGGGTCGGAGCTTCTGAGCTTCGCCACGGAAGGCCTGGCTCCCTGTTCCAGCATCTCCTTCAGCGACCCCACTCCCAGCCAGTCCTCTGATAGGAATGGTTTTCATCTTCTTAGTCTCAGGTCAAGTTCAGTGTGACAGGGCCTCAGCGGGAGCCAGCCCCCAGCCTGCCTCCCACCCCCGCGGCCCCTCGGTGGCAGCACTGACCGTGATGAGGCCCTGTGGGACCACCCCCCCCGACACGGGTGCCCGTGAACCCCTGGGGTCAGCTTCTCTTATCCCTCTGTCCTCGTAGGTATTTCATTTCTCATAAACCGAACAAGACCTGGCAGCAGGTGTTCTGGTTCGCCGTCAGCATCGCCATCAACAACGCCTACATCCTCTACAAGATGTCCGATGCCTACCACGTGAAGAGGTACAGCCGGGCGCAATTTGGCGAGAGACTGGTGAGGGAGCTGCTGGGCCTGGAGGAGGCCTCACCAGCCCACTGATGCCACCGCGGCCAGGCTTAGGTGAGGACCAGGTCCGGGAGGCAGGAGGAGGGAGAGAGCCTGCCGTTCCGACCTGCCCAGCCAGAGCCCTGGGGCGCCCCTGGGTGGGGGGGGGAAGGGGGTGGGCCCGGCCTCCGCAGGGCCCAGGGTGGGCCTGGTCAGACGACGGCTGCTCTCCCGGTTCCCCTTCAAAGAAGAGCACGTCCTCCCTCCAGAAGCCGCCCACCCGGTGCCGGGATGGGCGCCGCACCCAGACTCTACATGCGGGCCCGGGCGCTGTCGGTGGCCTTTGCCCCGTGGGGCACCGCATCCTCGGGACACCCATGGAGCTCACCTCAGCACGGGGGACCCGGGAAGGCTGTCGCCACCAGAGGCACCGGGGATGGGATGTGCCGTAGTGTGTTCCGCTAGAAGGGCCTGCTCTGTGAGGGTGTAAAGACGTGTGCGACCGGGTTCCACCTCGTGCCGTGTCTGCAGGTGACCGGAAGCGAGCAGGTCATGCTAAGGCGGTCGGGCGTGTGCAGGAGACTGGAGCGTTCTCTGGTCCTTGCGCCGTGCAAGCCACTCAGAACGGGTCTCCTAGAACAAGAAACAAACTGGGTGCCGTGAAAATGCAGGGATGAAATGGGGGGAGCGGTTGCCAATTCTGATTAATAAACGAGGCGTCCCTACTCATTTCATTTCTCTGGCTGGTGGCCCGGGGCGGGGGGTGGGGGGAAAGGGGAAATGCCAACAGAACCGCAGTGATGTGTGATGCTATTTTTTATTTTTAAATATATCTTCAGGTTATTTTCTTACTGTTGCTTAAGATCTTCTGTAAAAGGAAAATATCCCCCTTCTTTACCGCCCCCTCCCCCACCCCAGCCGTGACTCCTTGCATGAGCACAGTTCGGCATTCCAGGCCCTGTGACTGTACCGGGCTGGAGGGGGCAGCTGGCTTCCAGAACGGACGTGGTTCCATTCCATCGAGGATCCTGGGGAGGGGGGGGGGTCTGTGGGCCTTATGCTTTGTCACAGACATTGCCATTGGTAGAATTCCTTGTTTCGAAAACGTGTAGTATTGCTGAAGCAAACAACAAAAGGTCTGGGGAGGACGCTTGCTCCGCCCCACCCCCCGCCACCCCGGCCCCGTGTGCAGTGACCTGGCGGTGTCCACCCCTGTCCACCCTCGGGGCCCTGTGGCCAGCACACCCGAGCCCTGCGATGGGCCGGGGCCCCCAGCTCCGTCGGGTGTGGTGTCCCGCAGGGCCGGGGGCTCGCGCGCCCGGGGACTGAGAGCTGCACACCCAGCAGCCAGCAGCAAGGGCTCCGCTGACTTCCCACAGCATCCGGGGCTCCTTGGGAGCCCGGGTCCGTGTGTCTCCGGGGGAGGCCTCAACCCGGCTCGCCCACTGGTCTGACCATCCCCCACAGATGAGAAAGAGTGACTTCTGGAGTTACTCGACCCCCTGCACCTCAATTTATGTAGCCCCCTCATTTTTTACAAATGCAAAATCTATTCTACTCAGGCTTTGGGACTTTCTTCCTTGTTCACACTCAGTTGATTCCAGGTGTTGCCGGCAGCATGCTCCTCAGCTCCATGTCATTTCCGTACCCTAGGTTCATGAGGATCCCCCTCGCCCTGTGGTTTGAATTCGATGCCACGGATTGTAGGCCACATTTTCAATTGTGTTTCAGAACACCTTCGCCGTATCCTTTAATTGGATTGAAAGCACTTTTACCACATGGAGAAATATATTTTTAATTTGTGATGCTTTTCTACGAGGTCCACTCTTTCTGAGTCTAATGTGTTTCCAACACTTGGGGAGACTCTGATGAAAGCTGATGAATTTTCTTTTCTGTCCAAATAAGTAAAGGAAAAAATAAAAGTCTATTTAGATGCTGATCCCTTTTGTTAACATGTGAATTTCTTTCCAACGTTAGGGACAAAAGTATGGGCTACTCTTTTAAGACTTGACTTCTCGTTCTATCATCTAGTGTGTAGGATCTGGGACTGTTTTTAGTATCCTATGCCCCTGAGCAGTTAAAAAAAAAAAATTCGGTTAAGTCTTTTTTCTTTTTTAAGATTTTATTTATTTAGAGGCGCCTGGGTGGCTCAGTCGGTGAAGCATCTGACTTTGGCTCAAGTCATGATCCCAGGATGCTGGGATCGAGCCCCACATAGGGCTCTCTGCTCGGCGGGGAGTCCGCTTCTCCCTCTCTCTCTACCTCTCCAACCCCTCTCATGCTGTTTCTCTCTCCCTCTCAAATAAATAAATCTTCCAAAAATTATTTATTTATTTATTTGACAGAGAGAAAGTGCACAAGCCAGCCCTATGAGCACAGCTGTATTCTAGGTGCCTGTGTGGGAGAAAACCCCCACCTGCCTGCCAAACGGGATTCCTCCTTGTTTCTTCTAGTCGGCATTGTCATCCACATCCTCCCAGAGAGGCACCGTTGGGACGGTGGGTGGGTGACTCTGCGTTACCAAGTAATTAGAGGGGGGACTTACACCATTTCAGTGCTCTGGGTTTTAAGTGGTAGATGCCTGTTTGTGAATGCTTGAAGCAGACAGCAAACTTCTAGTGGAGCCCCTGCAGGGTTGGGAAGAGTTTCTGTCCTTCTGGAAGGAGGAAAAAGTGACGTGGAGTACTTATTAGGAAAACCTGCAAGCAGGGGGACCTTGCCCCACCGATGTGAGGCTGACAGCCTTGGGGAATCGCTCCAGTTAAAATCCACCTGGCTCCAGGATCCCCGTGGGTTTGAAGGCCTCAGCTTGGCCCTAGATTGGCTGCTTTAGTAGCTGGTGCCTGCTGGTGCCGGGGGAAGGAAGTGGCTGTCACCAGAGGGGGTGCCGGCACAGCCTCCGCAAAGGCCGGGAGCAGGTGGGCACCTGTGCATCCCTGGCCGGTGAGACCTACCTGGGGCCTGCCTCAGCGGCACACGCTCCCCTGTGGGATCGCTTTGCTGCAGGGCCTAAAAAACAGAATAAGGAGCTTCCTGATCCCTGTGGAAAATAAAACAACAGAAGCCGAGACGCTTCTCCAAAGAAAAGCTCTCTTAGACCAGATGCCCTGAGCTTTATGTGGTTTAAGTCCCAGTCCCAGGACTGCGACAATATTCAGAATTAGGTAAGGGAAGCCTTCAGAGAAGGGAACGTGGGTGAGCTTCTATTTGCCGCCTTCCTGATCAGTTTCTTTATTTCATTCATGTTGTTTCTTCTCCCCACATTTCTGCTGCCCCCAAAGCCTCAGTTTTGAACAAGGTCTGACTGTGGTCAATGGGGAACGTTATAATACTAAGGCCATATTTCAAAACTCAGGTGAGTTACATCGGAAAACCTTGGTGTCTGGATCATTCTGGGCAAAGACATCCGGTTTCTTGGCTCCATCAGACAAGGCCCAGCCACCAGAATCGAATGAACTCTACGGTTGTTGCAGAGAAGATCGCAGACGCCAGGACAGGAGCTGGGAGGCTCTGGTCATCATGCATGGCCGTGCAGTGCCACTGTCCTCGGGAATCTGGCCTCAGCATCGGGCAGTGAGGGAGGCGGGCAGACCCACCCACGAGGTGGAGGTGGCAGTTGGCATTGCAGCCCATGCCTTCTCTGAAATTTGGGGCACTCACCCTGGCAGGCACGAGACACCTTGGTTGGTATAGGGGTGGCATATTCCAGAAAAGACACCAGATACGGCTTTGGCATATTCCAGAAAGGAACAGAATCAGCCTCCTCAGAAGGCTGGAGCCAGACTATATCTGACCAAAAACTGCCAATTTGTCATGCAGTCAATTACATGTAAGTGTAATTGCCCCGAGAGCCAATTATGTTGGTGCCAAATATGCACAGGTGCCCATTTTCCAGAATGTTTCTGGAAAGCATGGCACCATGTGTGAACAAGTTAAAAAGTGGTCCTCTCCCAGAGGTCATAACCCAGCAGAAAGCTCTGCTTTCCCAAAGGCTCTCCCAGAAGTCATAACCCAGCAGAAAGAAAGTTTCTTATAAATACCAACATGCGGTTACAAAATTTTTATTCCTTCCATTCTCCCTGTGGCTTATACTTGGTTCTATTTTCTCCAAGGAAATAGGGTACTGACCTCCTTCTCCAGCCTGACAACCGGTGTGAGGGTTTGCTTGTCCCCAGTTAACTTCTAACGTCCCACCTCATTCAATAAGAAAGGGTCACGACTTCAACAAAAATAGTGGTAGAAAAAAATCATTCACTGGGAAGATGAGATTTTAGCTCTTAGCTCTTCCCTAGCCTTGGCCGTCTTTCTAAAGTGCATCTGTTCCTCAAAAAATTAAAAACTACTACCAGGGGGTGCCTGGGTGGCTCCATTAGTAAAGCATGCAGCTCTTGATCTCAGGGTCGTGAGTTCAAGTCCTATGTTGGGCATAGAGATTAAAAGAAAATTGTACTACAATATGATCTGGCAATTCCACTTCTGGGTATTTATCCAAAGAAAATGAAAACACTAATTTGAAAAGGTATGTGCAGGCCCATGTTCACTGCAGCATGATTTACAACAGCCAAGACATGGAAGCAACCTGAGTGTCCATCGATGAATGAACAGATAAAATATTATATAGCCTTTAAGAAGAATGAAAGCCTGCCTTTTGTGACAATGTGGATGGACCTTGAGGGAGTTAGTGCTAAATGAAATAAGAGAAAAATACTGGGGGCGCCTGGGTGGCTCAGTCGGTTAAGCGTCTGCCTTCAGCTCAGGTCGTGATCCCGGGGTCCTGGGATGGAGCCTCACATAGGGCTTCCTGCTCGGTGGGGGACCTGCTTCTGCCTCTCCCTCTGCTACTCCCCCTGCTTGCTCTCTTTCAAATAAAAAATAATAAAAATAAATTTAAAAAATTACTGTATGATCTCTTATATGTGTAATCCAGAAAAAATATATATATATATATAAATTAAGCTCATAGATCTAGAGAACAGATTTGTAGCTGCCGGAGATAGGGGACGGGGAGTGGGAGAAATGAGTGAACTGCTTTTTTTTTTTTGTTTAAGATTTTATTTATTTGACAGAGACACAGCGAGAGAGGGAACACAAGCAGGGGGAGTGGGAGAGGGAGAAGCAGGCTTCCCACTGAGCAGGGAGCCCGATGGGGGCTCGATCCCAGGATCCCGGGATCATGACCTGAGCCGAAGGCAGACACTTAACGACTGAGCCACCCAGGTGCCCCACTTTTTTTTTTTAGTTAGATAACAAAAAAATAAAAATGCACTGAGTTTCATAATTGAGAGCTTTCTCCCAGTGAATAGAATGTAGAAGGAATGAACAAAAGAAGAATGCAGGGTATGTGGTGTCTGTTATTTCAATAGATAAGAAAGAACAGAACAGTTGCATACATTTTTTAAGTGTAAATTTAAGATCTGGAGTTGTGGGATTCTGGGATTGTTTTATTGAAGCATTTTGTAGTCACTTTCATCCATTTCAACATAATGCCATACATAGCTTATTGTGGCTTTTTACAGTGTGTCCCCTTATCAGTACTTACCAGTACTTATCAGTAGAAGTACGGTGTCCAAAGTGGAACAAGTGCTGCACTCGATCCTGTGCCAGTCCAGGCATGAGTCCAGGGCTGGCCACCATCCTACAAGAAGAGACGACCAGTTAGGGGGTCCTGGAGTCGAGGACAGTGGGTCCCCATAGAAACAAGGTGGTAGGGGCAATTGGGAAAACGGGGTGACTTAAGTTGGGTGGTGAAGCACTGACTCAGGAGGGAACGTGGCGTTTGTCTCCAGACTCCCTAGTCCCCTTTTCCATGTGGTGCATGTCACCAGGAGTCAGGCTTCAGCTCCGAGGGGAGAGCGATTTCCAGTGTCTAGAGCTGCCCAACACTGGGACAGGACTCCAGAGAAAGCAGGGACCACTCTGCCCGTTGCTGAATGTCTTCCACCAGAGGCGGCTCACAACATTGGAAGGTCCCAGAGGGCGTTCTGTGGGCAGGAGGTGGCCTTAACCCCAGGCTGTGGGCTTGAGCAAGACATCCCTGCTCGAGAGGAGCCGAAGATAGCCATGAAGCCAAGCCCTGACTCCCGGCTCCCGGGCAGAGGCTGTTGGCGATGAAGAAGGAACCCAAGTGTGAAGACGCTTGCCTCTCTCTGGAGGATGCCCCCAGCTCCGAGCTGCTCGCCTTCCTTCTTCCTCTTTCTCAAACGGAGGTTCCCACTTCCTCCCAGTTCAGGGATAGCTGCCATCAGAAACAGCGAACTCCGTGTCAAGGAATCTGGAAAGATTGAGATTTTATTTGAAAATTTCTTTGCACGCTTATCTTGCTTTTCCTTACAGTTTTCCGTGAAGAATCTTCAGGAGCAAAATTTTAATCTTATCGTGAACCGCACCTCTGTAGCCCTCGGGATCTCACACAACTACGCCCCATCCCTTTGGTGAAGATAAAGCCGACCCTTCTGTCAAGTTTTTGATTTCACACTAAGACATGCTTGCAATAAATTTTTACAAATTTTGTATCTCATGAGCTAAATTCTGAATTCTAAAACATGAAGTATGGCATATACATAAAAACACACACACATACACATACATATAGACGTGATTTAATTCCAGTATCTCATGTGATTTTTATTTCTGCAGCAAAGTTTGTCTATAGTCAGCAACTTTGAAATACAATCAGAGATATTGCATTTGCTTCTCTCTGGTGGTGTCTTCTGGGGGCGGGAGGATATGATGAAGGAAATTCATGAAAAGCATCATGAACAATAGCGGAAGTTGGACAAAGCCTGGCGAACCCACCCTGCGGATTCTCCCAAAGGTAAAGAGGGATGGCAGGTCTTGGGGACACCTGAGCCTTCTCACCTCTGCTGCTGATCCTGGGGAAAGTCAGGGGGGTGTTCCTATGGGGCCCTTCCCTATCTCCCCCTGCCATCTTGTTCATGTTGGGGGCCGGGGGGGCAGGTGGGATCAAACGGTCTCCAGCATCGGAGGCCGGACTGTGCAGCCTGGTGCCCCCTCAGCCGCTGCCATCCCCGCTGCCCGTCATCCTCCCCTTTTTCAGAAGCTTCTGGAATTGGAAGCATGAAACTGGAGTAAGCATCAGAAGGGAGGTCCTTGTGAGCAAAGTGAGAGAGGCAAGGAAAAATGCTTACGATTGAGAGCTAGGGTGTGTGGGGACATCCACAAAGCAAAGGGGTCACCTGCGACTCTGGCTGCGGTGGCAGTAGGCTACAAGACCAGAAGGTGGGAATTGTCATCCACATAGAAAATCTTAATGTATAGCAAAATGTCAGATCCCACTTTCCAGGGTTCTTTTTACACTTCATTACAGAAGAATACAAAGATTTGGAGAAGTGTGTGCTTTTCAACTCAAAATCAGAATTAAAACACCACAGCACATACTGACAATGTTTTAAGTTCTTCTGTAAGCCAAAAGTAATTTTCTTTTTTTAATTATTATTAGTTTCAGAGTGGAGTTCGGTGATTCATCAGTTGCATACAACACCCAGTGCTCGTTACGTCACGTGCCCCCAGCGACCCCCATCGCCCGCCCCCTCCCTGCAGCAACCCTCAGTTTGTTTCCTAGAGTCAAGAGCTTCTTACGGTTTGCTTCCCTCTCTGATTTTGTCCAAAAATAATTTCTAAACACTCCTCTAAAATCTTAAAGATTTCAGATCTTTGCTTGCCCAACTTTTTGACGAGCTGATTTTTACTTCACTGTGTGCTGTTGAGCCTTGAGGTGGACATTTTCTACAGTTGGTGACTCCCCTCTCTGCCTGCAAATGTCTCCCCTTCTCTTTTTCTCCCTCCCTTTCTCCCACCTTCTCAGCCCTCCCCTTCGCCGCTCGCCCCGTCCCTCCCCTCCTCCCTCTTCCCCACAGAACTTTGGTGAGCCCCAGAGTCATTCCCTGACTTTCCGCTCAGTGCGGGGGGGACAGTCTGGGGTATTCCTCCTGGTACCTGGGTTCTTCCTTTCTGTTCTCCGGCATCCTGGCTCTCAAGTCTCCCTGCCCCATGGGGCCTCTCATCTCCTCTCAAGGAGGGGTGGGGGATGTGGATCCTTTGTATCAAAACATCACAAGGGCGGAGGCACCGGAGAAAGAGGAGAGACTCTTCAACAAGGAGACAGAAGACCCTTTAGAGCCAGGAATGGATGACAAGATCTACATTACTGACCCTCGGGGCCCAGCCTTCCATGCCGTCCCTTGGGGCTCATGGGAATACTCAGAAAATCCAACAGCTGCTTTCTGGTTTGAGAGAGGGGACAGCAGAGGAAAGTGGACCAAAGGTCATTTATTTATTTATTTTAAAGATTTTATTTATTTGACCGAGAGAGACACAGCGAGAGAGGGAACACAAGCAGGGGCAGTGGGAGAGGGAGAAGCAGGCTCCCCGCGGAGCAGGGAGCCCGATGCGGGGCTCGATCCCAGGACCCTGGGACCATGACCTGAGCCGAAGGCAGACGCTTAACGACTGAGCCACCCAGGCGCCCCCCAAAGGTCATTTATTAAAGAAACTTTTATTGAGCTCTTCTAAACCACTAGATACCAGGGATGAACAAGAACAGTCTTTTCTATCAAGGACTGCCAAGTAGTGGGAGACACACACACAAATACCTCATGTCACCAGAGTAATAACAGAATATGAAAAAAAGTAAGCCAGGAACAATGACCATATTTTCTCACCGAGAAGTGGGGATGCATTGGCCGAACCACATTCTGTCACTGGGGCAGAATGTTTTTAAAGGAAGTGTTAAGAGATCTGTTTGTGCCATAGAGAGGTTAGGTGTGAATGTGACTTCACAAAATGAATGTGCTGTGGGATTTGCCACTGGGAGAGTCTTGCGCCAATAGGTGCAAGCCCAACAATTTTGCGCCCCAGTTTAATCACCACGATGCTATGGGGCCAGAGAGTGTGAGGTCCATGATGTTAAAATTTGTGCCTAAAGGAGAAATGATCAATCTGGAGGGAGGAACCTCCTGAAGAAGTCAAAGACAATTGGACACACGATGCTCTGCACCAGGCACACCCTGATGAGGGGACAGGGGCTGAGTGGCCCCCACACCCCTCTCCCCAGTCCCAGGAACTAGAAGAAGATGGAGTAAGCCTTGTCAGGATGCCCTCACCTGGCTGCCCCAGCCCTTCGCAGCAACCTGACCTTGTGGTAGCAGTCACTTTCTGGCCACATTTACCATCCCCCAGGACAAAAAGTCTAGCGACCATGAGTAATCAAACCCCAAAATCGAGACCCATGACCTGCAAGATAAGTATATTCATGGAGATGACGGGATGACATCCGGAGGGACTGTTGCCCAGCTGTAGACTGTAGAAGGGCGGGAAGAATGAGAAGACGTAGCCGGCTTTATCTGAGTTCAACGGTGTTACAAAGGCAAAAGGGAAGTATTTAACCACTTGGTCTGACCTTGGCTCAATCATCTTCCAAACCAAATTTTCGGTCCACCCCCTGCCTTCCCGGAATGCGTCCACCTCCTCTGGGATGACGCCTTTCCCATGTCTTCCCAGCAGAGGGCAGCAGAGTACACCTTATGAGCCGCAAATGAGGGTGCAAAGGGCAGAGTTGAGTCAACAAATGTGAGTTTGGGGTGGGGCGGTATTCTAGGCACTGTGGATACACAGTGAGCAGGACCCACAAAGTCTCTGCTGATCCAGAGCAAGGAGAGAGAACAATAAGCAAGTCACCCAAGACCATAAAACCCTCCTGTCACGGGGGCCAGGAAAGGGAAAGGCCCTGCTGCCGAAATCCTCCAGCAACTGCACCCTGGGGGCTGGTTAGGCGCCAGGCACCTCTAGGGACAGCTGACAAGACCAAGATCTCTGCCCTCCTGGGGCTTACATTCTAGCAGTGGGATGGGGACACAGGAAAGGAAAAGGTAGTTGGGCAGTATTTTAAAAGCTTATCAGGTGTTTGGAAAAAGAAGAAATAGGTTTTGTGGGATGCCGGGGCGTGGGGCAGAGGGACGGGTCAGGTTAGGTTCAGAGGCTCAGATCGGAACACGTTCCAGGGAGGGAGTCAGCCCAGCAGCATCGGGCTGCAACCCAACCTCAGCCTCGCCCGCTGGGGTCAAGTGGGGATGCTGGTTCCTCCCCCCGCCCCCCCCGACCCCCGCCAGGCCAAGTTGGGGACCACTGGTCTAGAGCGAGGGTGCCTGAGGGAGAGCAGGGCTGTGTGATGGGAGGGTGGTCAGAGAGGACAGCAGCCGCTCAGCGGGACAAGGACGGTTCATCCCATGCTGCCGGAGACCTGGGAACGTGAGCACAAACCAGCAAGGAACAGGGGGCAGGGGGTTACCTGGCCTGAGGGGTGGATGGTTCCTGGACTAGGGAAGAGAGAGGGGGAGAGGCAGAGAAGAGAGGGAGAGGAAGGGGTGGGGTGGGAGCAGCCTTGAGCCCACCCTGCAGGGGGCCAGGGGGATGAGTAGCCCATCTTTCTCCTCCCCACCTCATCTCCTGCCATGCCCCCAGGAGCCAAACCCAAACAGTCGGGGGACTGGGAGCCTCCCCAGAACCTGGGGGAGAGCAGACAATGGCCCTGAAGAGGGCTGTCCAGGCCCCAGCACAGGGTCTGTGGGCCGCCGTGGACCAGCTGCTGCGGTCCTGTATGGACCTGGCTCTGGAGGGACTCAGCTTCCAGAACTGTCCCCTCCTCTCCGGGGCTCCCCTGGATCCCTGCCTGGACAAGGCCGGTGGGCTCTGGCTTCTGATTGGGACTTTGGAGGATGTGAAAACGGGGCTCTGTCTGCTTCCATGTGGGGAGTAGTCCTGAAAAGCCAAGGGGAACGCAGAGCTGGTGGGTTCGGCTCGGGGCTCAGACACCCTGGAGGCTTCCCTGCAGTCCCCCGTGTCCCTGTCGCGGGCCCGCGCAGTACCGCACGCTTCGCGGGAGAGGGCAGCCTGGAGCAGTTAGGGTGGTCCTCCCGGGAGGGACTGGGCCCCGCGCAGGGGGCCACGCAGAGCCCAGGAGGCCCAGGGCCCAGGTCACTGGAGGGGCTGGGACAGGCCTGGTGCAGGGGAGGGGTGCGAGAGGGGCCCCCCAGCCCCCCACCCCACCCCAGAGCAGGGAGCCGGGCCGACCCCATCCTCAGAGACCCCGCGGGGTTCCTGCTCCGCCCACACGGCCTTGCCCTCTGTGTGGGTCCCTGGGTGTCTCAGGGGCGCAGCTGCTTGGGCAGGAGGCTCCTGCCGGTCCAAGCGCTCGGAGACCGCCCTCCGTGGATCCGACTCGGGGCTCAGCCTCTCCAGGGGTGGGCTCTCGGCGCTAGCGGGTCAGCAGCCTCTCTGGGCCTCGGCGTCCGGGGCTAGGAATACCTGCCTGGCTTCCTTCCCAAGGACACTGGGACGACATCGGGGAGGTGAACACCCAGACACCGCTGTCCTCATTAACAGCACTGTGGGCTCAGCCTGTGGAGTGGCAAGCCCGTGCCCCGGGGCTGCTGCCTGGGGCCCCTCATGGAAGGCTAGCACGTAAGACATTAATTCCCTAATCAGCTTGCGAAAATTGCATAGACAGATAGATGATAAGAGACTGATAGATAGATATCTTTACTAAAATAAACTGTGCCAGAAGTTGGCCTGGACGTCCCATTCTGGGTCTTTTCTAGCTCTGAGATTTCATCCTTTGCTTTCTGGTATCTTATGGATCAGAGGCAACCAAGGTCCAGCCTGGGGGAGCCACCTGCACAATGAAACCTCAAGGGACCCCATGATGCCCTCCATTCCCCCGCTGCCTGTTGGCGGTCTGCAGTGCTGGGTCGGGGAGGAGGGGCGGAGGGGCAGGAGGCCCGGCCGCACCCCTGCTTGTGTCTCACAAACGACCGTGGCTCATTCGTGAAGAGGACTCAAGAGCAATCCCAGGTCTGATGTGTGTAGTGGCAAGAAGACCTGTTGTGTGACTAGATACGTTTTAACAACAACAACAACAACAAAAAAAAAGAGCGAGAGCGAGAGCGAGAGCGAGAGCGAGAGCGAGAGCGAGAGAGAGAGAGAGAGAGAGAGGGAGAGGGAGAGAGAGGGAGGGAGGGAGATGAATCACATGGCCTGCGGTGTGTGGTGCTTCTGAAAGTTAGGTTCTGGATTGGGTTCCTGACTGGTTTTTGTTACTTAGCAAGCTATTAGCCTGTTTGGGCTTCAGTATTCTCACTTATAAAATGGAGACAGTGATTTTGCTTTACAGAGTGTCTGGGTGAGAAGACGGGGCCCACTCCCTCTTTCCCCCCGTCCCAGGGCCTGGCACACACGGGTCCCTCTGGTACCAGAAGGCCAAGTAGAAGGGAAAACATTCTTTACCAGGGAACACGTGGAAAGTGCAGGACACATTCTAGGGAGAGGCCCATCTTCCTGGGGCAAAAGTTAGACCCTCTAAAAGATGAGATCCCAGAGGGGGCCTCTCCCATGTTCCCTGTTCCTGCCTACCTCACCCCCAAGCAGCAAAAGAAACCAATGGGAAAAAAAAAAGAACCCAATGTGGATAGAGGGTCCAGCTTACAGGGGGGTGCGTGTAGGGGGAAGAAGGGGTTACAGGTCCGGGGAAGTGGGGAGGGGGATTACGGACAGGGGCAGGTGGCCTCGTAGGGAGCACTCCCTATCTAGATCCGAGGAGCTGGGAGGGGGAGGCTTTAGGATCCCCACCACCTCCTCCCTGCCTCCCTGCTGAGCACACCACTTGAACCCCAAGAAAGTACCTTCTGAAATCTGCAGGTTTTACCAGCCACCCCTGTTTGTGGAGTGCCCACCGTTCTTTCTGGTAATAAGGGACACTTTCTGCTCAGATTTGCTCATGTATGCAAGTGTCTCAGCACAAGGGTGGGTGCTCAAAACATGGTAGATTTTATGGATGTGGATAGAGCACACCCAGAGGGCCCAAAGCAGGCCGGAGGTGTCCAAGTGATTTTGAAGAGGGATCACCTCCAAGTCAAACCAAAAGGTTTTAATAGATCTTATGGTTCAAGCTGCACTGACCCCCAGAGTAGAAAACAGAGGAGCCTCCGGGCTGTTTCCCACGGCGGCTGCACCATTTTGCGTTCTCACGCAAGGTGTGCAAGGGTTCCAGTTTCTCCCATGCTCCATGACACTTGCTGTGTCTTCTTGTTTTGACAATAGCCATCCTGACAGGTGGGAATTGACATCCCATTGTGGTTTTGAGTTGTACTTCCCTGATGATGAGTGCTCTTGGCATTTTTTCATATACCTGTTGGTTATTTGTATGTCTTCTTCGGCAACATTAAAAACAGAATGACCAACTGATGCAGCAATTACTTCTGGGTATTTATTCAAGAGAACTGAATCAGGGTCTTCAAGGATTCATGCCCCCACGTTCATTTGCCACGTTAGGCACGGTAGCCAAGATGTGGAACGACCCAAGTGTCCACCAGCAGATGGGTAGGTAAAGAAAATGTGGGCTTGGGGTGCCTGGGTGGCTCAGTTGGTTAAGCAACTGCCTTCGGCTCAGGTCATGATCCTGGAGTCCTGGGATCGAGTCCCACATCGGGCTCCCTGCTGAGCAGGGAGTCTGTTTCTCCTTCTGACCCTCCTCCCTCTCATGCTCTCTCTCATTCTCTCTCTCACAAATAAATAAAATCTTAGAAAAAAAAAAAGAAAAAAAAGAAAATGTGGGCTATACGTAAGATGGGATATTATTCAATCTTTAAAGAGAAGAAAACTCTGCCCCAGGTGACCACGTGGAGGAACCCTGAGGACATTATGTTGAGTGAAATAAGCTGGACACAGAGAAAGCAAATATGTCAGGATCGCACTTCTACGGGCATACCTCGGAGATCTGGCGGGTTCTCTTCCGGGACAACCGCCATAGAGCGAGTATCACAAGTGAGTTGAATCGGTGTTTTGGTGTCCCAGGGCAGACACACGTTATGTTTACACTAGACTGGAGTCCATTACGTGTGCAACAGTATTGTCTAAAAACACAATGTGCGGACCTTAATTTATAAAAATACTTTATTGCTAAAAATGCCATCATCTGAGCTTTCCGCGAGTTGTAATCTTTTTGCTGCTGGAGGGTCCTGCCTCGATGTTTTTGTTTGTTTGTACAAGGGAAAACAAACAGTGAGCTTTCCAGCATCGTCCACATTAATCTTGCCAAGAACCGGCAGCACAGGTGTGGGGACCTCTCAGGGTCTCCCCATGATCTGATGATTAGCACTGAAATAGGAAGGTGTCGGAAGAAACAAATCCTTTCTCTGCTCCTGCCGGAAGGGGCCCCGGGGGTGTAGACTGCAGGCCCTACGGGATCTGAGAGACTCTGAAAGCCCTCCCAGCCCAGAGGGGTCTTCCCTCCAGCACTCACACCTTAGAAAGTCTGTGCTTTGTCTTCTAAGCATCTCTGAGGGAAGAGAAAAGCCCCCACCCCTCCGAGGTTGATAAACTGTCTTCCGTTAATGGTTTAATGTGAAAGAGTTAATTGCTATCATTCATTTTAATTCTTTCAGCCAGTCTTTCCAGAAGAATCTTGCATAAATCAAGGAGGCGGGTTTTAACTATTTCCTGGTTGTCAGCTTGGGAAGATCAGGGAGACCCTGGGCCCCACCTCCCCAGCAGCCGGGAGGAGGGAGGCGTAGACACAGGGAGCCACCGTTTACGGAGCGGACAGTTCTGTGCAAAGAGCTATGGAAACCTGAAAGAACATTCCGGGGGGCCGGGGCGGTTGAAAGCTAGGACTTCAGGGACGCCGAGCAGGGCCCGGGGAGGAGTGAGGCGAACGAACGGGCTGGAAGTGGTTGGCAAGGGTCAAGAAGGTCGATTAAGACCTAGTGATGACAGGTCATGGCAGGAAAATGTTTTCCTTTGTTTTTAGTGACAGGGCAGGCATGGGGGGGGTGGTGCAGCTATAAAAGAAAGTGTTGTTCTGTGAATGTACATGCGATTTTTCTGTTTCTGGGAAAAAGGTCCATAGAGTTCTTCAGATTTACAGAGAGTCTACCATCTGTGACGAGTTAGGCCCCCTGCCCTCTGCAACCCTTCCAGGGTCCCAGTCTCTCACGGTTCTGTTGCCAGCACCCTCCCGTGACCAGTGGGCCAATGTGCGTGGGCAGTGAGTGTGTCAGCCCTCCCAGGGGACACCTCCCTTTAGTCATGACTATTGAGACACAGTGTCTCGGGGCGCCTGGGTGGCTCAGTGGGTTAAGCGTCCCGACTCTGGATTTCGGCTCAGGTCATGATCTCAGGGTTGAGAGATCGAGCCCCCAGTCTGCTCTGTGCTCAGACGGGGAGTCTGCTTGAGATTCTCTCTCCCTCTGCCCCTCCCCCCTGCTCACACGCTCTAAACAAATAAATAAATGAATAAATAAAATCTTAAAAAAAAAAGACACGGTGTCTTAACAGAAGGAACAGTAAGTAGAAAGCATAATGACCCTCAAAGAGGGCTATCCCTGGGACCTGGGAACGGGTTGCTTCCTGTGGCAAATGGGAATTTAAGTTCCAGATGGAGTCCGGGTTGCTAGTCAGCTGGGCTGGGGGATCAGGAGCTAGATTATTCTGGATAATCCAGGGGAGCTGGTGGCATCACAAGCGTCTTGTAAGTGAGACACTTTCTTTCCCAAGTGTGTTCACCGGGGAGGGAGAAGGGTAGGAGATGCCCGGTTGCAGCCGCTGAAGATGGAAGGGGCTGTAAGTCGAGGGGTACGTACAAGTTCTAGAAGCTGGGAAAGACGTGGCTGCCGAATCCTCCCCCAGAGCCTCCAGAAAGGGGCACAGTCCTGCGGGCACCCTGATTTTAGCCCAGCGGGCCCCGCGTCCGGCTTCCGACCTCCGGACTGTAAGACACAACCTTCGCATCGTCCAAGCCGCGGGCTTTGAGGCGGTTTGCCACAGCAGCGACAGAAAGCGGCTGTGGCTGGGATTTCAGGGCCGCTGGGGACATTTAGGGGTTCCTCAATAAATTCAGTGCTGACGGGTACCCGGCACACGATGCCCGTGGGGCTGGCCTGGCAGGGGAGCAGAGGGAGCATGTTTTAATGGGAAGGGCAAGAGCTTGGGGACAGGTCACGCTCGAGCATCTCTTTGTCCCCTCCAAATGCACACGCCGAGGTCCGGGTGGAGACCGCCTTCAGTGCGTCGGATTCGAGGAAATTAGTTCTAGTTCCTCCCTGTGCTTGTGGGGGGCAGGGGCATCGACCGAAATGAGATTCTAGAAGAACTTCCCAAATGGCAAACCCACGTGACCGGGGGCACGGTCTCCGGGAAAGCACCTGCGTGGGGCCCGTCGGAGTTTATCTGTGTCCTAATCCAAGGCCGCTCAGTGCGGCCGGTGGGGTCAGGCGGTGCCTTCGCCGGGACGTAGAGACACGGGGGGCAGTGTGGAAGGACGCGGAAGGCAGACCGGCCCTCCGGGGGACCCCCCCACACCCGCCGGCCCTGCCAGGGCGGCTGTGAGCAGGGCCGGCACCTCCAGCCCTTTGCCTACCTCTCGCATGTTCCCCTCCGGCCGAGCCTGCCCTGAGGGAAGTGGAGGCAGGCCCCGGGCACCCCAGCGCAGGCCACGGACGTGCAGGAGGAAGGAAGCTCTCGTGCGGTAAGAGCTGTGCCAGTGGGGCCAGGACTTCTGGATTCCAGTCCAGGCCCCGTTTATTTGCTACAGCCTTGAGCCTGGGATGCTTCATCTTCTATGCAAAGAAGATGGTCCTATGTCAGGGGGTGGACTGTAAGGGTCTAGTCCTGTTGCCCCACAGTGGAGCGCTTTCCAGGTGCGGGATGCTGCTGAGCAGTTCATCTGCATCATCAAGGGCGGCAGACAGAGTCTGAGCATGCTCTGCAAAGCACTGCCTTCACGCCCAGGGCTGCTATAACCAAGGACCAACAGCTTGGTGGCTTCACACAACAGAAACGTAGTCACTCACGATCCCGGAGGCCAGCAGTCTGAAGCCGGGGTGTCGGCAGGGCCGTGCTCCCTCCAGGGGCTCTGGGGAGAGTCCATTCCTTGCCTCCCGTGACTTCTGGGGGCTGCTGGCGGGCACGTCACTCCGCCTTCTCACGGACTTCTATTCCGTGTGTGTTCAATTTCCCTCCACCTCTCCTTCGTAAGGACGCTGGTGATTGGGTTGAGGCTCCCCTTGGACCAGCTCGGATCGTCTCTCCACATCAGCATCCTTGCGTTAGTCACAACCGCAAGGACCCTTTGCCCTCATGTATAGGCTCCAGGGATTAGGACTTAAGATCACTGGGCGGTCGTTATTCAGCCGGCCGTGGTCCGTCCTCCGGCTGCCGAAGAGTCCCGTCTACCCCACGTGCAAAATATAGTCACCCACATCCCTGAGAGGTTCAACCCATGACAGCTTCAACTCAGGCCGGGAAATCTCATCTCCATCTCACCAAAAGTTCCAAATCACAGCATCTAAACTAGGTATCTGTGAGCCTCCGGAGACGTGCCATCCTGGGGGGAGATGCCTCTCTATCTCTGGGCCTGTGAAACTAGAAAAGTTATCTAGTCCCAAAACACAAATAGTGGGCAGGCACAGAATAACAGTTTTAAGATTGCCATTCTGAACGGGGGCACAATGAGGGAAAATGGGTCACCAGTCCCAAGCAGTTTGGAAACCCAGCAGGGCAGATTCCGTTAGGCCTGAGGGTCTGGGAGAACCCTCTGGGGCTTGAGGCCCCATCCTGTGGGCTCAGGGCTCAGATACCAGGGATTGGGGCCTAATATCCGCGGGTGGCCGTTCTTGAGTCTACGCCAAACGCCAAGCAGGTGTCATTTGATATTACTCTGTGTCCCAAAGTGCATTGTTCATTCAGAGTATAATACTTTTTAGCATAACTGTATCTTAGGTTCCCAGCAAGCTTGCCTGATGATCATCACCCAGGCCACCTGGCCCTGACTGAACTAACCTTTCTTCCTTCTTTCTTCCTGGTCTGTGGGTCAGCCCTGGCTGACGGCCGGCGTGAGAAGGATCCTGCTGGGACAGGCAGAGCCCGTTTTGAACTGGACTCACGTTCCCCGGGGCGGGGGGGCGGGGGGGGTTGCTGTTCACAGCTGGGTCACTCCCCGCTCGCATTCCCTCAGCCAACACGGCCGTTCCAGCCACTCTTCAGGCATCTCCCCAGACATCAAGGGGCAGGACAGGGCCTGGAGGGCACCCGCCTTTCCTGAAAACAGCTTTACCTATGTGCCCACAGTAATATGGGAGGCAGATCTATGGGAAGACTTTCTGGAAGGGCCAAGCAAGATTGGTGGGCAGGAATGTTGTTCACGTAGGAATTTGTGGGTGTTTCCTCATGGGAAAGCCTGCTCTTCGGAGGGCACAGGGTGACAGAAGAGATCAGACTTGGTGACCCGACAGGGCAGGGAGCCCACCCAGCGGGCACTTCCTTGCGTGAAGTGATTTGCAGGCTGGGAAGTGACCTCGTGGTTGTGAAGGCTCCTGGGAGTAGTGGGAGCCCCCTCGGAATCGCGGATCTGTCTCCTTCCTTCAGTGGCCGCAGTGACCAGGATGTCCCCCAGGCTGAGGAAGTTAACAGGGCTGCAGTCTGTGGGAGCACGGAGCAGGGCTCTGCCCTAGCGGGACCCTCCCCGGGCCCCTTCCGCTTAGCGTCTCACCTCTCTGTGGATTTCCTTCAGGGTGCTTCATGCCGCTCACGGTACCCCCAACCTCATCCGGGTGCCCCCTATTTCTTGTCCCAGTCTCAAAACCGACCTGTGTCCTCAGAGTCCGCGAGGTGCTCAGAGCCCATTAGTCCGGTTGGCAGCGTGGCGTTTGGTTTAACCTTGTGTGCAGTGAGAATCCATGTGTTTTCCTAGGAGGAAAATGACTTAATACAAGATGTCTTAGGGAAAAGCATTTATGAGCTGGCGCGGGAAGGGCGGGGCGGTGGGGTGGAGGGGTTGGTCTTCATTCCCACACTGACAGTGAAACACAGCAGAAAGAGCCATGGGGGGCGCCTGGGGGGCTCAGTCGGTGAAGCATCTGCCTTCGGCTCGGGTCATGATCTCAGGGTCTTGCGATCGAGCCCCGTGTTGGGTAGAGCCTGCTTAAGATTCTCTCCCTCTCCCACTGCCCCTCTCCCCACTTTGTCCCTCCCCCTCTCTAAGAAAAAAAAGAAAAGAAAAGAAAAAGGAAAACAACAAAAAAGAAAGTGCCCTGGGCCAAGCTTGGGGAGCTTGTCTGTAAGGATCCCCACCGCCCCGCCCACCCCGGACGGTGGACCTGGCTTCCTTGCAGGTGCCTGCCCCCCCTCTGGCCGCCTGTGAAGCTATCCTCTCTCCTCTGAAGACACTTGCCTCCACGGGACAAATGATTGTAATGATAACCTGCAGGTGGTGTGACAGTGACAGGTGGTGCTAGTTTGGAGAAGGGGGCCTTTTGAAATCTCTCAATTCCATCACCAGGCAACCTCTCCGCACCGGCGCTGGCTTTGGACCCCGGCCACCAGAAGGCAGGCTGTGTCCCTGACTCACCGACGTGCCAGAGACCGTCTCTGCCTGAACGGGCTTCTGAATGGGGAGAAGTCTTCCACGAGTTGGATTTTCTGCCTCTTCGGCCAAGCTGGCTGAAAGAAAAGGACAGCCGTGAAAGAGAAAGGAGAAAAAAATGGGTGATTGCGGGGGGGGGGGAAAGAGAGAGAGAGAGAGATTGAGAGCGATTGGTGTGGCTGATGGAATTCGGGTCAGGTGCGTGAGCCTGGAGCTGCCAGCCTGAGCAGCTCTTTCCCCAAAACTGTCGTTGTGGAAAGAGACTTTGGACAGACAACAGTGTTTATCACTCTGGCGATGCTGCCCCACGCCCCGCCTTGGCGGGAGCCACGGGTCCTCTCAGGAGCCCTGCTGTCCCTAGCAGTGGGAGGACACAGTGGGTGTCCCCGCTCGCTGAATGTGGCTGGAACCACTTCCTTGCCTTCCCCACCAGCTCCTTGCAGCCAAGAGCGCCGGCAGAAAGGGTGGGACTTATTATAATAACAAAGGGACAGCTTGCAGAGTGTGTGTGTGTGTGTGTGTGTGTGTGTGTTGGGGGGTGGGGACAGCAAAGCTTGCCTGGGGAGTAAGGTAGAGAGCAGCCACCCGGAGCTGGTGTCTACATCGGATCCTTATTGCTGCTAGAGAACTGACCCAAAGCCCGTCTACTTCCTTAAGGAGCTGATACGAACAAACCAGTTAAGTTCCTAGTAGAGATCAAAGGGGAGAATTTGTATTAGAATGCTTTCTGGGACACATTTCTGGGTTCTATTTCCTTCCCCTTCCAGGGAGGTGGGGGAAGTTAGGCCAGTCTCTGTCATTTTATTTGTCTCCAAATCCCTGATCCAAGAAGAAAAGAACGGAGCTAGTTAGAGGGGTGTGTGTTTAATAACAAACCTTTTTCTGACGTTGAGAAAGGAGCCGGCCTGTCCCAGCCAGGAGCTCAGGGGCCAAACGGGATTCGATCTTCTGGATTAGCGCTCAGCTCAGGACCTGATTCTTCGCTCCCATGAAGCTCTCACCGTCCGTATTTGAAGGCTTTATGCCCCTCTTATTCTTTGATCCTCTACTTTGATTTTCAAGGTAAGTTCTGTCACTCACAGGCTTCTGAACCCAAGGATTCCAAATTGAAACCACAAAGCGAAGATCCGTGATATTAAATCCCTTTTTGCTGCAGACGGGGGAAAATGGTTTTCTGACGAAGCAGGTCAGAGTGTAAGCAAAGTAGGAGAACCCCACTATCTTGCTCGTACAACTCCATTCATATCATATCCCCATTTTACCGACGAGAAAACAGAGCACAACTTAGCCCAGGTTAGAACACTTAACCTGGGATCATACAATTCCAAGTTCAAGCTCACGGAAGCTGGCCAGGCAGCGGTCTGGCCCGGGAATCCACAGCCTGAACACCATCTTACGCCTTCTCAAACGCTGCGCTGGGACTCAGCAGCAGACTTTTAAATTAACTGACCAAGTGCCTCGTTCCTTCAAGTGCGGTCTCTGGACCAGAGACTTGGGGGCTCCCTAGAAACATAAATTCTCGGGTCGCACCCCAGATCTCCAGAATCGGAAACTCGGGAGGTGGGCGCAGATATCCATTCCCATAAGCCCCCCAGGTGATCCCGAAGTCTGGTTCGCAGCCTGGCTGCACGCTAGCATCCCCTGGAGAGCTCCGCGGACGCCCTGCGGCTTAGCCCCATTGCTCTAGGGTTGGTGTGGGTCACCGCTTTGGGGTTTTTTTGTTTCTCAGCTCCCAAAGGAACTGCAATATGCCGCAAGGTTTGAGACTTGCCAGCGTCATACGGACAGCTGGGTTTCGGTTCTGCTGACCACAAGCTGTGAACATGGCTTAACACAGCCCCACTTGGTGCACTGGGTGACAAGGTGGAAGTGACCGCTGAATGAGATCATTCATGGAGCAGCGAGCACAGTTTCTGGCCGACTGCAGGCCCTCCATAAGCAGGAGCTCTCACCGTACAAAGCGGCAGCCTACTCACGGCCCCCAACCGGTGCCCGAGCACACGGGGTAGGAGTGCTGGAAGGAGGTCCGGAATGCTGGGAAGCTCGCCCTCTGATGTGACCTCGGAGGCCCCATCCTGTGAAGGCCACCCCCAGGGATGGCCTCCGGCCTGCTGTCTCTGTGCCCATCTGGTTTGGAGCTGGCAGGAGGCTGAACCGAGCTGTGCGTGGGGATCTGGGGATTCCTGAGGGCACCGGCCTTTGTATGAGTTTATAAGGCCGCAGCGATCACGAAGTACCCCACACTGAGGGGCTTAAACAACAGAAAGTCCCTCTGTGTGTGTGTGTGTGTGTGTGTGTGTGTCCTGATCTCTTCTTACAAGGACGCCAGTCCCATTGGATCAGGGCCCTCCCCAAAGACCTCATTTAACCTTAAAGACCCTGTCTCCAAACACAGTCACATTCTGATGTGCTGGGAGTTAGCACTGCAACAAATGAATGGGGTGGGGGTGGGGGGCACAGTTCACTCTGGGGAGGGATATGACACTCTGCTTTATGATCCCCCAAATTACGTCCTTCTTATATGCAAAATACATTCACCCCATCCCAACAGCCCCACAGGTCTGGACCCATTCCAGCATTGACTGTAAGGTCCAAACGCTCATCCAAACATAAAGCAGGTACATGCGAACGAGAGGTAAGGTTAGTCTCGACCATCTCCAGCTGTTGTCTTGAACCAGACAACCAGCTGAAAGAGGACTTCAACCACCTCCATTTTGACCTCAGTCTGTACTAAGTAAATTCTTTCCAGCTTATCTCTTAAGGCGGGCAAGCATCCCGGGCCCGAAACGGAAACCACCTCTGGCGCAGGCGGGGCTGCCGGGAGCCAGCAAGACGCCGCGGGACCGGCTGCCAGAAGCCCACCAGCCAGACGGCGATGCCTGACCGCCACGCCCCGCTGCATGGTCCCACCGACCTCGGTCCCGCGTTCTCCTGACAGAAACTCAGAAGTATTTTCCGTGCTTCGAAGACAGTCTTTGAGACGCTAGTGCGCTGTCTTGCTGGTGTTGGCCTCACTGGAATAAATCCCTTTCTTGTGTCACCCCCTTTGGACTTCTTGTGTCTCTGCCTTTGGGTTTGGTCAGCGGTGAGTAGCTGGACCTGGTCTGTCGGGGACCCCCCAGGCCAGGTGCTCTTGCACTTAGCTGTCTGCTTCCAAAATATAATGGTGGGCCAGGCCTAGGCTAGACATCCCAATCCCAAAGGGAGAAGCTGGAAGAAAGAAAGAGGTGACGGTCCTAAGCAAGTCTGAAACCTACCAGGGCAAATTCCATTACATTGTAAGGCTCAAGAATAATCCTCTTTGGCTCTCTGCTCTGCCTTCTGGGCCAGCCAGGATAGTGCCCCTGACGAGCCAGCTCTGTCCCTCCGGGCCCGTGCCCTGGGGCCACTGTGGCAGTGGCAGCCCTGTGACCTCTGGACTGCCCTCAGGGTCATTCTTGTCTTTTTTTTTTTTTTTTTTAAGATTTCATGGGGCGCCTGGGTGGCTCAGATGGTTAAGCGTCTGCCTTCAGCTCAGGTCATGATCCCGGGGTCCTGGGATCGAGCCCCGCACCGGGCTCCCTGCTCCGCGGGAAGCCTGCTTCTCCCTCTCCCTCCACTTACCGATCCCCCCGCTTGTGCTCTCTCTCTCTCTGTCAAATAAATGAAGTCTTTAAAAAAAAAAAAAAAGATTTTATTTATGTATTTGACAGAGAGAGACACAGCGAGAGAGGGAACACAGGCAGGGGGAGTGGGAGAGGGAGAAGCAGGCTTCCCACGGAGCAGGGAGCCCGGTGCGGGGCTCGATCCCAGGACCCCGGGATCGTGACCCGAGCCGAAGGCAGCTGCCCAACGACTGAGCCACCCAGGCGCCCCAGGGTCATTCTTGTCTTGCCTAAAGGAGAAGGCGTGCTCCCAGCTCGATGGTCCTGCTGTGCTGTCCGGCAGGATCCCAGAAGCCCACCAGCCTTCCTTCGTTTTATCCCCTCTCTGGTCCCCTTGGTCTAAGCTGGCATTTCTGCTGCTACAAAATTCCTACACCACATGAGACGGGGCTGATGGGTCCAAGCCGTCCGACGGGAAGCTCTTCGCGGATCCTCCCTGCATAAGCTCATCTCCATTCCTGGCTTCTGTGGAGAAGGCTGATCGGATCCTTAAGTGACACCCATAATCTCTTTCCCATTTTTCAAAGTGTAGACAGGCTGAGAATTTCCCAGCTCTTCAAGTCCTGATTTCTTTTTCAATTTGTCTCTTTCCTCTCCCATTTGACTACAAATAGCAAGGAGAAACGAGGCCGTGCCTCCATTTGCTTGGAAACCTCCCCAGCGATGCACCACGCTGATCACTCACTAGTTCTGTCCACAAAACACTAGAACACACTTCAACCAAGTTCAGTGCCACTTTTTGACGAGGACGGCCTTCCTCCAGTTTCCAATCGCTGGCCCCTCACGTCCGAGAACTCGTCGGGAGCACCTTTAGCCATATTCCAGCAGCAGCCTGTTGGGGATGTTACACACCATTTCTCCTCTTTTCCCGAGGAGCCCTCAGAAGAATTGTCTTTCATGTCTGTATTTCCACCAACAGTTTCTTCAAGGCAATCTAGGCTTTTTCTAACATTCTCCTCAAAACTCTTCCAGCTTCTACACATTATCTAGTTCCGAAGCCACTCCCATACTTTTTAGGTATTTGTTACTTAGCAACCATGTCCCGGTACCAAAATCTGCATGGTTTTGCTAGGTCAGCCAAGAAAAGTACCACAGACTAGGTGGCTTATCAATAGGAGTTTGTTTGTTTCCTCATAATTCTGAAGGCTCAGAGTCAGAGATCAGGGTGCTGGCAGGGTTGGCTCCTTCAGAGGCCTCCCTCCTTGGTGTGTAGACGGCCGCCTCCTCCCCGCGTCTTCGTCCAGTCTTCCGGACTTGCGTCTCTGTCCTAATGTCCTTTTCTTATAAGAACACTAGTCATATTGGATTAGAGCCCACCCCAGTGAGCCCATTTTAACTTACTCATCTGTTTAAAGATCTTATCTCCCAATAGAGTCACATCCTGCGGTATTGGGTGTTAGGACCTCAGCACGAAGTTTTTGGGGGTTGGGGGCACATAACTGCGGCTCCACAGTGAGCCTTAAACACTTACTTACCACCTCCTAAGAGCTGACCCACATGCGTAGTGACGTCACTCTGCGGCTGTGTCCTGCCCACCCCCTCCCTGCCAGCCCTTCCAGTGGCTGTTGTCCCCTTGTCTCCCGCCGGAGAGACGTGGGCCCCGCTCGCACCGTGCCTCGCTCCTGGCATGTGGCTGTGCGGAGGGCAACACTTAAAATCGAGAGGGGAGGGGCGCCTGGGTGGCTCAGTTGGTTTAGCGTCCAACTCTTGAATTTGGCTCAGCTCGTGATCTCAGGGTGGTGAGATCGAGCCCCGGTCAGTGGGGAGTCTGCTTGAGATTCTCTCTCCCCCTGCCCCTGGCCCCTGTGCAGGCACTCTCTCTCTCTCTCTCTCTTTCAAATGAAGAAATAAAATCTCTCAAATAAGCGAGTAAAATGTTGAACAAAACACCGAGAGGCGCTTAGCTGGCCGGCCCTCTTCTGAGGCCTCTGGTGCGGCTTCCGGGACGTGTGATGGCGGACCTGACGCCTCTCCCCTTCTCACCCCGGCGGGAACCGTCCACTGAGAACTCAGAGTGTCCATCGCCCATCGCCTGGGCTGCCCGGTTCCGGTCCCCCATCCCTCTGGGGCCCACACGTGCCCACAAGCCCGCAGGGGAAACCACGGCGGCCCACGGCAGCTGGAGCCTGGGCCCCGGAGGGAGGCGCTCTGCCTGACCCATCCCGTGAGGCGAGCCCACTGTGCCCATTTCACAGACCCCGGTAAGCGACATTCCTTAGGCGACACAGGCGGCAAGCGGCAGCAACCCATGTGGAAATGCCATCTCTCCACTCCCGAGGCCTCACCTTTCACTCACCTTCCCGAACTGTCCCTCCGCCAGGCCTCGGGGGGCCACCCACTGCCCTACCCCACCGCGGCTCTGTACCTGGGCTCCGCGCTCCCCCTTAACGCCCCTCCGACCCCCGGCCCCTCCCTCCGCGGCTCCCAGCGCCCACCCCCCGACGGGGCCAGGACAAGGACGGACGTGGGTGCTGTGCCAGTAAACTGGACAAATGGCTTGGCTTCTTTCTGGGGGTGTCTGTTTCCCTCATGGTGAAATGGGGTGACAACTGCTCTGTGGGCTGTAAAGGTGAGGGGTGACTTGGAGGGCGGTGCCTTTATTCCAGGGTCTGGCAAGTCACCCCCAATACCTCCTTCCTCTTGCCTTCCTTGCTTCCCCTCACGCCTGACTCCCTGTCCTTAAACTTCGGTCCCGCCTGGCAGCCAACAGTGGCGTTGGAGGGAGGCTACGCTCCGCCGCTTCCCACCCCCTTCCCCCCAGCAGGCCCGCGGGCCGGGCTGCATGAGGCAGGTGGGCGGCACGCACCCCGCACCACCCCGCACCGCCGAGCTAGTCCGCGCAAGGCGGGCTTGGACATGACAGGTTCCTGGATGAGGCCAGGCCCGGGGCCGTCGGGAAACCCTCCATCTCTCTTAGCAGGGGCACTTCTCCCAGGTCCTTAGTCTAGTTCCTTGCTCACTGGGCCATCTTCTGCTCCCTGTATCTCCCATGTGGCTCCAATACGGAGAGAAGTTGGTTGGAAAATCCCAGCCCCTTTCAGCCCACGTGTCATAGGTTCAACCGGTGCTTGGGCGTTCTGAGGACCAGGGGGTTCCCCCGCAGCTCCTCCGGGGGCCCCCTGGCCCACTCGCCCAAGGCATTTACTAGCCGTTATTTCCCAAGAGAAATGCAAAGTCAGTGACTAGGAGTCTCAGCGTGCTTGGCTCACACAAGTCTGTCCTCAAGGGGCACCTCTTCCCACTTGACCTTTGGAATCAGGGTGGGAGCCCAGGTCTGGGGTCAATGTCAGACTCCCCTCTGCCTCGGTCTGCCTCCCAGGCCATTTCCAGCTGATGCTGCAGCAAGGAGACAGAGCCCCTGCAGCTGAGGGACGGCCCCAGATCACAGACGTTGCTCACAGATGTCATCCACACTGAGGTTCTTAGAATTCAGGGGATCCAGAAACTTTGATGGGGAAAAAAATGACATCTTTATTTCCACGAACCTCCCGTTGAATATAAAACTGGGAACTCTATCACCAGTTTAAAAAAAAAAATCAGAGATATTTTCATATTACATTAATTATTGCAGATTTTTCAAAATGTTCACACTCATCACGACTTTGAAATTACAGTAGATATTAGATAGGCCTCGTTATTGAATGCATTGAGAAGCTCACAGATTATAAAAATATTTTGATAATTGTGTCTCAGTCTAATTAGTCGTCTCTGTAATCCCAGGCCATGTGTTTTAGTCATTTGAAAACCTCAGCGGAAACCCCACATCGCCAGCAGACATCAGGAGAGCCGGAAGCCACCGCTCAGCGAGGATGCGGGAATCCTGCAAGCACGGGGCTGCCGCTGCCTGTCTAGCTTCTTCCAGAATTCCTTCGGAGATGGCAGACGTGGTGGGTGCCGTGGTGTCCAATGGGTAGCCGGCCCCTCCCCGTCCTCCTCGCCAGCAGAACCCACGTCGTGATGGAGGATGCCGGCCCCAGGGGAGGACAGCTGCCGGCTGGCTACGCACCTGAGCGCCTGGTTCTGGGCGGCAGGGCCTGAGAGGTCAGCAGGGGTGGGGTGCTCATGGGAAAGATGTGTCTTCTCTAAGGACAGGAAGAAAAGGAGGAAAAGAGAAGGGAGAAAGGAAGGAAGGCAGGGCAAGGGAGATAGGAGGGAGGGAGGAGGGAAGGAGGAAGGAGGGAAGGAAGGGGAGAGGGAAGGAAGGGAGGGGGGAGGAGGGAGGGGGGAGGGGAGAAAGCCAGGAGCAGGAGCCTGGCTGGGAGGGGCGGAGGCGGGGGTGGTCAGGCAGAAAGCCGTTGGTTTTGTTCCCGGACAACATCAAGCCCCGGGATTGACCTGGAACCCTCTCACCTTTGGATTCCTTGTTATACAAGACAGGAAATGTCTCTTTTAATTTAGACCGCCCGCAATCGAGATTTCTCACGCTCAACTCCAAGTGCTCCACCAGAGTCTGCTGCAGTTCGAGAGCAACAGGACAGCTCGTTGCCGTAAGTTTGTCAGCGAGCCTGCACTGGCCACGCCGCGGCCTCACGCGCCGGCCCTCGGATGGCGACCCCCTCCCCCAGACAGTTCTCCACGCAGCACCGAGGAGGCCTGCGCCTTTTCTGAGGCCGTCTTTATTCTCCTAACTGCGTTCAAGGTCTGGTTCAAAGTCTGGCTCCCCCGTGGGTGTAACGTGGGGTGAGGCCCACGATGGTCTATTCTGCAGCCCGGTCCCACTGCGGGCACCCCAGGCCGGGGTTTGGGCCCCCAGGGGCTCAGGCGGGGACTGCTGAGCCATCTCTCGTTACTGCTTTGGGACCCTCTGGCCCTACTGTTTTTTGGAAACGATGTATATCATTTGCAGCACGCATAATACAGAAAATCAAATACCTACACATTATTATTAGTAAACTGGTTAGGAATAGTAGTAAATTGGTCTAAGAAGAGAATTTTCTTTTTTTCTTTTAGGCAGGTCCATGGACAGAACAGAGCATGAGACGAGATTTTATTTTTCTGGCTGAATATGTTTTAAAAGTGTGGAATGTACTGCAGAATCAAGTAGCTGAGTCAGGTTACACACTTTACTCTAAAAAATGTTGCAAATCTGATCCTCTCCGCTCCAGTCCAGAGCTCACAGGGCACCACTCCCCCTGTATGAGCCGAAACTCCTTCCAGAGCATTTGGGAGCCCACACCTGACTAGTCGCGTCTCTGCAAAGCCCCCACTCGGAGCCTGCAGAGCACCTGTCCTCTTGCTTGGTGCTGAACACTTCCTCCCCTGCTGGGTCTTCAGGATGGTGAGCACCACACAGAGTTTTTCAATAAATAAACTTTTCCCTGATGCCAAAGCAGGACCCCCCCCCCCACAAGACCCGCCCCCCCCATTCCTAAAGCACTCTGAGGGACACTGCACAATTATGCTAAGAGCTCTCTTTGTTTCTCACATGGCAGGAGAACCTTGTTTTTGGTTGTCTCAGATCATGGGGGCAGGAGGACACAGAAATGTGGAATCTGGAACATGAAAACACCTCGTCTGGGCCAGTGTTTTCAGTGCCCCCCTCCCGGCACCCAGTCCCCATCCAAACTGCCAAATAAGGAATAGGCCACCTAGTGTTTTCTTGATCCGCCTGTGGGGTTTTTCAAAGGCAGGCATTTTAAAAGGCTGAGGACCAGGGGGAAGGACCTCAGCCAGCCTCAGATGGCACTGGGAAGCCCCCGATAACTGGCAAACAAGTATATGGATCTTAAATACCGTAAAAGCTGTGAAAATATTTGCCTCCTTCCCCCACCCTGGTTTGGGGTGCAGGCGTTGAGTGCGAGGGCTGACTCCAGGTGAGCAATCAGGAGTGGCGTGACCTTGAGCAGGTTAGCCCCTGACCTTGAGGAGGTGAAGGGCTTCAAGTGGCAGGCTCCCGGGCCAGCTGGGAAAGGCAGCCCGTCACACCGTCTCACAGGTACCATGAGCGGGCGAGGAGAACGCATTCCAGGGCCCGGCGCAGTGGCCTGGCACATCATCAACACTCCACAGACGATAATGGTTAGTGTGACAAATAAGAATAAACAGCACGAGGGCAGAGGAGTAAAAAGCGAGTGTTTTTTAAAAGCGCGATAAAAAAATAAATAAATAAAAGTGTGATAAGGGATGGTCATTGAGCAGGGCCCCCAGGGAGGACAGACGGTCTCCCCTGCCCTCCAACGCTAGTCCCCGCTCCAGGAAAGCGCCAAGAACGACCACAGCCACGCCGGAGAGCATTATCTATAAAGTATCTTCTCTTTATTTAAGTTAAACAATTTTCAAGGATGGTTTCCATCTATAAAATGGACAAAGTACAAGCTCTGTACAGCAGTTCTTTTTAAAAATCAACTGGAAAAAAAATTACCAAACTATATTTTGAATTTGCAAAACATACTCACAGAGACCATCATTTTAGCTTTGATGAAGACATAAGAAAGACCACCACAGAGGACAACTAGCTTCGCCACGCTTTGCTCAAAGGGCTCTCGGGAAAGAATCTGTACTTGTAAAAACAGGAGTGAGAGGGCGGGGTCGTCCGGATGACTAAGAAATAATGCAACCGCAGTAAGTCACTTTGGCACACTGTTGTCTTGTAAACATAGCTCACCTCCAGGGAGCCCTCCCAGCCCCACCTCTGCTCACAACGCGGGGTCCGAGGCTGCCAGCCCCCCGCCCCCCAGCTCAGGGATGGGGAGCGACCCCAAAAGGGGCCAGGTCGGCCCATCCCGATGGTACAAACTCGGTGAGAGTTCTGGGTGGGGCTGGGGTGTGTAGGGGAAGGACTCATCAAGAACCTGACTCGAATTTGTTTTACATCAAGGCCAAATGTGTTTGCTAACCATGGGGTATTTTTTGCAAACAATGGCAGGGGCTCACAGGGGACGGGGTCTGATGATGGGACCCAGATGCTCGGGCTGAGTCTGGTTCCTCCTGCCCCACCTGCATTCAACAGCCTTGCACAGGTAGCTGGCCCTCTCCCCGAGGCCTCCCTGTAGTCAAGACCAGCCTCTGAAGACACAGGTGTGCACAGGTAATCCAGCTATGGCCTCCCTGTCCACTGAAGGTACATCCGGTTGCTGGGCAGAGGGCAGAAGGGAAGCCGCAGGAGAGTCCCCGAGCCATGCCTCTACACCCCATCCCGGTGACCTAGAGCAAACACACGTGGGCCTTGTGCAGCGAAGGAAGAAAGACCAATAGCGTCCCCTTGCCTAGAAGAAACGGGCAGGGAACAGAGTGGCACTTTGCAGAATCTTCTGGGGCCACTTCTCACTCTGTGACCCCCCCCCGGGGCCCTCCCCGAAGGGGCCTGAGGATGTGCATTTCTGATGCACATCCCACTCCGCAGCAGCCGGGGGAGGCCTGGGGTGGCCAGCCTCTCTGAGACCACACATGTGCAGGAGGGCCACTCCGTAGGGGGCCGGGGACTGCCCTGTCACGGCATGCGGGGCCACTGCAAAGGCAAGGGGGGCTCTGCAGGGACATTCCTGGGCATCTCTTCCTGTCACGACTTAGTTCCTCACTGGCTCGTGGTTATACTGATCTCTGCTTCCTAACGCACACGCCTCCTGTGTTGTGCCCAGAATCCTCCACGTCAGCTGATCGGGCATTGGATGGTTTCCGCCTCTCCCAACTCTTGACCCAATGCCTCATGACGGAAAGCAGGCACCTGGGCCTGGGAGGGAGACGGTGTGGGCAGGCCAGATTCCAGAGCCCAGGGACCAGCTCACGGGACACCCACGATTTGCCCAATGCCAGCCTAGGACAGCTTCCTACTGTCACCTACTGGGAGCTGGGAGGCCGCTGGGTTTTTGTTTTTTCCCTAAGGGAAAAGAAATTTAATTCAAAAAGACCCCAAGTAATGTTTGTCAAAATAAGTAGTGCATCCAGGTTTCCAGAAACCAAGGGCACAGAAGGTGGATGCTGACACTTAGCAGTGACTCCCAAGCTGAAGCCCACGGAGGTGCCCGGGCTGAGGCTGGCAGTCCGCCCCCCTCCCCCGCACCCCTAGCCTCCTGAGGCCCAGTGGCAGGGAGGCCCCCAGCAGCCCCGTAGCACCAGCTCACTGATGGGGCTGGGGGGGGGTGACAGAGCCCACCTTCCCCACCCCCCCAAGGGCCCCGTCCCTCTTACTTCCGGCCGTGAACTAACTGCTGTCTGGGCAATTTACAAGATGAGGACAACCTACAGAAACCATAGGGAACTGACCGTACATTCTTCCTTTATATATATTTATATTTAGTGTCCCACCATAGAAAAGTTCATATTCAAATAGAGCAAGTACGTCACGTGGAAGAGGGGGTCTGTGCTGGGAAGACAGCTGGGAACGGAGGAGCAGGGACAGGGGAATACAACGTAAACCTGCAAAATGACTCGGTTCGCTGTTGTGGAAACCAGACGTGATTTCGATGGGATCAAAAATGGAGATTTCAAAAGAGTTCTCCTCGGGGTGACGCAGCAACGGCCCCCCTTCCGCCCTCCCTGCCCCGCACTGGTCCGTGCTGGGGCGGTGCCTCGGCCGTCCCGGGGTGGGGGGGGCGGGGGGGTGTGTGTCGCCGGGGGTGGGCGGCCGAGGCCTCGGAGGAGGGGCCTGGCCGCCTCCTGGGGGGGCGAGGAGAGCGGTTCTCTTTCCGGGCCTCTTCGGTGTCCGCCCAGGCCCCGTGCCTCGCACAAGTTCTCCGACTTTCAGACCATGATGGAATACTGAGGTATATAGTTTCGCAGAAAGTTCAAGAAACATAATCAATAACGTGACCTCCAGACTCAGCCGGCGTGGGGGCCGGGCTACCGCGGCCCGGCGGGCTCCGCTTACTGCTGCAGGTTGAGCGTGAACTTCCACTGCTGAGACAGGGCGGGGCCGCACACCTCCACGCTCAGGCCCCCGTTCCTGGCCGCGCGGCTGTCCAGACACAGGTTGCTGCCCACGTGCCGCAGCTTGGAGTTGCCCTCGATCTGTTCCCACTTCTGCAGGAGACAGGAGAGTGCCTTACGATCACAGCACACACAAAACGGCACAATACAGATCCAGTTGCAGGGTCTCCTAGCTACACTAAAAATAAAAAAACCCAAGCCTTTTTTTTTTTTTTTTTTTGTTGGGGGGGGGGGGGGGGGGGTGGGGGGGGGGGGGGGGGGGGTTGGTTTCTGATCATAACGGAGGAGTTACCCTCTGCCCCAAGACAAAGCAGCCCCAGGGCCAGGTGAGCGTCCAGGGAAAGAAACCTATGCTCTCTGCCTTGGTTTGCAACTCAAAACCTCCTTTCTGGGCTGCTAGGGGCCGTGCACCCTGCCCCACCTCTTCCCTCCTTTGGCTGTCCCCTCATCCAAGCACCAGTGCTTTGGGCACCTGCCCGTCCTCGGTCATTAGCGCAAGGAGTTGAGGTAGGGAGTCTCTTGTCGGCAACGTGCATTCATCCACAAGAAGGCCTCCTCTGATGCTATTTCACCTCCAGGAAGGAGCCCCAGAAAGCTGAGCCAGCTCAGAGAGGACCCCAATCCTGCCCCTGGCTAGTGGACGGCAGCCGTGCCCGGAGCCTGTGACCTGGGCACCTCCACGCTCCCACTTAGGGCTTTAGGCTCAATTAAACTAGGAGAATGGTGTCAGGTCAAACGAGAGGGAAAAAGATGCCTGAGTGGACAGAATATCATGTTGAGGAACCCGTTTCTATACTGTATGGTTTTCTCTATGAGTCTGTGAGCTCTTTGGTGGGTGTGAGAAACCGGTCTCAGCCACCCCGGGGGCCCCCAGTGCTCTGCACGGCAGGGACCAAGCAGTATTCGCTCAGTTCCAAATGTGACTCTTGTAAAGCACAGGATGTAACTAACGTCTCCTTATTCAAGTGCGGACACCCTTCCCCCACCAAGACCAAACCCATCAACCAACCCACCAATCTCAACCAACCAGCTAACCAAGTTCAATCAGCCAACCAACCAACTCACCAATCAACTAACTAACCAACCAACCAAACAAGAAAACAAAGCCCACAGCCTAGCCTAAAGGAAGTCTGAGGCCCCCTCACCCTGTTGTTCACCCCCATGTCAAAATCTGTTTGTTCTTTAAAAGAAAAAAACTATCACACTTTTTTCTCCCAAAAGCTCTCCCTTCATTAATATAGTCTGTGATTCTAATTAAATTTTTACACTGTGTGCACTAAAGCTCCTTTCTGTAAGTATTTCTGCAAATCCTTTTGACACCGTGGAATTGAATTCTCTTCCTCCTGCCCCCCTTCCCCTCTGACTCTGCAAAGGCACACAAAACACGAACCACAGACGTGCCTGGAAACCAAATACTCCAACTGGCAAGACGGTGCGGCTTTGAGATAAAATTAGCTGAGGAGCCTCCTCTCAAAGGGCAAATGGATGGGGAGGGGAAGGAGGCAGAGCGAGGCCGAGGACCCTGCCCCCCCGGGAGCCGGCCTTCTGCACAAGAACAGGAGGCTGGGATGTTCTCATAAGGACCCTATGATACTCATTCAGGCCGCCCGCTAACCTGGAGTTTCTGCCAACAGTGAAATTCAGCGCAGTCAGATGAGCACGGGGAGGTCACCGCTGCCTGCCCATCATCCCTCCTCTCTGGTTCCCTGGCTGTCAGTCAGTCCTCACGCTGGTCTCCTCCATTGTCATGTAAAGTGTGTATGCGCAGCCGACAGCCCTGTGTCGCTCTGAGTGGCCAGGAATCAGGCTTGACAAAGAACGTGGAATGAACGGCATCTGATCCCCTTCTCTGGAGGGGCTCTGCCTGTCAGGTGTCAAAGCCTCAGCTAAATGCAAGGTCTTTAAAAAAAAAAAAAAAACCAAACTCCAGCTCTGGCCCTAATCCTGGGTCAGATTTCTGGACCGTCAAGGCTCTACTGAAACAGCCCCCACACGGCTCTGCACCGGGTGAAGCCTCGGGGTCAGAAGAGCTGTTTGCAGGATGTTTCCACCCCGTGGTGTGAGCGTCTCAGGGGTATCAGTTAGGCTTCCCAAGAACTGGGATGGCACCAGGAACGCCTGTCAGCTCTGGAAACAAGGCAAACTCCTACTGAACTCCTCCAGAGATTAAGCGTCCATCAGAAACCAGGCTGGGGGTCTGCAGTGTAGGGGACAGGGGGCATCCCATGAGCAGGCCAGGGATGGACAGATGCAAGCACTTCCCTGACAACCGGGATCTAAGCCAGGGACCTGGTTCCGGCCTCGGTCCTCCCAGGTGACACTGAAGAGGAGGCGCTGACCCTGTGGGTCTCAGCTTCCCCTTTGGTGGAAATCCGTCTTGGACTAGAAGCCCACTCAGGCTCCTGGCTCTGGTAGGCTCTGTGCCTCAGTTTCTCTACACTCACCTATCTCATAAAAAGAGACTGTACGAGGATAAGCCAGTCTCCACTTGTTGGCACGTTAGAAGGCCCTTTCGTGGCTGCATTTCTATTTCTGACACTAGTCACTCCCCTCATGGCTCAAGAAAGGGCTTGCCTCCAAATTACCACGGGGGCTTATGTCAGAGAAGGTAAAAACAATCCGAACTGTTTGGAAAAAGTAATATATACACACAGATACTTGAGAGAGAGAGAGAGAGAGTGTGTGTGTGTGTGTGTGTGTGTATAAAGTCTCATCTACTTGAACTTACTCATTTAGCATTTTTGTAAATTTAAAAAGCAAAAATATTTAATGAGTAAGTAACAACACGCAATTTTTCTTGGAAATATCCGGTGGCACGGAGAGAACGAGAATGTCATCAGAAACAGGCGGTATCAGACCGCCGGCTTAAGAAATAGAGATCTTTCCTTCAGGGCTGTGGGTTTACCAGCACAGAATGAAACAAAATGAAAGCACCTCCCTTTGGTGATGTGGTTACGAACCTCACTTTCTTTTCTAGTACTTATTAGTAGGTCAGTGTTTCGCTGACTTCTCAGTGGGCCCCGGGCCTGGGCCAAGTTCTCTGCCCTGCTTGGCCCCCGGGGCTTCCGCGCTTCTGTGGAGAAGCCGTGAGCCGGCTGTGCTTCCCCGCTCCCGGGCCTGAGGTCTGTGCCTCCACATGCGGGGGGTCTGATGAGGCAGAACGTGATGGGGTTCCAGGCATCATGCCCAGCACTGAGACGCACACGTGCACGGCCCCCGGCCCCCGGCCCTCTCCCGCGTTCACGGGCACCACCAAACACTTTCAGGATGCCCATGTATGAGTGGCTGTTACAAAGAAGCTTCTGAAGAAGACACCAGCAGCACTGCTTACCTGCACCTGGAGGTGCTGGGAGCCCCTACCGAGGCCCTCAGCCTAGAGAAGGTGCTTACACACCTTCGTAGGAGCTGAACATACAAATGTGGCCCCTTCCTTTCCAGTGTGGCTAGAGAGTGAGGAACAGATATAAACAGATCAATCAAGAAGGTATGGAAGGGGGCGCCTGGGCGGCTCAGTCAGACTTCCGACTCTTGATTTCGGCTGGGTCATGATCTCGGGGTTGTGGGGTTGAGCCCGGTGTTGGGCTGCATGCGCAGCGGGGAGTCGGCTTGGGATTCTCCCTCTCCCTCTGCCCCTCCCCCTGCTGATTCTTTCTCTCTCTCTTTAAAATAAATGAATAAATGTTTAAAGAAAAAAAGAAGTTATGGAAAGACATAACCCGGGATGGGGGTACTTATGGTGGAGCCGCCCACAGGGGACAGGCCAGAAGGCACGCTGCCCAGAGCCGGTGCACACGGGCAGCACAGCGGCCTTCTGAGCACCCACAGCCCGCACGGAGCACGAACGCCCCGACCACACGTTCACCCAGCACGAGATTCACGGAGTGCCTGCTGCGTGCCAGGAGCTCGGTGGGAGATGGCGGACAGCCGGAGCCGAGGTCCGACCGGGGCAGCTGGACCGTACAAAGCAGCGCTGCAGTTAAGGTCATGGGGGCGGGGGCGCGGGAAGGCCGGGCTGAGGGGCAGGGGCGCCCTACCTGTCTGGTGTCGTTCTCTCGGCAGCCCTGCAGCTTTATGACAGAGCCTGGTGCCCGGTCCACCACCGTCAGGCACAAGTCCATGTGCTTCACCGACTTCTCCTTCGTCAAGGCCCATTCCTGGAGCACAACACTGGAGGTCAGGGCCACATCACGCACAGGCCTGTGAGTGATGGGGCCCCGAGAGGGAAAGGGTCACACTGCCGAGCAGAGACTCTGAGCCCCCAGCCAACGCAGGGCCGACACACGACTTCTTACCGAAGGGCAAATCCCCACCTGGGGGTGCTAGGGGGAGCCTCCCAGCGCAGCACCAAGTTCACCGACTGGTGTGATGAAAGGGCTTTGAGAACACGAGTAACTAAGATAAACAGTGTGAACTATTTTAGCCCCGGGTGCACATCTGAGTGCCACACCCAGTTTTCTACCATGAAAGGTGAGCTGGAAACACGGTGGCCCATGCGTGGATCCCCCAAGGTGGACAGTTCAGGGTCGACTTTTCCGCCTGCATTATTTTGGAAAGACTCTGCCCCCCTGCAGGTGTGGTTTGGAAACAGCCTTTATGAATGTGGATTGTAACGTGTGAAAATGGTAAATTATACATGGCCCATTTATGCAAAATAGGCAGCATGTAACCTCACTACTGAGCAGTGAGTTGATTGGCTGATGCTCACAAAGGTCTGAGATCCCTCAATCTGTGTACTTATACACACACCCCTCGTGCTAACACCAGGCGCCTACTGTGTGCTGGGCACCACTGTATGCCCCACGAGAGGCCGTTATTACCCCCATTTACAGATGGGAAAACTGAGCCATGATCAAATAGAAACACACACACACACACACACACACACACACGCACACACACACCCCTTAAGGGCTGAGAGCACAACCATTTATTCAGAGTGCTAAGTAAGACAGTCTCAAAGGGCAGGAAGCCAGAGAATGAAGATGGGTGAGCGAGGCCCCAGGCACAAGGTTCTGGGCGGGGCCAAGGGTGGGACAGGGAGGAGGTAGCTTCTGACCTTCACTCTAGGACCCGAACCTCTTTCAAAGGGGTAAATACCCAAGTGAGCCCTGAGGATCCAGAAGCAGCCAAGCGTCTTCCAACCCAGAATGCCACCTGGACACACTCCCTACCACCCTGTCCCCTTCTGCTATCTGCCCAGGAAAGCTGCTACGACTCAGCCATCCTTCCAGCGACGGTCCGAGGCACCCTGCAATGCCTCAGGTGCTCTCCCAGGGCCCAGCCCACTGCGGGGAGCAGACAGTCAAGGCCCCGACCTCACGGGGGCTGGCTCTCCAGCGGGGAGAATGGCTCACCCATGAATAAATGTATTATGTAACTTTAGGCACCCCTAAGTGCTATGGAGAAATTCTTTTTCTTTTTCTTTTTTCTTTTTTTTCTGTTCTCAGGGGACAGAGGTAAGGGAGGGAATAAATGATCTTTCAAAGAAGCCTCACTATTCAGCACCTCGGTCACCTTGGAACAGATGGTCTGCCCTAGACAGGCGGCCCGTCTAGGGACTGGAGAAGCCCCTTAGCCTGTTGACGGCTTCCTTCTCTCCTAGCAGGGAGGCAGACTGGGGCCAGCTCCCTCCTTTTCCTTGGCTTCAATGTTCTCACCTTTTAATGAGGAGTTTCTCAAAGTGTGCTCCATGAGGGATTCTATGAAAAGTTAGTTTCAGGTCAAGTAAGTTTGGGAAACAGTGAATTTGGGCCACGTTTCTTTCTGCAAAGTCACACATAGGGTCCTCACAGCTCTGGAAGGCTGAGCCTAGCAGGACGTGCTCGGACTGTTTTCCTTAGCATCCCTCAAACCTGCGAGCACGGAGCCCTGTCCCTACCTGTCGCCATCGGCAGCTCCTGGCAGTGAGCTCTGCAGAGCATTCTCCAGGAAGGGCCCCACGCCACCCCTGAGGGTCAATCCCAACCTTCCATGATGCTGTCCCTCCACAGCTGGTGCCTCTGAGGCGCCAACGGGCACTCAGCGTCACCTGTACGTCAGGGCAGCATTCGGGGCCAAAAGGTCCCAGGAAGGAGCTCATGCACCCCGCCTTTCATGCATTCAGATACGCATCACGCCTGCAGCGAGGCTCGCGTGAGGGAATGGCACCAACCCACCCCCACTCGTGGGCAAGATTCTAGATGCTTCTTGGAAGCAGGTGTTGAAAAGATGTTGGAAGGGTTGCAGATACCCAGTGAAAGCTCACGTACGAATGTTTCTACAACCTTCTTGCTATTGTGTGCTTAATTATTTTAAAGCAGACTTTACACTGAATTCCAGGAAAACTAATTCAGCTGTGCAAACAACAGAGCTGGCTGCCACTTTGTTCTTCTGTTGCATTTCAATGATCTGAATTTGTAAAATAAAGTTCATAAATATTTAAGAATTGCTTTTTTGAGCTGCCACTCTTAAAAGAGCACGGCCATTAATTTTCCCATTTCCTGTGTGTCTGCTGAGGCTCCGCCAGAAACCAGGTAAGAAACCATACTCGTCCAGAGCACAGTACCCTATTTGCAGTTAGGAAACATTATTTACCCTCTCATTTCTCACCCATGTGGCACACCACTCAAAAAAGCATCGCTTTCCATCCGTTGGGATGGGACTTACTCACGGAACATCTGCAGCAGTAGGCACGAGCCCTGGCTTCCCGCCGCCTCCAGACCCACACACGCCAGCATGGTGGCCAAACTATGCACCTGCTGAGTCAAGTGAATGAACACCTGACACCCTCAGTCACACTAGCTACATTCTGAGTGCTCTGTGGCCACCTGGGGTCGGTGAGAACTGGACTGCATGGTGCCGATCTGGAACGTTTTCAGCGAACAAAGCACAGCTGGATGGTACTGATCTAGAAGGCAGCTCTCCGGACCGCAGGCTGGTCCACGGAGGAATGTGGTCCCCGGTGTGTGGGTGAAGGTACACCACGTGGTCACACTGCCTGTCCCGCACTGGTGTAGCCTCCCCTGCTAGAAAACCCTCACTGTGCAGTTGCTCGTTTAGAATCACCCACCTTGGGAGCTTCTTTCACAAACCCCAGTGCTCTGCAACCCCAGGCCGATGAAAGCAGGCTTTCCGGGCAGGGGACCCGGCATCAGAATTTCTGGAGAGCTCTCAGGGCAATTCCAGCACAAAACCATGGTGGGGGGGAGGGCTCAGAGACGGTAGAACGCTGCTCCCTGGGCAGACAGGGCCAGGTCCTCCTGGCCAGGACCCCTGAGCACGCAGCAGCTGGCCCGGGGGGCACTCAGCAGACATTCGCGGGGAGGAGGGCAAGCTCCCCCAGCCCCAGTGTGAGAACAGCAACGGTCTCCCAACAGCAAAAGGGAAAAGAGAGGGAACGGAGTGCTCTGCACAGGCCATGCTGCATGCTCTCGCCAACAGACCCAAGCCCAGCACCGGGACAGCCCAAGCCTGGCGGGGCTGCGGCCCAGCACGGTCACCTGTGCGCACAGCCGGGAGCAGCCGCCTCTGGGGGGCCTCCGACACTGTCCCCATCTCCTCCTCCCCCCAGAATGGCATCCTGAGAGCAGCTCGTCATCACCAAGCTCCCGTGCCTATAACCATGGCGACTACAACCAGGACACCTTTGAGACGAAAAGGGGGTACTATGAAAAACTGCAGGGCAGACAGGTGGAAAGCAGCAATGCACTGGGCAGGCCAGGATGCTCAGCCTCCCCGCGGGCTTGCAGAGCAGGGTTCGTGGGCTCAGAGACCAGCTTGCAGAAAGGATCTGGGGATCCAGAGCCATGGCCATGAGCCCTCACAGCGGTGGGGTGGGGGGGCGACTACCCAGGCCATGGCAGCCTGCTGCCTGGCGGCCACCGGCTTCATTACCAGCGGTGCAGTACAAGGTGCCATCCATCTCCAAGGCCATGCTGAGTGCACAAGAGCCACGCACAGAGCCCGGGACAGAAGCTGGTGCCTGAGACCGGAGAGGGCAGGGTGCGGAGCACAGGGAAATCCTTCACTAACAGCCGCCGACCGTACATACTTTTCAAATGCACAGAGTTAGAGTTCTCACTGCCCGGTAGGGCTGCTAAAATATAAAGGGCTGACCCTTCAACGGTCACTGAATCATCAGAACATTGCAAATGTGACCGAGAGAAACGCTGGTGATTAAATGGGGGGGGGTGGTGAGGCCAACTTGGAATCAAAGTCTAACAATACAGAAGGTAGATAACTCAGGGCCACACCTCCTCTGAATTGTAACATGCAGACCGAAGGCGAGATTCACCCTTCACCCAGCTCCACGTGAAGCAGCCAATTTCTGAATTTCTGCCACCAAGACCAGAAGCACCCTGGGGCTTACCAGACCCGAAGCACCGCCTTTCTGACGCAGATTAAACTGAGCTAGCTCCGGAGACTCATTAGATGCACTGTGTTTCCTGTCTTCCCAAAGCTTCACTTTTTGGAAGGCAACACTTGAGTATTTTCATTCTGCCTTGGCCAGAAACAGATAAAAACCCCGCCTCTCCCTGCACCCTCAGCCTCCCCACCTCACGCTGAAGCCCCAGACCCCTTCACGCTTCGTCCCGGCACGGTTCCCTGCGGTCAGACCTGCGCCCACATGGCCCCGCGTCGCCACCGCTGTGTGCATCGCTGGGGCACAGAGCCACACCCACACGGTCCCCAGCAGGAAGTGCGGCCACGGTGAATTTCAGTGCCTCAGACCGAAGGCCTGACGAGGACACAGAGACACTCCTGGCAGGCATGGCGCCCTCCCCCCCTCCTGTCTCCACCCAACAAACTCGGCCAACTTGAATCTTCCCTCCTACTCTCCTCCTTCCAGCCGACTCCTCACATCTAGGGACCCACCTCTCATAGGTTGAAATACTCAGAATCCACAAGTCAGGCTGCACCCCGAGGCCAGCTGTGTGTGCTCACCCAAAGCTCCTAGCCTGTCCCTGGGGAGCATGCACAGGAGCCAGGGGCTGTGCTCCGAGGACAGAGGTGAGACCCTGGGGGCCCGGGTGCAGCGTGCACGTGCTGGGCCGGCCCTGGCCGCCGCCTGAAACCGGCTCTCCCTCCCTTGTCTAATTTAGGATGTCCACACCGGTCCAAGCAACTGCTGACATCACCAAGTGAAGAGAGGAGGTAAAGCATTTGGGGATTGCAGTCTGCCTAGATACTCCCTGGGGGGCCTCAGAACAACCAACTTTACAGGAAAACAGGCTGACGGCAGGCTCCAGCGGCTGTCAGGGTCTGGGGCATCCCACCAGAGCCTGCAGCTGCCTGCTAGCGGGTGACCAGCTCGGGCCAGGTGCCACCTCACACATCCTGGGCCACAGAAAGGCAGCCGCTAGGACTTGTGAGCTCAGGGCCCCTTCCCTGTTCTCTCTGGGCCTCCAGGGGCTCAAGCCCACCCCCTCACATACCTGGTTCCCCCCTGCATTGTGACACTCATAGACTCCAACGACACCATCAGCAAAATGTCCCAAAGTGTCCAGGCAGTTGGTTCCCTGCTGCAAGGCCCCGAAAGCTATATCCTGGTGGTCAGGGACCCTGGAAAGCAAGAGGAGAATCATCTGCTTAATTCCGCAGGCCCCCCGGCTCCCACCCCCTTGCTCAGTGATTCCGCCTCTGGCAGCAGGAACCTCGAGAGGAAGGCCCCACCCCCCGGCCTGTACCACTCCTCCCACAGGTGGGCTGTGTCAGCCGGGCGGCATCTCGCGCACGTCCTGGCGTCCTGGATTTCTAACCCTAAGTGAAGATTTCAAGTTGGAGAAGCATTCTTTCCCTATCAGGAAAATGTTTCTGGAAAGGAAAAGCTCCTATACTCTTCAATGTTGGTCTGTTGGAGGTTCTTGAGAAGAGCACTTCCTGAGGTCAGATCCTGTTGCCCTGAGTTTTCCAGCAGACTTAGGATCTGAGCTTCACCTAGGAGAGGGGAGTACTTGCGTGGCTCTGTGGGGCGGCCAGCCACCCACAGAAACAGGGCACAGTGGGTGGGGGCCACATGCCGTAGGGCTGCACCCGAGTCTGCGCCCGGCCGGGCCCTGTACCAGCTGTGTCATCTCTTGGACCCCCCTCTCTCTAGGCCTCAGACCCCTCTTCTGCACAGCGCCTGTGAAGCAGAACCGTTGCACGTATCACATACATCACTGTGAGCACGTGGAGCCCAGTGCCTGGCGCACAGGAGGTGCCCAGTGAACGGCAGCGATTACTACAGACGCAACGCGAGTACTGGGTCGGGGTCTCCCTGGCCAGGCACGGGTGGGGGCAGATGGATTCGCCTGCTGCTGTGGTGCTCGATGCTCTGGATGTGGTCTTACGTGGCACAGGCCCGATGTCACCCCACATCACGGGCATCCTCACGGTGAAGCTGCATTTAATGTCACTGTCTGGCATCATTACCCAGCAAATCACAGAAGACCGTGACAGCAAAAGCAAAGTGGGCAGCATTACGGGGCCGCGAAGCCCTGGTGAGAAGTGCCGCACTGGCAGAGAGAGGGAGACGATGCCCAGGGGCCTCCCCCGGGTGACCGACTCTGCTCGCAGGCCCCAGTGAAAGCCGGCCGTCACAGAGGGGGCTGGAGGGAGGAGAACGTCTGCTCTCCCTGCTCCTCGGGCCAGGGGCACCATGTTGTACACCACTTCTCCGGCACAGGAAACAGTTCCAGGGGCCGATGGCTGTGAAGAGCGATGCTGAGGCAAAGCCGCATTCTCTAACTCTCAAACAAATCTCTGCGACAAGGGCTCTGAAGGAGCTGTTAGCCCGAAAGATAATGGCGGGGACTCCCGCATTCACGGCCCCTGTGTCGGAGGTGTGCGACCCGCCAGGAAATGCTCGGGGAACATGCAGAATAAGGAATGTGCCACATTAAAGCAAAACCTGTCTGGCAATCCCTTTACGAAGATGAAGTTTGGATGGATCCCGAAACCCGCAGCCCCGCAGGCCCTCTGATGAGGGTCTCAAGCGCTCCCTTAGGATACAGAGCTCTCATTAATTTAAGATGGAACAGCGGGCGTCGAGAGCAGACGCAGAAGAGTACGTCTGCCACGGGCAAGTCTCCTGGAGGGAAGCAGGGGAGTGGCGTTAGTGCTCCCGTTTCCCGGGAGGCGGGGGGCGCCGCGGTGGGCGGGGGTCCGGGCCTGGGGAGTGGCGTAGCGGATTTGTTGTTCCGTCTCTGCCCAGGTCGGCACTGACCTCAGCTCCGGACGCTCACTCACGAGGGCAAGACGAGCGAGGAGGGCGAGGCCCTCGGAACCAGAACAGGGAGGCCGGGCAGAGGCACCTGCTGGGCAGGGAGGGCCCAGAGCGCACGCCGGGGGGCGGGGGGGTGCTGGGTGCTGCTCCTCGGGCGGCTTACAGAGCCTGTGAGACAACAGTCCTTGTCACTTAGCCCCTGTCCTCTCACCAACAGGGCATGAGCTAAACTAGGCGCCACCTGGGACCATTCCCGCCTCTGTGGGGAATGGGTAGGTCACGCAGCAGGAGGCCACCATTCGGGGAGCGCATTCTCAGGGGTGCTTAGGGACAGCTGCGGGGTGAGGGGACGCAGCTCTCCCTGCGAGCCCTAGCTCCTGGCCTCTCGCCAGGGGCACAACCTTCACTTGTCACCTTTCGGGGCCTCCCCGCCTCTCTGACATCCATGGCTCCTAAGCCCTTACAGAGCGAGACCCCGATCCCCGGCGGCTTACCTTAGTTCTGGGTAGACATTTTCCAGGTACCACTTGAAAGGCTTGCAGCTAAGTTTCTTCCTGAGCTCCAATCGGCTCTGAATACTGGAGAAGAGGGACACAGGATTCCTTTACCATTTTAAGAACGGACAAGCTCCCTACATCAAATCTGGAAAGCTGCTGCCGAGAAGAGGACTGAGGCAGGCGCTGGAGCTTGGACTGTCCACACTCCGGGCCCCGTGGCCTCAGCCCACCTCCCACGCGCTTCCTGCCTTAGGCCCTCGCCCGGCCTTGAGCAGAGGCCCCTGCTTTGGCACCTGGGCGACAGTGCCCGACTCTGGCAGCAGAATGGTTCGTGGGGTGCGGGATGACCACAGGCTCCCCCCACCCCCTGGGATCCCGAGCAAAGCAGCACGAGAGGGCTCAAGTGACACTTACTTTCCATAAGGAACATTTCTGGCAGAAGGCACTGCTGCATAATAGAAATTTTTGTATTCGTCCATCCAGACCTCTGCTGCCCGGCGGGTGTTACTAGAAACAAAATAAATCTCCTTGAGCTGTGATTTGCTTCCTTTCCATCAGCATCACTCCGTGTGCACTTGTCTGCTTGGAGGGCTACTTAGGAAGGTCCTCCAAGGTGGGCCGGCAGCTGGGACAGGGATGCAGAGCAGGCCGTCCCCCCGCTCGGCACCCAGGCCCGGATTTGCAGGTAGCGGGCACTCAGCGGGTGCTTACTGAACCAACAGAACCGGCCTTCTCGCCTTTCACAGAAACAGATTGTCAAAGAGCAAAAATCAGAGTTAGAACTGTAGCACGGGCAGGTCCCGGGAGGAAGAGACTGGAGCTGGACCAGCAAGAAGGACGCAGAGTGTCACCGCGGTAACCTGCATTATGTATGCACAGGAGGCTGGCACGGAAGAGTAGAGCCAAGAAATCCTTGGCCTCTATGGTCCTTCTCACCACGGCTGTCACATTACTAGATAGCTCTGGGGAAAAGTTACAAATATATAAGAATTACTATTAAAAAGACTTTTTTCCCTGCAGACCTGAGCTGAGAGAGTGTCCTGTTTGGACAAGGAAGAGCGATGGGAAGGGGAGAGAAGCTTTCTGCCCCACATTTGGGGCTCCGACTGACTGCACCGTGCTGGAGGGACCCACATAGAGCGGGCTTTTCTGCCAGGCAAGAAAACCATGTGCTCCAATCTCAAAACCATGAGGCATGATCATCTGAGGCCACCGCAACAAGCTACTTTTGCATATACGGCCGGCGTGCAAGGCTCCCAGGTGCATGGGTGTCAGCATCTGACCCTGCCTGCATTGTTCTCACGCACGTGTGAAGCAGCATTCATACCGTGAGCCTCTTTGCTCCCATATCCTGGACTCGGTTCCAAAGTAGACTCACCCCTCCTTAGGAACCCATATAGAAGACATTATGTTCTTCCAAAATAAATGTATTAGGGACGCAATGTTCACCTTTGAAAAGAATTCCTTTTCTCTATCAGAAAGGTCTCTTTTAAATGGTGAGCCTTTCAAGTTACCTGAGCTACGATTATTAAAATAATTTCTACTCGGGGCATCTATCTTTCACACAGAGTGATGTATAGCCCTTTTTTTCTCTTTGTGCAATAGAGGATGAACTGTTGTGAATGCCATTTACGAGACAGGCAGGACAATATGAATGGACACACCCCTTCCTCTGATCCAGCAGTTCCCACTTCTAGAACTTTACCTCAAGGAGAATATGTAGCCGAAGATATGCTCACTTCAGCATTGTTTATAATGGTAAAAAAAAAAAAAAAAAATTTAGAAACCCTATGGCCATCGACAGGGAAATGATGAAATAAACGGATGACTGCAGTCACTGAAAATCCTGGTGGCCACTTGACCTGCAGCCGTGGAACGATGTCCCTGACTGGTTGCTGGGTGAGAGACCAGGGCAGGGGAGGTCTGTGTGTGCAGGGAGAAGAGAGGGGAGGCGGGTGAGAGATGGGTCCACCACATTATAAGACTGCTATCTTTGGCAATGAGATTGAGGATATTTTTCACTCTCGCCCTGTAAGAAGTACGTATGTACAGCCATGTGCATCTAAAGATTTGAAGTGCCTGGGATGCTGGAGCATAAGCATTGTTTCTCAGATGAGCCATTAAATACTCTTACTTTGGAGGCTTCCAAAGTGGCTCATGCCTCAACTTACGCCCAATCCCTAACCTGCTGTGCGACTTCAGTGCTCTGGGACTTGGACTGCTCATCAGTAAGATGAAAGGATTGGATTCAAGCATCTCCTAGGTCCCTTTTAGCCCTAATGGCTTCAAGGTTTTGTGAATTCCAATCACACAGTGGTTTTGAATCACTTAAGTCATTAAGTAATTAAGTTATTTCTTAATTCCTAAATGCAAAGCAACACCTGTCTACTTACTAGAGAAAGATATGTACGCAGCCTCAACGAGCCGGCTCCACATGCTACTCAGTGCTAGTTTCAGTTCATTCATTCCAACGTTTATTGGGTACCTACTATATGCCAAACAGTCCTCTTGGTGCTATGGCTACAGTGGCCCCCAGAAGGGTCCACTTTGATTTATCCGGCTTCTCCTCGCTTGCGCTTCCCCTCTGCCCACCCCTATACTCAGGGCAAAGCAGTTCTACCAGGAAGCAGGCAGCAAAGAGAAAGTGTGATTCGCATGGGCCAGCTCTGCTGCTTGGCGGTAGTAACAGAAGAAAGTTCCGTCAGAAACTAACTTTAAACCATTGGTTTCCTCTATTTAATTTCAATCATATTAGTAAAGTCTTGCCATTAACTCTACACCTAAAACCATTTTAAACATCCATCTAAGGATCTATCCCACCGCCACACTGCTATTCTGACTGGGACCTTCCCCAGCCCCTGGGGGAAACTCTAATTAACATACCACTCAAGCACACACACAGCGCCCTCCAGTCTCTGCAGGGGTTTGCGGGAAGCTAACTGGAAATGCAGTGAAAACCATACTGGGCTGGATCACTCTCAAATGGTCTTAAGGGATGTGGCTGCCATCACCAGGGACAGGAAGTAAGAATTTGCAGGTGGGTCACATCACCTTACCCTTTCAGTGCAGGTGCCCACGTGTACACCCAGGGGTGGTAAAGCAACGTGAAGACCCCACTGGGGCTACTTGCTTCATTCATTCATTCATTCATTCACTCACTCACTCATTCATTCATCATTCACTTACTCACTGACAGACTAACCTACACAAATGAGATCAGCCTCCACACCCTGTTCCGTTGCCATTTTATAATCTGTACCTAATGGATGAATTCCAGTGACCTCAGACACTAGCTGCCCCTATGGATCTAGATTAAAAAGATCAATGTGTGGTGATGACATGGAGTCTGCAGCCCAACTGCCCAAGTGGCAACCCAGCTCCGGCACTTTCCGGCTGCGTGAACTTGGACAGAGGGACTGAACCTTTTTGTGCCTCGATTTCCTTTATAGCACTTCATTCATAAGGTTTTATGAGAATGATGTAAGCTAGTATTTGTCAAGTACTCAGAACAGCCAGACGCACACAAAACACTATATAAATGTTAGCTATTTGTGAAGTCCCAAATTTTTAAACCATGAAATACTTACACCTTAATGCCACAGATTAGAGGAAATCAGAGAGAACTTGGAACTGGAAAGGGATCTCAGAAATAATCTAATTCTACCTCCTTATCTTTTAGCTGAGTCCATGGAAGCAGAGAGCCACAGAGCCTCACAGAAGGCCAGCAGATCTCTGCTGCCCCAAATATGGAAAGCCTGCGTCTGTCTTCTCTCCAGGCCTCTAGTGTTCAGGCTCCTGGGCCACAAAACAGAGTGAGGAAGTTTCCCTTCTAAAGAAGAGTGCTTTAAAAAAAACAAAGCGTATAAAGCAATGTTCTGTGTATGTTAACAGATTCTTTTCTAAGGGCCTGCCATGTGCTGGTAGTGACCAATGGCTTTGATTTGGGTATTTGATACGTCTACCCAGGAGGTTTTGGGGAGGAATCTCGCGTTGTCCCTGGGAAAAAAACATATCAATCACTGTTTGATTTTGTAGAGCTCACTGGATAAGAACATATTTTTGTTTCTAATAAAGAGCAGTAATGAAGTTAGACAACATTCGAGAAAGGACAGGCTTTTGAAAGAAGATAATTTGGTCAGAAGTTACTTGCTCTTTGGCTTCATTTAAGTTTCCCAGAACCCAGAATCTCTATGCTAAAACTAACTTCTGTGTAATACATGTGTATTGTGCGATCTGTACTTTGAATCAAGGTTTTAAAATACTATACAAGAGATAAGCTAGCCATTCTCCCCAACTCACTTCCACCCTCTCTCAAGTGCTCCTAGTTTGGTGGGGGCAGCAGGTCAGCAAAGTTGTAGGACCAAAGGCCAAGGACTTGCTCTTAATTCCTGGCTCTCGGTCCCCGGCCACTGCCAGGCCACGGTCAATGCTGCCTGCCGGAAGGTGACTGGAACCTGGCGCCCCTGAGTCCAGGCCACCTCCTCTCAGCCCTGGGCCACTGCAACGGCCCCCGCCGCTGCTCCTGGAGAGGAGGGGAGGGACACCTGCGCCATCATTTCCTCCTGGGGTCACCTCGCTCTCTAAAGCTTAAAACAGAGAAGTCAGGTAACTGCTCAAAGGTCAGGCGCCTACAGCAGCTTCCCCCCCGCCCCGGCCTCAAAACAACCTCCATTTTCCCACAACCCACAGGGGGGCTTGGCTGGGGCCGGTCTAGCCCCCCACCCTATTGTCCCCTCATTCTCTAGGCTCCAGTCCCCCCTGGGGTCCTCCTGCTCTGAAGTCACACTGACCTTGGCACCGAGGACCTGCTCATCCTGCAGGGAGTCCACAGCTCCTCCCTCCCACCTTTCGGGGGTCCCCTGGCTGCACGCCACCCTGAGAACCTCTCCCCCTGTTCCGCTCATGCTCAACCACGTGACCACGTTTTATCTGTTTCATGGCATTTATCAGTGGTTGCAATCATCTTATTTAGCTATTCATATACTGGGCTGACTACTCCCACCTCCTGGAGGCCAGGCGGGCTGGTTTGTATGCTGTTTTATCTTTAGCATAGAAAAGAATTCCCTAGAAAAAACCGTGGGCCCACGACTGGTAATTTGCCTATTTTCTTCGGAAAGCTCTTCATTTGGCATCTTTATGTTTGCTAAAATGTATCTATTATCTATCACAGATCCTATCTACATGCTGTGTGGATTTCCTGGCTTGAATTCAGTACGGCTTAACTTACACACTCTTCACACGTTGTTCCTTGGATGGTAATACATACAAAAAAAACAAGCTCCTCTTCTCTACAATCAAGTTTCCTCATACATTTCTGGGGTTACAGTTGTATGAGCTTTCCCGCGTGTACAGATCGGTGTGATGACCAACACGTCAGGACGCAGCACAGCACCCTTACCCCGGCCACTGAGCCGGCTGCCCCTCTGTGGCCACTCCCCTGCCCCGGTCCTGTCCGCCCTCCACTGTTACAGCTGCGTCTTTCTGAGACTGTCCTAGAAGTGGAATTGTAGAGGATGAGACTTTTCACCCAGCACACTGCTCTCAAGAGGCACGCGCGTTGCTGTGCGTCCGGGTGATCCTTGTCAATGGCGTGTGGTGTCCCAACGAAGGACACCTGTTTCCACGCAGCCCCAGGTTAAGTGCTGTCTGGGTGGTGGTCCCCAATGGCCTTGTCACGACCACTTACCGGGCAAAGACCGTGCCACTGCCACCCGGGAAAGTGTAGGGGTGCTGCTTCCGGAACACGTGTCCCACGCGGCTGCAGGGGACGATCTCCAGGCTACCACCGCACTGCCACACGCGGAATGAGATCTCTGAAATGAGGAAAGAGACAGGGTGATGCACAGAGCGTACCAACGCCCACCCACCACCGTCCCATCGAAGGGCTCTCGTGCCCTCAATGGCCGAAGGAGATGGGGATGAGGAACCTGCCTCCCTCCAGAACATGGTCCTGAACTTTCTACAGTGGAGACATCCGACACACCCTGGGCCTCCAGGCTCCCTGGCACGATCTGGAAAGTAGGTGCAGGCGGATGTGGTAATCAGCTTGACTCCAGTGAGTATCTCACAAAGTACACATATGTCAAATCATCAAGTCGTGTACCTTAAATGTACACAATTTCAAATTGTCAACAGGACCTCAATAAAGTTGGAGACACAAAAAAAATCAAACAAAAGTTCACACTCAGGTTCACTAGGAGGGTGTTTCCACAACAGTGTTGTTTTACAGAAATGTAAAGTGACATAGACAAAAAGAAAAAAAATGTCAAACACGTTACCTACGCTGGGACATGTGCGATCTTAGATTTTAGCACAGATGTAATTTATGGAAGCCAATGAGATCTATGTTACCAAATCCCATGCCTTCGTTAAACAATTCTATTCCAAATTCGAGAGAGAGAGCACATGGAAACAGTTTTCAGATTCAGATGAGACACCTTGAGACAAATGTGAATCTTTGGTCTATTCTGAATATAAAGGACCCCGGGCATAAGACCACGCATGTCCATGTAGCATCATAGTATCAACCAGTGAAATGCTCGCACTAAATACTTCACTAGCTGGTTTGTGACCACGGGGTATGACATTTGCACTTGCTTAGTATCAACACTGTTAGAAAAGGCATCGATGAAGGTGCACAAACATCAAAAGGCATGAAATGCCCCCACAATGAAGCTCTGATCTTAACTACAACAGACCACTGTACATGTCGCTTTTCTCTAAAACTTACTTTGCGCGCACCGAGCACTACTATGCACCTGGGCTTTCTCCACCCTGGAGAAAAAATGCTTTTCTTAGACTTCAAAATTTATGCTTCTGTACTTGGGCAAAGCTCGGCACGTGGCTGGCCCGTCTGGAACAGCCCAGGACCCTCTGACCAGGCACCTGTGATTAGGACAGGTCCTAACCATCCGAGTCCCTGCAGCAGACGTCGTAGTTGGTATAAAAGGGCGCTTCCTCAACATCATGAACACAGTGAGGAGGCAAGACAGAATCCACAGAATTAGCCGTCACTGCTGCAAGTATAGAAGGATCAGAAGTCAGGTGGGATTACCTCAGACCCCGAGTGAGGTGCTGGGGAAATCCTCCAGACAAGGCCTGGTCTGTGACAGCAGGAGCCCAGACTGCACAGCTGAAGGCACATACTCCCACTTGGACAGAACAGCAGGAGCTCCTAGGCCTGGGTCCGGCAAGCTGAAGTATAGGGAACACCCCAGTGGCTGGAAATGAGTGATCCACACAGCTGTTACAGGCCTTTCGTAACCAATTCCCTCACAGCCTTGAGAAATACAAGGTCATGACCACCCAAGCCTCTGCAATGAAGGGCTTCTGACTTTCTTTCTTAGCATTCAACAACACTTTGAACAAGAAGCTCTCTGTATTTCAGGACATAAAACTTAAATATACGTTTGCCTAACTGGAACATTCAAACTTGGGGGCTAGGAAGGTCCTGTGCCTTCTCTATGGGAAAGCTGTTAAACCAGGAGGGGGGATCCATTCAGGGATCTGGTTGGAGATTCTGAAGGCCACATAGGATTACAATTACATTCAGCTCTGATTTCACTTGGACTCGACGACACTACAACATGGGAATGGTTCCTCAAGATAACTTGGTGGATTTTGAGTTAGGCAATTTGTGTTTGCATCTTGGCCTTTGCTCTGAGATCTCAGTGAAGACCTCGGTCCTTCAAGAAAGCATGAAATGAAGTGTACGGAGTTGTCAAAAATCTTTATGTTGTGCACCTGAAACTAATGAAATTGTAACACTGTGTGTTAGCTACCCTTTAATTAAAAAAAAAAAAGCATAAAATGAACTAATATACTGGAAGCAGATAGCCTCTATCCTAATGCTGTGGGGACACGGTACAAAGGACAACTATGCCCAAGGAGCCTGACCCCTGTGTCTCCCTCCGGCTCAGGATCAGGTTCTTTGTCTTTTTAATTGCTTACATTAGGCCCACACGACCAGCTAGGAAAAGCAGAAGCTGCAGTGGTTCTTTAGTTTGGGGGGTGGGTGTATTTCGAGGAGGCGGTTTTGGATTTTACTCCCGCATCCCTGCACCCCACACCTCTCCCGACACACGTCCACACATGCCTCGCAGGCTGGACAGCCACCGGATGTGCAGCCAGTGCTCAGAGAAAGAAGTCACAGCGGTCTCAGAAAGAAGGAATCATACTGGGGACTTCCCTTGCTGGAACCCATATGCCTGCTTGACCTCTGAAGACAGTGGGAAGACTCATCGGGAGTGGCTTTACGGAGCCAGGCAAGGGGAGGGAAGGTGCTAGACGGGGCCCAGGCAGGGGCTGCTCCAGCCCCTCCCTCCCTGCCCGCCCCACCCTGACCCCAGGCCCCTCAAGCCCTTCTGGGGAACCTCCCCTATGGCACAGCTCCATGAATACAAAACCAAACCACCACCACCACCAACAACCAAACCAGGTCATTTAAGAAAACTCTCTCCCTTCCTCTGGTCTCTCTGTGAAATGTCCCCTTTGATGTTTTAGTCAACGCTCTACCCTGTGACACAAGGCTGGCCACCACCTCATCGGCCTAATCCATGCTTTTAGGTAATAGCACACATTTTGAAAACCACTCGGTGGCTTCAGGAGATGGTCACCTAAGTGATGCACTGTCCTACTGGGGGGTCCTGGCTGGCCAGGTCTCCACGAAGCCATCAGGAGACGTCTGTGGAGCGAGGGTGACTCAGAATTCTCCTCAGAAGATTAATAATACTTCTGAAGCCTTTCGTGCTCAAACGACTTTAATACAAGTCCTCCCTACCTGTCAACGTATCATTAAAAAAGCCAAAAGGAGTCTGACTCATGGTCCTTTGTCCCAGTGTAGTTATTGAGCCTAGAGAAGCTTTCAACATCAAACCACGGCAGACAAATGCTCTGCAGAGGAGATGTTATCACGAACTTTCACATCATAAAATGAGAGAAAAATAAAAGCCTAGTCTCGTTTTTTTTCTTTTAAACAAAAAAATATCCAACTTTCTGTTACAGGTAAAACTACTAAAAATGACAGTGACGTCCTTGCCCGGCTCTGCTTTCTCCCAGGCATGCCCACCCATGGCCGGTGTAATGAATTCAATAGCAACAGTGGCTGAGGAGACTCAGTTCAGAACCCCTGGCAGAAAACCCTAAACAAACAATAAAACAAAATAAGAAGAGTCTTTCTATTTTAACGCAATAAATATGATGCAGCTAGTAATGCGGACCGAAGTCTATAAAATTTCATTGTCCCTAAACCTAAAGAAAACTGATTTGCATGGGTTATTAAAAACAAAAACCAAAAAAAAAAAAAAAAATCAAACCAAATTAGAACCACTCACAACGTAGTCAAGAAGGGCTTAAACGCCAAGGCCTCTTGGCTCTGTGTGACTTCCTGCAGCACAATTCAGTCCACCCCACGAGGCTGGCCCAGGCTGGTTTCCACCCCACATGGAGGAACACGGATCCCACAGGCTCGCTGTCCAAACCCTCGGATCCAAAGGATGTTAAAGAACTTGCCTTTCCCTTCAAGGAGACTGCCTGTCTTCTAGCATCCTGTGCTCTAACTTAGGGCGACAGATTTAACGCCCAGCCCCAGACACTGTAGTGGAAGTGATGCTATTTATACTTATTTGGGGACTGATGGTGTGTGATGAATGGTGACTAAGGTCTTTACAGTTGTTTTCTTTTTTTCCAACTGGCTCCCTGCATACCACCTGCTCTTGCCTAACAGCCTCCTCAAAGCTTCCATTTTTCATTTCGATGCCCTTGGTGGGTAGGAAAAGGCCACGGTTTCATCAGAATTGGAAAGCGAAGACACAGGCTCTCACATACCCAGGTTTTCTCCTCCCCACACGTCCATCATCATGTCGTATTTCCCCAGTTCTTCAAAGTAGAGCTTGTCCATCACGAAGAGCCCGCCAGCAATCATAGGGGTTCTGGAAAGGTGGAGAGGGTGGAAGGGGAGAGGGAGACGGGCCAGAGGTCAGGGTTCGGTCTCCTGCATTATAATGCCAAGGTCAGGTCTAGAAGCTGACCTTAAAAACCCCCGCACCGCCATGGCTCCCCCTTTGGAGCTCGGGCTGCTCTCACTGCTGGCTTCAAAGGCCTCCCACTGCCCTGTTCAGGCACTCCCACTGCGGAGTAGGTGTCCCCTTCGAGAGAGTGACCACTGAAGCTGGAGGCACTCACTGACAAGCGGCCCTAGGCAAGTGCTTGGCCTCTCTGCGCCTCAGTTTGCTTAGAGGATTTCAAAAAACCATATGTCCAAGCCCTCAGCACACTCGGGAAATGCTGGCTAGTGTCAGCTAGTCTCCTCCTCGTCCTGGAGCCAGTTTCTCCCGTTAGCTGGGACCAACACCGCTGTGCTTCCTCAGCCTGGGACGGGGCTAACTGAGCCCCTACTTCTTTCCCAGGAGATGCCCTGAGAACTCAACGTCGAGTGCTGGCGGTCTGGAGCACACTGTCATGTTGGATAAATGCTAGCGAGCGCCGGTGGTCCGTGTGGGTGGTCAGTGCCGGAAGTCAGTACCAGTGGTCCGTGTGGGTGGTCAGTGCCCGGAAGTCGGAGGTCAGTACCGGTGGTCAGTGTGGGTGGTCAGTGCCCGGTGGTCAGTCAGTGCCGGAAGTCAGTGCCCGGAAGTCAGTGCCCGGAAGTCAGTGTGGGTGGTCAGTGCCGGAAGTCAGTGCCCGGAAGTCAGTGTGGGTGGTCAGTGCCGGAAGTCAGTACCGGTGGTCCGTGTGGGTGGTCAGTGCTGGAGGTCAGTGCCGGAAGTCAGTACCGGTGGTCAGTGTGGGTGGTCAGTGCTGGAGGTCAGTACCGGTGGTCAGTGTGGGTGGTCAGTGCTGGAGGTCAGTGCCCGGAGGTCAGTACCGGTGGTCAGTGTGGGTGGTCAGTGCCTGGTGGTCAGTCAGTGCCGGAAGTCAGTGCCCGGAAGTCAGTGCCGATGTTCAGTGTGGGTGGTCAGTGCCTGGAAGTCAGTGCCGGAGATCAGTGCCCGAAGTCAGTGCCGGTGGTCAGTGTGGGTGGTCAGTGCCCGGAAGTCAGTGCCAGAAGTCTGTGGCAAGGCTGCCACTTATGTATGTCTAGCCTGAAGAGGCAGCCCACATTCACGCCCAGCTACAGGTGGTTGACTCTGAAAGCCAGGTGTTAATGGCTACAAGCTCTGTCTTCTGTGGGCCAGCAGGAGAGCAGAGGCAGCTCAGGGAGGGAAGCCAACCAGGAAGGGCAGCAGTCGAGAGGACTCCCCCGCCCTCCCCTTTCCCTGGTCCCCGAGTTCAACTTGAAGAGCCTGCCCTGCTGGAAACCGCTCTACAGTATAAACGTGAGGAACTCCCAGAACTCATAGATCTGCCTCCTATAGTTATAGGTTAGGCTTCATCTGAGGAAATCTCAAAGTACTTTATTCTATGATTCGGTGGCAGAAACTCTCCCTTGAGCCAGGACAGGGGAAACGGTGTCGGCAGCGGGCAGGAAAATGAAGAGTCTAACTATGTCTCTAGGAAACATGGGGCCAGAGCCAGGGTCTTACCTGGGAGGGGCACCCGGAAGGATTCCGGCACTTACTTTATGGGGGCGACCGGGTTCCCTTGCCGGGATCTCCTCTGCTCTGGGGTCATGTAATCCCATTTGAAGACCAAGTTCCAGTCAAAACCTGCCGGCCACGGAAAAGAAACAAAACATTAGGGTGCTGACGAGAACTGAGTGCGTTCCTGGCACCTCTGTCCCTCAGAGTTTTAGACGTATTTGATATTTGGACTGGACTCACTGAAAACCACCCACAGCAAAAAATTAAATAAAAACACCCACCACTAAAGCAGCAGGAGAGGGAAGAACCTGGGGTGGGGGGACCAGTGGGGAGGACATACACCGACCGACTCCTTCCCTGAAAAGCTCACCCCAAACAGAAAATGTGGGTCAGGCCTTCCTACAATTTAAATGCCTGAGAATAACTCTGATAGGGAGCAGAGGGCTGTGAGGAGGGAGAAAATGGGTGGGACTGAGTCAAATCTGCCACTGTGCCTACCCCCCGTCCCCGAGCAGGGCAAAAGAACACAGGGGAAGAACAAGGGCACAGCCTCCCTGGGTCGGCCAACTTGGCCTCCTCCACGACCCTCGACTGCAACTAAACCACGGGGGGCGAGGTGGCAGAGGGAAAACTTTTAGGTGAAAACGAGCCAAAGGAAGGGGCACAGCGGGCAGCAGGCTGTGATTTCTGAGAAACACGGCAGCTGTCCTAATTCGCGTTTAGAATCCACAGGTCACTCAGGACACGGTTTCTGACATTTGTGGGCCCCTGGCCCAAGCTGTTGGGTCTTCCCTTACTCAGAAGGCACCCTGCATCGAGCCAGTGGGTGCCAGCACACCCCACCTGCTGATGCTCTCGAGACACACGAGGAGACCACTTCTTGGTGACAGGTCGCTCACTGCATTTCCAAAGGTCTGACAGCCAAACCTAACTACTCCAGGGCCGTCTATCCTTTAGCTCTGTGCCACCAGGCTTTTCATTGGTCGGCAGGGCTTGTGCAGTGCCTAAGTCTGGATTTCTCTTCAGTGTGCTCGGAGGTCAAATTTCAACTGCCCTGCCAGCCCCTGTGTCTGCAGCCTGAACAGAGCAGGATGGGAGGCGTGGGCTGGGGGTCTCCTGGGCCAGCAGAGTATCCTTTATGGTCCAACCAGAGGCATGGGACTAAAAAGGCCTCCTAGCTGTTATTGCCAAGTGTGGCAGGCTAGCAAAGAAGCAGCGAGCTGCTGGGAGACCAAGCGGCAGGGACAGCAGCACAGAAGGGAGACTGAGGCAGGCTCCACACAGGCTTTTCCTGAAGAGCCCAGCTCTCCCTGAGGCAGAGGGCCTGCCTCAACCAGGGAAACAATAAACGTCCTGCCTGTGTTATGAACAGACAATGCAAAGGCCCCAATGGGCCAGGTGACATAATATTACCTGCATTTTTTGAACGGTCATTATTATTAATTTGTTCCAAAGAGACAAACTTTATTAGGTTTTGAGAATCTGCTAAAAACATCATCCTTGATTTTTTTTTTTTTCCTAAAGGGATTTGAGAAAATGCTCCTAGAGCAAATTTGGTGCATCCTCTTCTTCTGATCCAGCAGGAGGCCTGCACCCCTCACCCCCACCCCTGCCCCAGGGCATCTGTGTCCCTGCACTGGCTCTCGAATAAGCAGCTGCTATGGGAGAAGAGAGCCCATCAATCGCAGCTCTTGCAAATCCTGGGGGGAAGAAGACATTCTGAACACTAAGGTGTTCTTGAAAACTAGGGACTGGTCCTCTTTAAAACCCCAAACCTTCTCACCATCTGCTAAGCATCTTTTCTGAATGTTACGTCTCCTGATGTAAGGAGAGTCCTCCCACCGTGACCATCCTGTGGCTGATGCCTCGGGATGGGGGAGCTGCTTGCTCACGTCACTGACCTCACGCTGGCTACTCTCATCCTTTCACTACCCCCGTGGCTGGCGTTCCCATCTCCCCACTTCTCAGATGGGCATGCTGAGGCACAGAGGTGAACCGGCCGGCCCACGGTGACATGGCAGGTGGGGTCAAAAACCCGACTCTCACCGACTGTCTCAGCATTCTGTTTTCTGAGGTCGTGCCCCATTTTATAGTTTCACGGTCTTTTTTTGACACTAGACTGTCAGTTAATCCTGTGTCTGTGTGTCTGTCCGGAATAGTCAGTCCTCCTCTAATCAGCTCCAAGTGTTAGAAGGTGGGAAAAGAAGCCCCTTGTTTCACATAAAGCAACTGGGGTGCTGGACAGCTAGAAAAGAAACCATGGATCTCAGGTGTAAAGAATCAATAGTGAATAGATTACACAAACAGAAGGCAAAAGCTTTGATATCTCTTTTAGCTGCTCTGGGCAGTCTTTGCTGACCCCTTGGCTCTCAGCTGAGTTCTGAGAGGTGTGGCTGCCAAACAGCTGAGTTTTAGAGCACAGAGCATTCATTGCTGGGCCCCTGCCAGCCACTCACCGCCCTCCGCACCCCACCCCCCGGCCCCAGGGACAGAAGGACAACCAGTAAGAGCCAGATGTCATGTGACCAGTTCCTTCGAGGCGTCCGGCGTGATTCCTATGCACCTCTCAGCACCATGAAGCGCTACGTGAGCTCGGTGGTTCTCCAGGCCCGGTCCAGGAGCCCATGGGGGTCCACAGACCCTTCGGGGGTCTATCCCATCAAGACTACTTTCGTATTTACACTAAGACCTCACATGCCTCTTTCATGCTCACTCCTTCAAAAGTACATGATGGAGTTTTCCAGAAGCTGCAGAACGTGTGATATTGGCACGCTGGTGGACAACAGGATGTGTACTTGCATTGTCTTGTGTTTTAACAATTTCTTGGCTTTAATTTCTAATACAGCAAATGCTGATACATGCAGCCCACTTGAACAGAAGGTCTTTGGGGCCTCTGATAGTTTTTGAGAAGGTGGAGAGCATGAGACAAATTATTCGTGGGGCCCCAGGGGGGCTGGGTGTGAAGGAGCACATCCAGAGGCTGTGAGGACCAACAGGAAGCTGGTGTGGCCCTTCAACGCAGGATGTGGATGGTCAGCAGGGTGGGGAGGAGGGGTCCACAACCAAGCCAGGTGTAGGGGTGCCGAGTGGGCTTGGGTGGTCAGCAGGAGCCGGGGATGACCTGGCTGACCCGGGCTTTGCCACCTGGGAGACGCAGGCTGTCAGGGGAGCTGGTGTCAGAGAGGAAGGAGGCAAAGGCAAGCCCAGCCCTCTCACGCTACAAACCCCAGGCTCTGTGATGCTCACCACAGACCGCCTGTCAGCCCTGGCGCCGCCTCGTCCCAGACTCCGACTTGGGAAGGCTTAATCTTCTCCGATTAAAAATGACACCGAAACTGTGTACTAAGCCACACATGTCATCACAGCCACAGAAGGTCAAAGAGATAAGAGGGGAACAGGAAGCACAGGAAGTTCTTTAAGGGAAAGAAGGCCATTTTTCTCTCTCTTTATGAGATTCTACTTGTCGGGCACGAGACGCCCTTTGCTCGTGGCACGTGCGCTGGCGGTGAGCAAGCTGCTGTCACTGTCCCTCGTGACACCGAGCGGGAGCAGTGATCAGCCGCCATGCAGACAGCCAGAGCAAGGCAGGCCGGACCAGGGGTGGCACCTACCGCCTTTCAGGTCAGCGGACGCCCCCACGTACTGAAAGTTGTCCATGTTAATGACATCGATGATAGGGGACACGACCCGAGTCCTGTCCTGAAAAACAAATTGACAAAAGACGGGAGTCGGTATCGCAAACAAAACAGAGCATCCCGCCCCACCGGAGGCAGGCATCGGTGTCCGGCGGCTTCAGCGACACCCGCCGCCCCTCTCACCAGCTGCCAGCCCCCAGGCCCATGGAGACGGAGGCTGGGGGCTCCCCATCCCACGCGCCCCGCCCTCACTGTCACGGACAGGGTCTGTTCTGTGCCGACCGAGGTCAGCAGTGGGGGGGGGGGGGCAGAGAGAATCGCTCCCCGAGAGCCAACAGCTGTAGCCACGGGACACCTCTGGTGTTTGCTGCCCTGGCTGATGGCGAGGCCTGCACCTGTGTGTCCCCAGCGTTCTTTTCTGTTTCCCCAAATGCCAAAACTTCCCAGCACGGGGCTGCTTTCCTTCTGACAGAATCGAAGCTCGGCTGTCCTTACGTATCCTATCCTGTGAGCTGTGGTCAAGCTCGGGAAGGGACGCCCGGCTGAGACAGCCACGCCACGATGCTAGGAATCTGTTTCTGTGGGCCCGAGGTATGTGTGATGAGAAGCACATGGTTATCATCACAGCTGAAGGTAACCCAAGTCAACTCGAGAATCCCAGATTCGAAGTATGTCTCCCCTGTGAGTCTACCCGACAAAGCATTTTTCCCCCTTGGAGGCATTTCTTTTTGCCACAGTTATTATTCTGGTGGTTTGTGAACATAAGGCCTTTTAACTTTCCTGCCCTCTTTAAAATCAGATGCTTGATGCTGGTGAGAGGCATCGCCCCATGCGGCTAGTTAACAAAAGAGTAAATGCTTTCCTCGAGCCATTTACAGAACCCGCGTTAACCAGAAGAAAGACTGTGAAAAACAAATTAGTAACAGAAGCTGCAGAGCTAAGAACAGAATACATCAGAGGAACACGTAAGAGAAGAGTATAAAGTTCCATCACCCCCCAGGTGCAAGTTTACAGGGTAGAAACCCCCGTGCGGGGCACTGAGCTCGGAGAATCCGATCTTCCTTGCCCGGCTCCGTCTGGACCTGGGCGTGGGAGTCAAAGAACATACAATGTGCTCAAATTCTCAGTCCGCTTCTTTTGTCTTGACTTCTTTTGATAGGACTGGAACTAGTGAGAATTACAATTTTCCACGCCTTCCGTCCTTACTTGAGGAGAGGGTACTGGAAATAATTCTGACAGTTCCGCCGTGGACGCACGGGGTCTTCGCACGTGCTAGCGTCTGGGCCGTGGCTTCCCTGTGTCCTCTGCCTTCCTGGGGGGCAGCCTGGGGCTGTGGGGACTGGCCCGGGAGAGGTGGGGCGGAGATTCCTGGGGGTTCCCCTTTCGGCTAGGTGGGTGGGTACGATGTGTAAGAGCGCTCAGGTAGGGATGGGCTCGAACATTCTTGGCCACCCTGGCTCTGCCTCCTATATGAATTTTGGATGTGTTAAGTTCCCTGGACCCCAAGTCCCTCATGCGTCAAATGGGAGTAATACCTGGATTAAAGGTGATTGGTAATGTGCCTAACATGCGGTTAGTAAAGAGCACTAGATATCATCCATCCTATCAACAACTGCTAGTGTACAAGATCGACATCATTGTCATATGGTAATTCCTAGTAGCTTGTGGCTAGTATTCCATGACTTCCTGTCCATTGTCTATGTCCTTGTCACGCTTGACTTGTAAAAGGCATGACTTGTTCATTCTCTATTTCTCTAGTACTTGCGTTAAGTTTGTTTTATCACCCCAAAGAAACACTTTCTCAGGAGGGAGGAAAGAAAGTCAATAGACCAAGTAAAAGGCAAGAGACATGGCAAAAGGCCAAAAGTAATACCACTGATGATGTTTCTAGAGACAGAGGTACACAGAGTGTGCCACGGGTCACCCTGACAGCCTCAACGGGTCAACGGTGTGGTCACGGGCACCCGTCCCGCCACCAGCCCGCAGGCTGGGTTTCTTAGCGAGCAGCACCGCGGGAGACCAACCCCCCACCCAACCTGTCAAGTGCTTTTCTCCCTGGCCGTAGATTCCTATGGTGAAGACAACACTCTAGGAACAGATGTCCAAGCAGCACTTCCTGCCGCACAGCGCGAGCCCCGCGCCTCACCTCGGCCACCCTCTCCAGGAGGGGCTCCAGCCAGTGCTCGTTGCACTCACAGTGGCTGTCCAGGAACGTCAGGACCTTGGCCTGGGCCGCGTCGGCCCCCCGGACCCGCGAGCGCATCAGGCCTGCGGAAGGGATTTCAAAAGCGCATCAGGGTACCTGAGACAGAGGCCACGGATGAGCTCCTCCAGCCCCGCCATCGACCCCGCCCCCCACACCCTGCAAGCCTGGGTGGGAGGGGCAGTACTGCCCTGTGGTCACCAAGACAGAGCTCTGTCGGGACGACTTCTTCCAAGTTCACTGGGTGCCTGGGAAGACAACTGTCTTAGACTCGCCCTCTGAGAAAGGCCTTTACATAACTGGAGTCTCCTCTGTCGGGCAACTCAAGTGTGGAACTTTTACAACGATTTTCCTGTGACACAGTGACAGGGTTTTCTAATGAACTGGGCCATGGAAGGTGTTACTCGGATGCTTCCAGGGGCTGATGGAGCCCATTTGGTGGTGATAATGTCATGAGAACAGTGCTGCAAATATCTTTGTCTTCCAAAGACTTAGCACAGCCCAAAAACATACATGACAAACCCCAGGTGACTGGCTTTTACACAAAAAATTAGTTCCACTATCGGTCAAATTAATACCATTTACATACTTGTGACCTGTTCCTAATATAGGGTTTTTACGATCATGCAAAGTCTCATCACAAGTGGTATCTGTGTCACTGGATAGGGGGTCATATATGGCCTCTGCGATGGATGCTGGGCTCTATACAGCACCCCCTGCCTGGCCTGTGGTTTCGCTTTTCACAGCTTCAGTTACCCACGGTCAACTGCGGTCTGCAAGCAGATGACCCTCCTTCTAATGTCTCCTCAGAAGGTCAGTAGTAGCCTGACGCTATGTCACTGGGTCTCTGTCCCTCACGTCACTTCAGCTCATCACGTGGCATTTTACCATCTCATGTCAGGACAAGAAGGGTGAGTGCCATCGGATAAGGTATTTTGAGAGAGACCACATTCACATAACTTTTTTATAGTATACTATGACTATCCTATTTTACTCGTATTGTTGTTAATCTCTTACTGTGCCTAATTTATAACTTAAACCTCGTTGGAGGTATGTATGCATAAGAAAAAAGAGTCTATCCAGGGTCCCATATGACGAGTGGTTTCAGGCATCCACTGGGGGTTTTGGAACGTATAAGGGGGATGACTGTATATGAAGATGATGTGACTATTCACAACCAGTGAGGACCAGTGTCTTAAGTTCCTTCATACACAGTAGTCAAATGGGTTTTCAATGGTTCTTATAGAGCTACACGCCACGGGAGGGAAAAGAGACAAAGGCTTCCAGTTCTGCTGTTGCGAAGGCAAGAGTATCAGTTTGTATTGGGCAAACCCTTGCTCAGAGCACAGTTCTAAACCCCGATCAAAACAGAAAAAGCAAGTATTGGAAAGGGCCAGATAGCAGTCAGAAGCAGGCAGAAATGGGAAGGGGTTCAATTCTTAAAAGAAGAAAACCAGTGGAGTGCCCATGCATGTGGTGTTTCTCATGGTTACTCTACGACCCATAGCAACCCCGCCTTTTTGGCTTGCGGTGTCAGAGGACAGAGTCCAGGGTCTCTAGAGTGGCCGGAAACTGAAGGAGGAGATCCCGGAAAGGAGGTCAGCCCCCAGTCTGGTGATAACCTCCCCATAAATCCTCGGCTGACTCCTGATCCCCAGGCACAGAGAGACCCCAAGCAGTCCGTGAAAAGGAACGATCAGAAGGCAGAAAAAATGGAGATTTCAGCTGGTAACCATCCCAGGAACACAGAATTTGGCACATGAGTTCCGCCAAGGTCATCTTTGAAGTTCCTCAGCTGATTCTAATGAACAGCGAGATAAAGAATCACTGGCACAATAAAATCCTCAGCGCTAGATGAAGCTAAGCTGTTCCTTCGCAGGCGTATTTTATGCAAGTGATTTTCTCTGTCATCTAGTAGCAATACTGTAGGCATCTGTCTATATGTTCAAATATATGGGACACACACACCACACACACATGTACAGCCAAGCACACATATACCTTTGTGTGTGTCCGTTTCCTCACTCAACTATCGCACACTTCATTTGCTGCATATAGACTTCCCACCCTCTGCCTGCCCCCAGTGGCCCCTCCTCATCCCATTCCAAAACAAAGCATCAATATGGGCTCTTACCCGAGTGAACATCCTAACTTAAAGCACTTAGAAGCACTGATTTCTGAGGCTAATGGCACTCTCTGACGAGGCTAGCAAGTGATTTGTCAGTTATAAAATGCCGACATGAAAAATAATTTCTTTCTTTTCCACCTCTTCCTTCCCACCCCCCTCCCCCGTGCTAGCAGACACTTTGGGTTTAAATTCAAAAAGGTATTATGCAGTTCATCTGGAAGCAAATATAAGGCAAGATTTTCAGTCTGATCTCAAAGTTTTGGTTTATTCTAAGCTTGGGAGACAGATGGGAGTCCAGCAAATAGAGCTTGCTTAGGAGCAAGGCCGGTCCCACTGTCTATGTATCTTGAACATCTGGATTGATGACCTGAGTTTGTTAAAATATGGTGCTGAAGGCATTGTCCAAACAGGCTCAATCACTTTATGGCGGATGAAATTCGTGCTAAGAAAAACTGCACTGCTTGTCTGCAGCTGCACTGTCCAGGGAACCAGAAGAAAGAGTGTCCATTGATCAGGGAATGCAAGCACCACTCCAGATCAACAGAGTCATCCTCAAATAACCAAAACGGCATGTTCTGAAGCTGTGCAATCTTCCTATACGGAAAGGTTTCTCCGGACTATGGTGGAGTCTAGATGCCAGCCACCATGCCCTCCAACAGCACTGATACACTGGATGTTAATTACATTGTGGTTTTAGCTTCCTTTCCAGACACTTCAAAGTAATACTTTCCCCCTTTGGAGTCTCTCTTATACCTGCCAATAAAGTCAACTCGATGAGCCCAGCTCCGGCAGATAAGACTGACAGCAGGTTTTGAAGCTGGCATTTGCAAAATCCAATAAGCATGTGATTGCAGGGCTATCTCCTCCCTTCTTGGGATGCCTCACCTTCAGCGGGCTGTCAAACTTGAATCCCTTATTTTATCAGATGCCTGGAGCATGGAGTCATTAAACTTCTCATTGCTAAATCTTTGTTTTTCTTCTAAACCCTAGTACTCCAGGGACTGAGAAGACTTCCTAGATTGTAAAAGGAAGAGAGGAGCCAATTTTCTAAATACATAAATAAAAATATAATTTGAACTCCTGCCCTAGTATACAAACAATTTCAATTAAGCTTTGAATGTCCTCCCTAGGCTTTGCAGGGAGAGGCTCCCAAGAGGCTCTGGGAGAGACAGACAGACAAAAAAGACTAGAAAGTTAATTGTTCTTTTAGCTGAAACATTTCTTTAAGTTATTGCTGGGCTCGGGAAAAGTCAGAATTCAACTGTCTTGGTATTCAATTAAGAAAAGAGTCTTACCTTCTCGCCGATCATTTCTGAGAACCCGCACCTTCTCAATTTTCCCTAAGAGAGCCCCGTCTTCAGCTAGGGAAGGAGAGAAGCAGAACATGTGGAACCCCGTTTACATGGGCTTCGTATTCAAGTATTGTGAATCTCGGTCATCTGTGGGTGGAGGATGTCCTGGGGCATCAAGGAGGCACCTCTTCTTTCTGCGGGCCCTGATTTCTGGCCTTTTCAGGAAACTCATCATTAGCACCCACACTAAGGGAAGCTGGCGTCCAGGAGAAGGGCTGGGCATGGGGGAGGAATCTGACATGGTACTTACGGTCATTGCTGTAGTCATCCACCAAGATGATCTCTTTTATGAGGTGGGGAGGGCTTTTCTTAAGCACACTGAGGAGACAGAAAAATAAAGGTTGGAGGCCTGTAAGGGGTATCATTTGGGGCGGGGGATTCTCATGTGCTGGTCCCAATCCTTGGCTGGAGAAGCCATCAGCCACTCCTCATGCTGCAGTCAAGGGACCTGCCTATCCCCCCCAGACAGCCCTGGCCCGAGTGCACTGGGGACGCGGGGCCGTGTCCAGCACCCCTACCAGTGAGCGCCTCCCATAAGGTGCAGCAGGTGGGCAACGGGGGAACTCTCCTGCCCTCACCTGACCACTGTCCTCAGCAAGGCCGACCTGGCTTCATTGTGGAACGTGATCACCACGCTGGTGGCTGGCAGGTCTACCCGCCACTGCTTCCGTTGACACCTGAGGGAAGGGAAAAGACGGTTCTCTGAACGAAGAACCCGGACCTGTCTCGGGAAGGCTCTGGAGAGCGCAAGCAGCCCGCCCGGCTGGGGTGGACCTTCTCGGACGAACTGGTTATCTGCAGAAGGGACCGGCACATTCTGAGAGAAAGTGACAACGGGACATAAGGAAACAGAAAAACACAACCGGAGTTACATTTTAAAAGATGATTTCGGCGAAAAGTAACATATTGAGAACATCTTTCTAACGCTGAAGAAAAAAAAAGCATGTTTTAAAACAGTGAAGTCCAATTTATTCTCACATGCAGATACACCTCTAGAGATGTGCTTTTCACAATTCACAGTGGTTATTTCTGGGGGGTGGGGCCAACTGTGTATTGATGCTCTTTTCTCGTTTCTGCAGCACACGTGGGGCTTCTGGGAATCTTGGCAAAGCTGTATTTGGAACCTGGCTCTGTCCCACCGACCACCCCCACCCCCCACCCCAAGGCAGCAGGGACACACGTCTGTCACCCTGCAAGGCTGGGGCAGGGTGTGGGCCCGTGGGAACCTGAGCCTGCCCGCTCTCACCTTTCATTTTAAGGAGTACTGAAAGAACCCAGGGACTGCCTCTGAACAAAGTCGATCTGGGGCGAAGGGGGGGCGGCGGGGAGAAACTATGGGGATCAACACAAGGCACTTCTCACGTCTGTTCTCCACAAACAGACACAAGACTGCGAGGACAAGCAATGGCTCTTTTCAAAAATAGGACTCGGCCAGCTCGAGGTTGAAGACGCTAAAGTATCCCACACTAGAGGCAGAAATGACCCATTAAGGTAGACCCAGCTCAGTAGAAACCATCATAAGGGAGCCCCCAAGGCAGGCCCCGTCGACCTGGAGAACACGCAAGCATGGAGGTGATGGTTCCAGACACAGAGCAATACATCTGGGGCGGGCTTGCAGCCTGTTAGGACCGTGAGGCAACCATCAACTTGGGGTTTCAGTGCATTTAGAGAGTTTCCCCCAAAATGGTGGTACCACGGACACCCACTTGGAAAAAGGCTGGGGAGACAGTAAAGCCTCTTTGCCCTGAGAGAAACCGTTCTGGAACAGTCTTTTTATACCCAAGGTCCAAAGAGTGAAAGATTTTTGCTGGGAGCCTGCAGCAGGGTAGGGACCTGTCCGTGGGCGCCCACCACGAGGTCCGCCCCTGCTGGCCTCTGTGATCTGCAGACTGTCCCTGCACTTCATGCAGTGAAGCATACTGCCACCCGCACGGAAGCCGCTGGAAACCTTCCATGGTGCCAATCCACTTTAAAAACCTTGTTCTACCTGTTAGCTCTTAACGCCATTTACCGCGGCTGTGAGGGATCGGCTTCCAGAATTAAAGGCCTCTATCTTAAATGGCAAATCAGTGGGAAAAGAAGACAGATTTCTTAAAATAAAGTCATCTCTGGAGCTCAGCCACGGCTAAAAGCATTTAAGCAGTTAAGGACTCAAGTGGCCGAGCGAGCAGCTCACGGACAATGGCCAGCAATTCCACACGAACGGGGACATCTGAAAGGAAAATGGCCCACAGACACTAATTTTCCCTCCTGACTGGGAAAATGACTTCAGAGAAGCAAATTTCGAAAAGGAGCGAGAAAAGCAGTGCAATTAAGAAGTAATTAATTCAGAATCACAAAACGGACTTCTTTTACTTATTCTGGTTATCTGGATAGGCTGACTTTCACTAACACGAGAAAACTGCATAATCTAACCGTCACTGTCGTCCGGGGGACAAAAACACATTCTGGAATTAATATGGTACCTCATTATGGCTCCCGACAGCCGAGTCTCTAATGACAAGTAGACGGATAGGCTAGTTTTGCTGTTACTCCTTTTCTTTCAATTTTAAGAATTAGCCAATTGTTGGATTAAGGAAGGGTGTGCAAGGTTCAGTTGTAAACAAATTCCCGAAGACAGTCGTTCCCCGGGACTCAATCCATAATGCTAACGAGCAGCATCGGAAGAGCGATACCCTCCGCAGTGAGGGGCCCCCCAGGCCAGTGGGGGGCAGCGCGGCCACGGACAGATTCAACCAGGGAAGCACTTTTCCTCCTCGAATCATCGTCCACTTAACCAATCCAATCATGCCCTATTCTCCCGGCTTCCTCTTCTCTTCGGGAAGCCTTGTTCTCCACGAGCACGGGCGAAGTCTCAAGGGGCCCCTGGAAATGTTTTTTTCCAGAACACAAAGGGCTGCTGCAGCCACATCATTTTATGGAAAACTCCTCTGCATATTCATAAGGCACCAAGTTTTGCTAGGGCTTGGCAGTCAGGAGGCATGCCATTTTTAAGAGGCATCACATTTTTAAGGCAAAGAGGGATAACGAGCAAAAACTGAGAACTATCTTACACCCCGTGAGCTAAGAGTGTATGTGTGTACGGACGTGTGTGGATTCAGATCCGAACTCCTCACTCAGAGCCAAGAGAAGGGGGAGGGGGGAGTGCAGAATTTCTTTAAAAAGAAACAGAATAAATCTTGCATTTAAAGACTCCTATCCGTGCCACCCAGTCTTCACTACTGTAGAGTGAGTGAAAGAAGGCCCGATATAGCAGCTCATCGGGGGACTTGGCTGCCGGGGGCACGTTCCTACTGGAACTTTCTTGGGGAGCGGAGGACGAACCACAGCGTCCTTCAGGTCCGTGGCGGGACGGGTCTGCAGCCGACGCGAACTGGAAGCTGTGGGATGCCCGGGACGCAAGACAGGGCTCTGGGCCACAAGCTGGCCTGAGTCTCCACGGGTCTGGTAGCAGAGTGGTCATTCTGGTAACGTCCTACCCAGTAAAACGCAGACTTGAAAAACTGGACACAAAGGTTTTCTTTTTTAAGTCTTGAGTTTAGTTTTAAAATTTCTCTGCGACCACACGGCTATCAATAACTGAACTCTTGAGTGGCTGGAATGGAAAAAACGGCTGATCTCAACCACTATGTGCTCCTGAGCCCTTCTGAAGAACGAACTTGTCTCTGGGGCAGAGTCGTTCTGATGTGGGGGCTATATTTGGGGTTGATCATCAAGTTGATCAAAGAACCCAAAGCACCTCTTCAGATGCATCCCCAAATGCGCTGGGAAGCTAGGGGCTCTGTTTAAGAATGCAGGAGTTGAATAATGTATGTCTTCCTACTCCACCCCCAGCATGCCACGGCTCACCACCATCCTGGCTGGCCTAGTATTTCCGCAAAGGGCCCGTGGTAGACTTGGTTACCGACTGTGGCATCTGCGAACGTGGCTCTCATAATCTTGCACGGTTACCGGAAAAATCAAATAAAAATGTACGAAAAAGCACCTTTGAAAATGGGAAAGGCCACTATAATTATAAGTCAGGGGTGTAATACGCATTTGGTAGTTGTGCATGATCAGTGCCTGTCATTGGCACGTGGCGGTTAGCATGGAGTTTTCTCCAGGAACTTGGGAGTTGAGGCCGATGTGACGGGCATGAGAGAGACTAATGCACACGACGATCTGGGGGAGGACCGCATGGTCACTCGGGGGAGGAAGGGTTCCGAGGTCCGCGAGAAGAGCTCAGTGGATGGAAGGGTGGGGGATGGAGAAGCAGGCTTCGATAAAAGAGAGTTCCAGAGCATCTACAATGTGCAGAGCAAGGTCACACTTAGTGAGACGGGCATAACGGCCAAACGGAGGGGCACAGGAATGAAGAAACACTGGGTGAATATGCTCCGTCTCCCTGAAATGCCCATTCAACTCAGATTTTGTAAGGAAAATACCAAGCACGTTGGCTGACTAGTAATTAATTTAGTCATTAAATTAGTAATTAAGCATTACTCTATGTCAGCATAAAGACTGGCTTCTATGATGGAAGAGATGGCAAATATACACACCCGAAAAGGTAAAAAAGCAACGTTTCAAACCATGTCAAGCCCACGTTGGCATTTTCTGGTCTCCCAGTCTCAGAGATGCTCAGCCCCTCCGTGAAGCCCGCGGGGTGCTTCCAGCCAGTCCCGAAAGAGGGATGTGTAGACCCCACGACCCTGAGCATAACACGCAGCCTGTATCCTGATTACAAGCTGGAATCCTGCGTTGGAGGAAATCTTCTGGCCACGGGAACCTTGGATGTTAGTTTCTGCAGCAGACACTTCTCACCACGTGCCCCCGAGTCACCCTCCAGCCATGTCTCTGCTTCCCGGGGAGCAGCTCAAGGGGGAAACACCCCCAGGCTCAGGCGAGGCTGAGTGGGTGCTGTCCTATGTATTGTTCTTTACAAATTACTAAGTTGGCATTCTGGGTTCATTCAATCTGTGAATTCCGTTTTTGAGTCTGCCCCTGAGAAACAAATCTAGCTTTGGTTTGCTGGCAATGAAACAAAGCAAAGCATGCGGGGGGTGGGGGGGTGGGGGAAGCAAATAAACAAGCAAAAAGCAAAAGTTTCTGGGTTTGCAAAGATAAGGGTCAAACCTTGGACCACGCTACACCCACCATGGTGAAGTTTCCCATGGCTTCTTGGGGAGAGCTGCTTTTGCCCAGGCAACCTCTACCCCATCACCATCGGTGTGTGTATGCACGAGGAAGATGTCATACCCACAACCTAGAGAGCATTACACAAGCAGCCATACACCCTCCACTCACTTTTATCAAGTCTTAATATTTTACGGGGCACCTCGGGGGGCTCAGTCAACTAAGTGTCCTGATTTCAGCTCAGATCATGATCTCAGGGTCATGGGATCGAGCCCCGCGTCGGGCTCCACACTCAGCACAGTCTGCTTGAGATTCTCTCCCTCCCCCTCCCTCGGCCCCTCCCCCTCTCTCATGAATAAATAATTTAAAAAAAAAACCTAATTTTACAACAGGGGCACATGACATGTGGTAGTTTAGTCCCTTGTGTCCTTCCCACCTCAAACCCTATCTTCGCCAGGTAACCACCATCCTGAATCTGGTACTTCATTATCCCTATGTATGTTTTCAATAAACTACATATGTGCCTATTCATAAAAAATATATAGTATTGTTCTGTGTGTATTTGAAATTTATATGGGTGACACTGCACGGCGACTTGCTTTTTGCACCTTTCGGGAATACGCCTGTTTTAATCCACATTGCTCTATTTACTTCACGTTCACTGCTGACTAGCTAGCTGCCTACAGAAGGCAAACAGCACATTGTTTTTTGTTTTTTGTTTTTAAGATTTTATTTATTTATTTGACAGAGAGAGAGACAGCAAGAGAGGGAACACAAGTAGGGGGAGTGGGAGAGGGAGAGGCAGGCTTCCTGCGGAGCAGGGAGCCCGATATAGGGCTCGATCCCAGGATCCTGGGATCTGGGATCGTGACCTGAGCTGAAGGCAGACGCTTAACGACTGAGCCACCCAGGCGCCCCTTTTCTGTGGATTGTTAACTTGTCTGTTAGGAATAATGCAGCAGTGGACACTGTCTTTTTACATGCTTGAGAAAGCTTCTCTGCATTATCTACCCACGAGTGGGACTGCTAGTAGTAGATTATGTCCCTCTTCAACTGAGCCTGAGACAGTCGAACTGTGCTGTAACATGGCTGTTAGCAGTTTCACTCCTACCCACAAGGTCAAGTTCATATTGCTCCATGGTCTCACCACCCCTTGGTACCATCACAGTGTTTTAATTTTGTCAGGCAGACTGGTAAGAAATGGCTGCTTAGGATTCTGATTTTTATTTCCCTAGTTACCAGAGGCCACACCTCTTTCCATATGTTTATAAGCTGACTGGAGTGTTTCTTCTGTTGACTGCCTGCTCATATTTTCGGTCTACTTTTTGATTAGATTTTTACTTCACCATTACTCGATGACAGCAATTTGTATATTCTGGACATTATCCTTTGTCTGCCAGATGCACTGTAAAAATCTTTTCCAAGTCTGTGGCAGATCCTTTAGTTTTGTGTGTGATGTCTTCTGTCAAATGTACGTTTTAAGTTTGCTTTTCAAACTGTGGCCCTGGGGTAATGTTCTCATGACCCAAGGTCACTGATATATTCTCGTAGATTTTCTTCCAGATGTTTTAACCTTTACAAATACTTTTAACATTCACGTTCTCCACCTACCCATAGATACTCTCATGAACGGAGGACTGTCACCTCATTTTCCCCACGTGGATGATCCGTTGTCTGAGCACCACTTAACAGCTCATTACTTCCTCCCGGATTCGTAATGTCGCTGCTGTCACACTGCATTTTTTATATGCAGAGTTCTCGTTCTGGTTCCACTTCCGTTCTGTTCATCTATTCGTGTAACCCTGCATTCACACCACACGGCCTTAACTGGAAGTAAGTCCTCACATCCGACAAGGGAGGTTGCCTACGATGTGTTGTTCTTCAAGGCTTTTATTGGCTATTTGGGGCTATGTGCCTTTCCTTTTGATTTTAAAGATCAGTTCTTTAAGTTTCATGAGAAAAAGCACCGTATGACACTGTACTGAATTCCCACATTAATTTGAAGAGAATTGGTATCTTTAGAATATCGACTGCGGTTTTTTTGGGTCCTTCAATTACGGTTTTTTGTTCGCTTTTGTTTTGTTTTGATTTTTAGGTAATGTCTACACCCAACGTGGGGCTTGAACTCAGGATCCCGAGATGAAGAGTCGCAGGCTCCACTGAGGGAGGCAGCCAGGCACCCCCTTCAGTTATGTTTTGTATTTTTCTAATCTTCTCCAGAAAAGTTGTGCGCATCTTATGTTGCATTTATTCCTAACCATGTTCTGCTTGCTCTAAAGAGTGGGGTCTGTTGTCCTGTCTCCTAACAGGCCAGTCCTACTGCTTGTCTCTGCAGATGGACACTGTGCCGCAGCCTCACGGGGCTCCCTTCTTTGTTCTGACAGTCTGTAGGTTCTCCTGGATTTTCCGCTAATCAAGTCATCCACACTTTGTCCTTTTCTTTCCATTTCTTACCTATATTATGGTTCTTGTCTTAATAAGGCGCTGGTGATGGCCTGCGGCATAAAATGCGGTTTAAAAAAATGGGGTAGAGAACATGCCTGCCTCCATCCCATCTTTGATGTCCATGTGATTAGATTTTCATCATTAAGCATAATGTTTGCAGTGGATCTTTTATTGATACCTTTAATTGGGTTAAGGAAATTCCCTTGCAAGTGCTAAATTTTACTGATTTTTTCCCTTTCCATTTATTAAGTTGGTCATATAGCTTTTCTTATTTTTAAAAAGGTTTTATTTATTTATTTGAGAGAGAGAGAGAACGAGTGCATGCATGCAATCGGGGGGGAGAGGCAGAGGGAGAGAGAGAATCCCAAGCAGGCTCCACACTGAGTGTGGAGTCCAATGCGGGGCTCGATCTCATGACCCCTAAGATCATGACCTGAGCTGAAACCAAGAGTTGGATGCTTAACTAACACAGTCACCCAGGAGATCCTAGCTTTTCTTTAATCCATTGAGAAGGTAAATTGTATCAATACAGTGTCTTTGCTCAGTCATTCTTGTAGTCCTAAAATAAACTCTAACTGGCTATGTTTTTTTGTTTTTTTTTAAATAGAGCTGTATTAGATTCGTGAGGATTTGGTTGAGATCTTTTGACTCTATAACCATAACCGTGACTGGTCTCCAAGTTTCTATTCTTATGCTTTCCTTTCCAATTTCATAGCAAGGTACTCCTGCCCTCATGAAGCAAACGGGGTAGCTTTCCCTCTTTTTCTGTTCTTTAAACTGGCCTGTGTTTTACGTAAACCCACTTGAGCCTTGTCCATTTGGGGAAGGCAAACTTTTTATTGCTGTAACATTCTTTCGTGGCTTGTATTTATTCATATTTTTTATTTCTTGAGTGATTCTGGTAATTTCCACGTTCCTAAAAAACTATTCTATATAATTCTGTCATGTCTATTTGCATGTAAGTGTACTTACCCTGTTGTATTCTCCCACCTTCTTGAGTCACAGAGTGGGCCTGGGTTACCCTATGGAACAAACAGGTGGCCTCAAATCCAATCAAATTCTATAGGACGGAGAAACAAAAGCAGTTCTGTCCTCAACCAGGAGAAGGGTGGGATGAAATGGGGAGAAGTGGCCTGAGGTGTAATGATTCACTTTTTAACTCCAGGGAAGAGCGATGTGGCCGGTCTCCATCCTATGCCAAAGTACACACCGCGGGCCGGGCCCCGGGGAGACAGAGCTGCCGAGGGAGCCCTGGGGCTGCGTACCCCGCCGTCTCTAGCACACCCAGCACCTGACAGTGTGCCAGACTCCACGCACACCTGCCGGCCAGGTGAGACCAACCGGGAAAAGCTGTGTGAGGGTCAAGCTCAGACGGTGAGGCCGGGACATTTCAAAACCTCGAAATAGATTCAAGTGGATTCTCTCACCTCCCAGCCCGTTTGCTCGCTGTCTGTTCAGAGGAAGGCTCTGAACAGCAGGTGACCCCAAAGAGGCCCTGAACGCACATTTGTCCCCTCGCGCTCCCCCACAGAGACCACTTCCATGGTTTCCATTTCAATGGGGAAAAAAGAGCGGGTCTGTTGTTTGTGTGTGTTCCGGCAGCCTGACACAGCCGTCCCCATGGGAGCTGCCGATTCCCACATAAGCTGTCCAGCCAGGGCACCCACCAGGCACATACTCTTCATTCAGGATACCAATGTCCTTTGGGGGCGGGGCCTGGACTCCCGATCGCCATGAAGTCTGGACAGTTAGTGTCAGACTCTCAGAAGGGCTATGAAAATGCAGATGCCTTGGCCCATCCCCCGGGGTAGGTCTGAGTGATGCCTGAGAATCTAATTTTAGAAGCTCCCCTTTTCCCCAGGTGAAGCTGAAGCAGGTTGTTCTTAGGCCTCATTTTAAGAAACTTGGCAGAAGACTGACGGACATTGGTCCTCTACTAGAGAGCTGTAATTAGACTCATCTGAGGAGCTCTGGAATTATACACCCAATTCTGATATGGACCACAGAGCACAGAGGTTAAAAACCACTTCTCTAGAAGATTTTGGTTTCCCATTCCCCGTCCACCTCAAGCTAAGTCCCAGTGTCCAACACGTAAGGACCCCGCCTGTGCTATATTCCTCACACCCTCCCATGGCTGTGAAGCCCGATACTTCGAGTCAAGTCTGAGGCCTTTGGAATAAGGCCCCAATACCCAGGGCCCCGTGGAAGAAGATCTAGCCCACCCGTGAAGTCTGGACTCACTACAGGAGGTGGGAGGTACTTGAAACAGGCTGGTCCTCTACCTTCAGAGCATGAAAAGCATTTACAGGCCAGAATGGGTGGGATGCCTCTCGGGCACTTCCTCTCGGGCCACCCACAGATAATCAGCCTCCCATGGCCAAGTTCACCATGCGTTTTGCTGTGGAGTTCTAGGAAGGCTGGACAGACCCTGGTGTAGAGTGGGTGTTGGAAATGGAAAAGAAGGCAAAATTGAAAGGAAAAAAAGAAAAAAAAAAGAAGCAAGCTAACTAGTTGTCATATAGTGTTCATTTAATTAAAACAGCAGTGATCATGGCACTATATTCCACCTAATCAACTAATTTCTGATCAGTCCTAATGGCTAGAGAGCTTATTCCACAGAGGTCTCTTAAGGCGGAAGAGAACCAAATCCTCAGACATTCCAAAACCTCTAAAGGACCCATCTGAAATTAAGCTTCTTAAAAATCTAGTTGGCAGGTGATGGGAATAAGCCCCATTAATCACCATGGGTTTGTCTTGCTTTGAAATTATTAGTCTAAAAGAGCTCTCTCGAATACTGCCAGTTCTTGTATCCTGAACCGCGTACGGAACAGGGCATGGCCTAAAACAGCATGCTTATCCTTGCTGTGACACGAGAAACTCGAGCCGGCCTAATTCACCATTCCCCACACTTGCTGGGAAGTCCTCTGATGCCCCTGGAAAGCCAGGGGTCCCAGAGGAGAAAGCACACACATGCCCTGGGGGCGGGGGGCAACGCACGAACACACACTCTTCACTCACAGAACACCCCAGGCCCAGGATCCGAGGTGTCCTCCTCCCAAGGCGGGAAAGCGTTAGGCTTCCCCGTGGGGCCCGCAGCAAGCACGTCTGATGGGATAAAACTGTTCTTTCATTCAAAGGCCATCAACTGCCCTTTACTGCCTCTGGCTTTACGTGCACTAAATTTTAACTGAGCGCTTTTTCAGGAGTCAAGAGCTATTGGAAGTTGTGAAAACTACAGCCCTGGATGAAGCCATCTGAGCTTCTGTCATCTGCTCCTGCTCGCCGTTCGCGTGGAGTCCGTGCAGAGATGGAGAGCACGGGACTGCCCACTTTCCTTCCTCCCGATGCCAGGGAAAAAGCTGTCCTCTCTGGAGGGAAGCCCACGCTGCGCATCAGACAATAAGAACCATATGTCCCATTTCTTGCCCCTTGCCTGTCCCCCTGGGACACGAGGCACCAACTGCCCCGCTCAGCGACACCAACTCTGCTTCCCAGTTGCCAAGGATTGAGTTTTTATGGTCACTGCTCTGAGCAGAGATGTGCTTCTATTTTATCTGCTCCCTGCTGTCCCAAAGAAGCTAATCTTTAAGAGTATCTCTCTTAGGGATTGATCAGGCAGTGGGCTTTCTTTTCTGCTCCGTATCTTTCTCTTTCGGCCGTGGCCTCAAAATAATGGAGTCTGGGTGGCCACTGAGCAGCAGTTCTGACTTTTTCGAACTTGGTAGAAGAAAGCTATGTGCCATCAAGGATGATGTTTGGAGGGACCACTCTTTTCAAAGATATAGTTAGTTGCTCTGTGTTGTTGACTGTCGGACACAGATCAACCTCCCATATAACGATACGATGACTAGTCATCGAAGGTTGCAGCGGATCCATTCCCTCACACAGATGACGGCAAACAGCTCGTTATGTCCCTGGACAAGTTTAACAGGGGTGCCTGGGTGGCTCAGTGGGTGAAGCGTCTGCCTTCGGCTCAGGTCATGATCCTGGAGTCCTGGGATCGAGCCCCCTGTAGGGCTCCCTGCTCAGCAGGGAGTCTGCTTCTCCCTCTGCCCCTCCCCCTGCTTGTGCATGCCTGCTCTCTCTCTCACTCTCAAATAAATAAAATCTTAAAACAACAAAAGTGTAAGAATATAACCCTGAAGTAGAAGATTCACTATTTTAACTGCCCCTGTGGCCCCAGCCTATCACTATTCCATACAGAGAACCAAACACCCCATGTTTGTCTTGGCATGGTGTGTGCACATTTTTTCCAACCAAGGTCAGGGTAATTTGTTTGGTTCCCTAATCCTTGCTCATGTCAAATGTAACAGCAATGTCTGGAATCTTGGGAAAACACATCAACTTCTAGTTGATGACAGAATGGCATATTATGGTAAAGAATGATAAGGCCGTCTGACATATCTGGACACTGACAGTTATTACGTTTTATGTTCAGTTCTTCCGATCCTACGATTCTGTGGGATGCCTCTAGGCACACCTCAAGGAGCGTACGTCCTTTTCGGTATTGCAAAAATCACCCTCTCTTGCTCCTTTCTGACAGATTTTGTTTTGGGTGAACTGCCAAGCCCCTGAGGTAAGTCCTGACTGCCACAAGAGAAACTCATTTTCCCAGCCTCGGTCACAGCCACAAAGAGCCATGACTTCGTTCTGGCCCAGGGATTATAACAGAAGTCTGCTGGGCAGACTTCCAGAAAAGCCACTGAAGAAAAGAGCATTTCTGACCCCTTTACTTCCTGTCTTCAAAGTGATCGTGATGCATGGAGCTATGGCAGCCTTTTTACAACCAGAAGGGAAACAAAAAATGCTGACTACAGTGGCGGGGACATCAGTTCTCAGCCAGCTGAAGGAGCCTTAGGGGTCGCCTCCAGACTTCCTGTTAAATAATTTAATAAAATGTCTTTTTGCTTAAAGTATTGTAACAGACACAACACAATAAATGAACCCGATCAGAATACTAAACAGAAAACCATGAAACAACATAGGAGAGTTTCAAAAAAAGACACGCCACAGGAATTCTGTGCATTGTGATTTACCATTCGTGTACGTAGGGAGTGGAAAGTAATTCTTAGGGTGAGCAAGCTCACGGAGCATTTCAGTTATCTGAGCTGCGTGAAAATACATTTGAAGATCTCCTCTAAGGATAAATAAATTAAAAAAAAAATAAAACCAAGACTCAACTATGGCATGGTACGGTAGGATGCATGAAAACTACTTCAGCAACACAAACAGGCTTGAGTAATATATGGTGGTGCAAATGAAACACTGCTTAAAAAATCATTATATAAAATATAATAAAATGATTATATAAAATAACTTCAACAATGATCTGTGTCGAATTCCAGGTAAATCAACAAAACCAGAAAGTGAGTGGGAGAAAGGAAAAGCATATTAATTCGTCACCTGGAAATATATACGGTTTTATTCTTGGCATTAAACCAACACTCCTTTAATTTCAGTGTTTTTGTTGAACTTTTATAAACATGGAAAGGTGCAACTAGTTGACGCCCATGTTAGGAAACAAACTTTCTTAGCCACGAGAGGGAAAAACAACTGACAAAACCGAAGACCAGCAAAGTAAAACGCATGTTTTCCACGTGAGAGAGGAAAGAAAATGGTGAGAAAAGCAGGCATGAAAAAAACAGGATGACATAAAGAAACCAGAGAACAGATCCACCATGAAAACGGCAGAGCGTTCTATTACACTTCGCACCACCAGGCTGGCCTAAAAATAAAAATACAGTACTGGTTGCCTACAAAAGACAAACCTTAATCAAAATGACACCAACAATGCAAAAAGAAAACTAACCGAAGACAACAATATATCAAGAATAAGCAGAAACGAGTAGGAAATTAACATAATAAAAAGTAAAACACATGGCAAAACAGAAAAACATCAGATGCAATGCCAGAGGGTAATTTTATGTTGATAAAGGTATACTTCATCATAAATATATCATTTCTAGGTCCCGAATCACAGCAGTCTAACATATCAAGCAAATACTCTTAGAAATAAACAGAAACTCAGTAAAATGTAGTAGGGGCTTCAATTTCTTCTATCGAGTGGATAATTATAAGGATCAAGAGGTTTTGAATGCAATTAATCCAGTTGGTTTAACAGGTAAATTTTGAACTTTGAAACAATGGTAGATACTACTGGCCTTTAAAAAAAAAAAACAACAGGGGCGCCTGGGTGGCTCAGTCGGTTAAGCGACTGCCTTCGGCTCAGGTCATGATCCTGGAGTTCCGGGATCGAGTCCCGCATCGGGCTCCCTGCTCAGCAGGGGGTCTGCTTCTCCCTCTGACCCTCCCCCGTCTCATGCTCTATCTCATTCTCTCTCTCAAATAAATAAATAAAATCTTTAAAAAAAAAATTAAAAAAATTTAAAAAATTAAAAAAAAACCAACAAAAAAAACCCCATCAGATATTTTTAGAAATGAGAAGGAAAGATTGTAGCTTCTGGGGTCAGACTGCTGTTGCTTAAAGTTACGCAACCTGGAGATTCTGTTTCCTCAAGTATAAAACCATAGTACCAGGAGGAGCATCTACTTCAGAGTTGGTGCAGGAATGACATGAATAATGCTTGCAGAGTGCTTAGCATAGCGTCAGGGACCAAAAAACTCGACTGCAGGGGGCTACCAGGGCCATCACTCCTCTCACACCACAAATAAAGCCCTCCGTGTCCTCCAAGTCAAATCATCATGCTGTGATGTCTGACTACCCCACAATACAGTGAAAGAAAAAAAAGAAAGAAAGAAAATGACTCAAGTTTAAACGGAAAAAAAAAAATCAATTTCTTACAATTTTGAAACTCTCTCTGAAATAAGCATGGTGTTAAAAAAGAATCCACAAGTAGAATTCCAGATGAGTGAGAAATAAAAGGTCATTTAACAGGAGGCTTAAACAACAACAAAAATTATAATGCTACATTTCATAATAGGGGAAAATCAGCCAAAGCAGCCCTCAGAAACAAATGTTAAGAGACATAAAGTAAACATTCAGTTCTAACGGGGGTGGGGGGAAGGAAAGCAGAGGGAAGAAAATATAAAATAACACAGGCTGACATGAATATGCTGGAAAACAGATAAATCTTAAGACTGTATGTATAATCCCAGCACTTGGTTCCTAAGGATGAAAGCAAGAAAGGGTAAAAAGACAAAGAAGCAGAGGAAGGAAAAAAACCCAGAGACAAACCCCTGGCATTTCTAAACAGAACAGAGATTTAAGTGCATATGCACACAACACACGCCAATAAATTTGAAAAGCGAGCGAAACTTCTCTTCTGGGAAGATATAAACTATCAAAATTAATTCAAATACAACATAGACAAACCTACCATATGTCAACATCCATGAGAGAATTTTTAAAAGTCATCAAAGGACTGCTTTGAGTAAAACAAAAATGGCTCTAGGTTCAGATGGCTTTTATAGGTGAATTTTAGGAAACAAGTCCTTTGTAAATAAGTTCTTCTTAAGCATCTTTTTTTTTTTTTTTTTAAAGACGATTGTTCTAACATTTATTTTACAAAGTTAGCATAAACATGAAGCCAAAGCCAGATGAAGGAAAGGGAGGAAGGGAGGCAGGGAGAGAAGGAAACCACAGATCATTTCAATTATGAATCTTCATCTAAAACCCAAAATAAAATAGTAGCCAAACTCAGCAATACACAGAATACATTCTGGTAGATTCTCAGAACCAAGTAATACAGTGACATTTAAAACAGGACTTCCTTTCAAATGAGTGGGCAAAAAAGGTTAAAAAAAAAAAATACTCACCTCAACACTGTTAGCATTAAAACCGAAAAGAAACAATCCCTACTTCCGTCACCAGAGAACTAGCTAAATAAACATAAAATGGAATATATAAAGCCATTAAAAAGGAAAGCTATATTTAAAATGTTTCCTATGGATCAATGAGTGAAAAAAAGGAGAATGCCAAAGAGCAAATATAGTAACATATTTTTATATAATTACATGCAACTAACTATCGGAGGATAATATAAGAGATCAGAAAGGACATTCACAAGAATGCTAATACTGATCCCTGCCTACTGAAATTTTTAGATCAGGGGACATTCCTTTTAACTCTTTGGTATAATTTCCTTTTTGGGGGGAGGGGGTGATACACAGCAAACATGTATCTACTTTTTAAAAGCTCCTGTCAAAAGAAAAAGAAACTTTAAGAAATTAGGTGTCTTTTGAGGAGGTCTGATACAAGCTCTCCTATGCAAGGTAGGACAAGTCCTTCTGGGTGGCTCACTACTGTGCAGATGAAATGCGGACAGCTGTTTAAGATACAGTTTGCCAACCATGGGAGGGGGTGTCGCCATCGCCACCACCAGCAGCCCTGTCATCCGTGTCTTACCCTGAGCCCCTCGGGGCTGGAACTGCTCACACCCTGGAATAGACAAATCCTAGGACCCTCTTCCCCTCATCCTGGAGGCCGTGACAAAAGTGTGTTCAGATGATGACACGGCTGTGTGCTGCTGGGCACCTCTTTCCAAACGGGCTTCTGGAGTCAACAGTGCCAACGGAGTCATTGTATAAGAGATTCCACCAAGTGAGATACGGTTCTGCCCCCCTGGGCAAGCGGTGGAGGGTGAGTGAGTTACAAAGTATGCCAGGAACTGCATTAGGTGTTAATCTCCAGGGTAAACCTCCCCAGGTAACTCCAGAAGCCTTCCAGGAGATCGAGCCGCTTGAAGACTATTCCTGGGGTCTCTATTCCCCTCTACGACCTCTCCTCCACCATCTAATATACCCGAGAGCGAACACATCTGATAACCTGGGTTGTCTTAATCTCCAACTATGCAGTGCAGGAGGAGTAGGCTCTGGTCCCTCGAGGTCTAGCTGCTATTCATCATGTGGCAGCAGCAGGACATTTGCTTTGCTACGCTTCTTTATTTACCTACCAGGAGTCCATAATTCCTGATCTACACTTCTGAAATTTGAAACTCTTAAAACAAAACAAAACAAAAAAACTCCTATCCTATTTTGTGGCAAAACCTGAGCCCACCCGAATTCATTTGGCAGCAAAACGTGACCCAGACTGAGGTCTATCAGCTTTATTCATCTCGCTTCGTGTGAATGTTCATTAAGTTTTCCTGCAAAAAATATTAGCATTTAATTATAAGGTATTGTTCCAGAATTAAGGATATTATGTAATAAATCTATCTATGTAGTATCTATCTGGAGCGAAAAAAAAATCTGAATTCCTCAGGAGTTTAAGTGAGGGATTGGGAAGCCAATATAAGTACAGACAGTCTGTATCCCCAAGAAGCTTACTAAATACCCAGAGGAAGAATCTGTGAGCCCAGAAACAAGGGAGCCCCTCCCTCACACAGGGGGGATGGGCTGCGGGGGATGTCAGCTGAGGGCTGGGAGCCCCTGGCATGGGGCCGGTCGGAGGCGACCCTTTGGAAGAAGCAAGGTGAGCCGTGTCTTGAAGGATGAGCCAGGGGAGGAGGCCGGGCCAGCCGCTGTGGGATGCTGATGCAAGGCCAGGAGGGTGGATTACGCTTGCTGTGGTCTTCTGTGACTTCTTACATGGGAAGGAGCAGGTAGGAGTGGCACCTGGGGAAGGGGGTCCGGAGATGCACGGAGTCACCTGAGGTAGGTGCTTGCAGCAATTCCAAGGGGAGGAGCCAGGGAATGGACCAAGAGTGGCAAGGAGAGGAAGGAGTTCATTTGAAAGGGAGGCCAGAAGAAGAGAAAGGCACTCCATGTCACATGGGCCACTCACAGTCCCACGGGCCCGTATGGATCAGACAACCCAAACCAGACAGGCAGGGCCCTGCTTTTCTTCTAGCTCAGAACAACATCCGGGGACTTTTCCAGTGTCCAAACGTAGCACTTGCATGTGAGTATCAAGAACAAGAATTACCTTGGCCTTTGCACTTAATAGAAGAGAATATAAAAACGAATTACAACCATAAAAAGGTGTTGGTTTCAAGGGTCACAGCGTAAGTACCAAAGGAAATCCAACAATCACCATAAAGGAGAAAAATTCCATGGAGAACAAACCTATTAACACCGAAGGCATTTTGGTGATCAGAAATACCTCTGTGCTTAGTAACACGCATTCAGGGATGGATAGCAGGATGGTTTCAAATGCGTTTCAAAATCCCAAACGTGTAACTTCTATCCAGGCTTGTCCCCAAATTCCAGATTTTTGCATATCTCCACTGACCACTTGGATCGAAGTTTCCCCCCTAGTCCTTGCAGCAAGGCTCCCCTGACCACAGCTGATATTCATGCAGCACCTACCGTGTGCTGAGGAACTTAACAAGTGTTAACTCATTCACCCCTCACCACAGCCCCATGAGATGCCCGCTGCTATCGCCCCAACTCACATGGGACAGAAGTGGCCCAAGGGGCTCAGGGATGGGTCACTTCCACGGGTTTCCTGGTTTCCTTGCATCTCCCACTCCAGCTCCAATAAGCCTGGTCTTCACACAGCCACCTTTAGAAGAAGCATCCTTTACACACCTAATTCAGATGATGCTCCTCTGCTCTATAACGTGCAGTGGCTCCCATCTCTCTCGGGGGAAAACCTAGAGTCCTTATAATAAGCCTCCAGGCTTCCCAGATGCCCTGACTCCTGTCACATCTCCTGCTCCCCCTGCCCAGCCACGCTGGCTTCCCGGCTGCACCGATGTGCCTGCCTGGCACACTCCCTCTTCAGGGAACTTTCCCTTGCCACGTCCCCTGAAGGGAACCCCTTCCCACTGTCCAGATGGCACTCCCTTGTCCCTCCCTCAGATCTTTGCCTAAATGCCTTCCTGTCCGTGAGAACCTTCCCTAATGACCTGTTTATTTTTTCCCCGTTTTACAGAGATATAATTGGTGCACAGCACAATGACTCGACTTAATGTATACTGTGAAGTAATTACCACAGTAAGTTTAGTTGACATCCACCATCTCACACAGATACAAAGGAAGGAAGGAAGACACGTAGTCTTCCTTGTGAGGACAGCTCCTAGGACCTACTCTCTTAGCACCTTTCCAACATAGCATACTCCAGTGTTGACTAAAGTCACTATGCTGGACATTACACCCCTGGGACTTACTTCCAATCGGGTGTTGTATCTCTTGATCATCTGCCTTCAATTCTGCCCCCACCCCCACCCCTGATAATTACAAATCTGATCTCTTTTTCTAGCAATTTGTTCTTCTTTTTCCTTTTTTTGGGGGGGGGAATCCACCTATATGTGAGATCACATAATATTTGCCTTTCTCCGTCTGACTTATATCACTTAGCATAATGCCTTCAAGGTCCATCATGTTGTCACAAATGACAGGATTTCCTTCTTTTTTATGGCTGAGTAATATTCCAGTGTGTGCGTGCGTGTGTGTGTGTGTGTGTGTCCATCAGTTCATTTATTTATTCATCCATCAATGTACACTTACGTTGCTCCAGGTATTGGCTACTATAAATAACGTTGCTATAAACATGGGGGTGTAGCTCTATCTCTAAGATAGTGATTTTGTTTCCTGTGGATAAATACCTAGAAGTAGAACTACTGGATCATAGGGTGGCTCTATTTTTAATTTTTTTTTTTAGATTTTATTTATTTGAGAGAGAGAGAGAGAAGGAGAGGGAACACGAACAGGAGGAGGGGCAGAGGGAGAAGCAGTCTCCCTGCTGAGCAGGGAGCCCGATGCGGGGCTCGATCCCAGAACCCTGAGATCATGACCTGAGCCAAAGGCAGATGCCTCACCGACTGAGCCACCCAGGCGCCCCTCTATGTATTTATTTTTGAGGAACCTCCATACTGTCTTCTATAGAGGCTGCATCAATTATATGCCCACCAACAGTGCACAAGAGTTCCCTTTTCTCCACATCCTGGCCAACATTTCTTATTTCTTGTCTTTTTCTTAAAAAAATATTTTATTTATTTATTTGACAGAGAGAGACACACAGCGAGAGAGGGTACACAAGCAGGGGGAGCGGGAGAGGGAGAAGCAGGCTTCCCGCGGAGCAGGGAGCCCGATGCGGGGCTCGATCCCAGGACCCTGGGACCATGACCTGAGCCGCAGGCAGACCCTTAACGACTGAGCCACCCAGGTGCCCCATCTTATTTCTTGTCTTTTGATGATAGCAACTCTAACAGGTATGAGATGACACCTCATTGTGGCTTTGATTTGCATTTCCCTGATGATTAGGAATGCCGAGCACCTTCTCATGTACCTGCTGGCCATTCATATATCTTCTTTGGAAAAATGTTTATTCAAGTCCTTTGCCCATTTTTAATTAAATTATATATTAAATTATATATGTTAATTATTAAATATTTTGCTATAAGTTGTATGAGCTCTTTATATATCTTTTATATTAACCCCTTATCAGATATATGATTTGAAAATATTTTCTCTCATTCTGTCGGGGCCTTTTCATTTTGTTGATTGTTTCTTTTACTGTGCCTAAGCACTTAATATTGGACCTTTGACCTTGACTATCACACTCTCTGACCCCACCCTTCTTTTATTTCTCTGTATTGCCTTTAACATCATCTTATACCATATAATTTAATCACTTCTTTTACTGTCTCCTCCCCCTCCCCCTGCAATGTAAGCTCTACGAAGGCAGAGATTTTTTTTTTAATCAGTTTTGTTCATCGATGTTTCCCTAGTGACCAGAAAAATACCTGTCACACAGTAAGTCCTCAAATGCTTGCTAAATGAATGCATGAAGGCAAGAGTCAAAAGAAATCAATGAATATAAAACTTCAAATCCGAGTGCAATTTTCCTATTGGGATAGTTCCTTCTTTTAATAGACTCGAATTTCCAAAGACGTGGATTTTCTTTTTCTCTCATCACTGTCAGATGGAGGAAATCACAGTTGATTCAGTACAGTTAAGATGGGTGTTATTTTAAAAGTCTGTACTGGTAATTTTACAGATTGGGATGGAGATCTGGGTTCTCACAGACTCCACCGCTAACACCTAACACTCCAGGACACACATGAAGCGGTCAGTTATACCGCTGAGCAGGCAGATGTTTAGGTGTAAGAATGCAGGTGCCATCAATGGGCCATGCCGCTTCTTTCCAGCTCATCAGAAAAGTCCCAAGTAATCTCTGAAATCATATTGTTTCAGAAAAAGTAAAATACACAGCCCAAGGGACTAAAAAGGCTGAAACACAGTTTATCCTATTTTGACTATTTCCTAAAATATACAAAACCCTTCCGTTAAAAAA